>NC_056727.1:17430929-17803429 GCF_019279795.1 Protopterus annectens | reverse complement strand
AAGATGTCTAATATCAAACACCTTTTTAGTATTAACAGATGTAAAAGATTTTGTTTTAGCCATTAATTTACAATATTTACATGTACCACAAAAGGTGCTACCCACAATACTTGTATGGGTAAGCTTTTGTATATTACCCTTCTTAAAAGAAGAAAAATGTTGCCCTATACTCTTGCCTCTCCTATATCCAAAGTGACATTCTTGATCTACAAAATTAGTAAAAAATGTGTCAGAATGCAGAACATGCCAGTGTTTGGCCAATATGTTCTTTATACTAAAAGTATTGCTACCATAAGTGGTAATAAACCTGACTTGATGAATATCAGCCCTAGATTCAGTATCAACCAGTAGTGTAGATCTGTCCATTTGACTAGCTGCCCTATATGCTTGATTGACATAACTTCTTTTATAACCCCTTTTAATAAACCTAGTTTGTAAATCCAAAGCTTGTGTGTCATAGGTACTGGTTTGTGAACAAATCCTTTTGACTCTCTGAAATTGAGATCCGGGTATATTTTGGATAGTGTGTGGGGGGGGTGACAACTACTGGCATGCAAAAATGCATTTTTGGAAAAAGGTTTTCTATATAAGTCTGTGTTCAAAAAACCTTCTACTGACTTAGTAACCTTTACATCCAAATATTCTACAAGTTGTTGATTAATATCACCTGTAAATTTAATTCCATATCGATTGTTATTAAGATATTCTACAAATTTGTGCCAATCCAAAATGTGTCTCCCCCACACTACCCAACAATCATCCAAATACCTTCAGCACATAACTAGCTGATGTTTAAAGTCAACGGGAAATGTATATATATATATATATATATTGGGCTTCCAAAAACCCCATGAACAGATCTGCATACGTGGGGGCAAACATAGCCCCCTGTTCCTTTGATCTGTAAATACCACTGGTTGTTAAACTGAAAGGCATTATGTTCTAATACTAATCTAAGTAGCTTAATCAAAAACAGCTGTTCTTGCATACTGTAAATACCAGATTGTTGCATCCAAAACTCTACCGCTGTAATCCCTCCAGAATGTGGGATACTTGTGTACAAGGATTGTACATCAAGAGTCCCCAAATAATCCTGGGGCGAAACTTGCACATCATCCATCAATAACAAAAATTGTTTGATATCCCTAATCCTAGCTGTTATCAGGGTCAACAATCTTTTTAATTTGTATTCTAGATATTCAGAAAGGGGTTCTGTCAATGAGCCCCTTCCTGCCACTATGGGATGACCTGGAGGGTTATGTAATCTCTTATGTATTTTTGGGACCATATAAAAGTATTGTGGAGCTGGATAGTCCACCTGAAGTTGTCCCCTAAGATGTGAAGTAATAATATGGGCTTCATAAGCCTCTTGTAAAAACCCATCAATCTTGTGTTTATATTCAAATGTAGGATCACTGCTTAAAGCAGAATAAAACTGTGTATCTGACAACTGTCTAAGTGCTTCTGCCATATACTGTGTTTTGTCCCAAATTACCACCGCCCCTCCCTTATCAGCACCCATTATAACTATATCAGAATTGTTAATAAGCCCTTTTAAGGCTTCTTTCTCTGATGATGTCAAATTTTGAAACCCTGGGCTAAAAACTCTAGTCTGATTTAAATGTAGATCTTTCAATACTAATTGTTCAAATGTTTTAATGGTGCTGTGATATGGGGACACAAACTGTGATTTTTTAAATTGAAAACCACTTGGTTGAACCACATTGGAAACATGTTCTTTTTGTGCATTAAAGTACTTCAAGTTTAATTTTCTGCAAAAACTTTTGCATCATTAATAACATCATATTGTGACACAAAAAAAGAAGGAACAAAGCCAAGGCCTTTATTTAACACACTGAGTTCGCTAGGAGATAATGCGAACTTTGTTAGGTTAATAACTAAGTTATCAATGCCATTAACCTGATTTACATCAATATTTAAATCTAAGTCTGCTGTTGTAACAGATTGTCCTGAAACTTCTTCATTATAGACTCATCTACGATGTTTTCGGCCTGCCCTTCTAAAGGGGTCTTATATCTTTTTGTAGCTGGTGAAGGAAAATACTGTATTTCACTTATTTCAGGTTCCATATCAGTGTTAGATAAACTAGTGGAATATTCTGATGCACTGGATGATTTATCATGTTGCCTTAAAATAGACTTTACCCTTTTTCTTTTAGGCCTGGGGATTTGTTTGTCCTCTGTGAATCTCACTCCCCGTTTTTGTTTTTTCCATGTATAAACTGTTGCCATTTTAAAATCATTAACATCACGTTGATATTTATTCATTTTTCTTTTGCACAGTTCTTTATCATATTTATCTGTATCTGTGACAAACTGTGTATACAAGTTTTGATAATTGGGAATTGCAACAAATTCTTTAGTGCGTTCAAAACACTGTTCAAGCTTAGCTACTAAATCAGGTAGTTGTTTTTCATAATGTTCCACAAGCATCTGTAGAAACATATTTGAGGCTGTAGCTTGTATTGCCCTCCATTTTGCCATAAACTCTTGATCGTTGTTGCCCAATCCTGGCTCCACATACACTCTGAGTCCTCTCGGTATGATTTTAGTCTCTAAATAAGCTTTTAATAATTTACAGTGCCATACACATGAATGCACACATTTAGATGCTTCTGTTAACTGCCCAAATATTTCCACAATATCAGCTTGTCTAGTCCCAGTTTTGTTTGATAAGTTATCGCGCTCCTCATGAGCGACCATAAAAAAAGTACTGTCATCTTTATCTGCCACTATGTTATGTAAATATGTCTTAAAATCCGTACCTGTTGCCATATCTGAGCAGGTTATTGTATTCACCACTTCTGGCCCAACTTCAACTGTAATAACAGTCCATATAAACATGTAATGAAACCTTGACCCAAGGCGAAGAAATCCCCAGGCCCACACGAAAATATAGAGTTCCCTGGGAAATGTTCCAGCACTCCACATAAACACTCCTTCACACGAAAAGGTGCACGGAACATAAATGGTGCTCGGAATCCAATATACAAAACCCAAATGCATATTCCAGCACTCAAAATAAGTCCATCAAGCCAAAGTGAAAAAAAGTTTATTAGGCAACCTGCCCAACAAAAACACAGACCGGTGGCCGGTTTCGCTCAAGGCGTCCTCAGTGTGTGTGATTATGCAGCAAAAGCCCGGATTTAAACACGTAAACTGCAAGACTGTTAGCAAAATTTAAAGACATATTCAGAATTAAATTTCACTCATTTACAGTACCTAGTAGCATGAAATAAAATGTTGGCACTTCAACATCAATAATCTGCATAACATGTGTTTAATAAACAATCATTTTCGGACTATTACAAGCCACCTACAAATATTGTGACCACGAGTAGTCACTCTATTTAAATAGATATAACATCAGCACAAATTAGCTACACCATACATTATTACCCATTGAGTATAAAAATAAACAAATAAGTAAATAAACTATGCAAATCTATTCCCTAATAGTGATAAACCAAATTAAAAATGCTAATGTCCCATATATATGCACACACACTATTATAGTTAGGGGTGTGCATATGATCAACAAATAAAATCCATGTAAGTTAACATTAGTATTACACCAGTATATTATTCCTATTCTTAGTCACATTGGAATAAGGGATAATTATGTGTAATTGGATTTTTTAGTACATTATTATTAGGTTGTTTATAGGGTTTATTAACATTGGGTAGGATATTTTGCACATGGGACATTAGCATTTTTAATTTTGTTTATCACTATTAGGGAATAGATTTGCATAGTTTATTTACTTATTTGTTTATTTATTTTTATACTCAATGGGTAATAATGTATGGTATAGCTAATTTGTGCTGATGTTATATCTATTTAAATAGAGTGACTACTCGTGGTCACAATATTTGTAGGTGGCTTGTAATAGTCCAGAAATGATTGTTTATTAAGCACATGTTATGCTGATTATTGATGCTGAAGTGCCAATGTTTTATTTCATGCTACTAGGTACTGTAAATGAGTGAAATTTAATTATGAATATGTCTTTAAATTTTGCTAACAGTCTTGCAGTTTACGTGTTTAAATCCGGGCTTTTGCTGCATAATCACTCACACTGAGGACTTTGAGCAACCGGCCACCGGTCTGTGTTTTTGTTGGGCAGGTTGCCTAATAAACTTTTTTTCACTTTGGCTTGATGGACTTATTTCGAGTGCTGGAATATGCTTTTGGGTTTTGTATGTTGGATTCCGAGCACCATTTATGTTCCGTGCACCTTTTCATGTGAAGGAGTATATATCTATATATATATATATATATATATATATATATATATATATATATATATATATATATATATATGTATATATATATATATATCTATATATCTATATATATATATATATATATATATATATATATATATATATATATATCTAAGTGTGTCTGTAAACCAATACATACCCCGCGCATATGCACTTATACATACTTAATGGTGTTTATATATGCTTATAGGTTCATAGTTTCATACTAGGCTATCTGCCCTAGGGCATTTATAAGCCTAGCCAGAGTGTGTTTGGCTTTCGCCACCCATTTTAAATTAATTTTGCTATGCCCTTTTTCGAGGTTAGTATACTGTGCCTCTGTCTAACAGTGACACAGAAGTGATACCCGGGGTAAACCTAAGATCTCCCATCCACTCATCAAGATTCCTCTTAAAGAGAGTCAGTGAGGGACTCTGCCTAACCTGGACTGGGATTTTATTCCAGAGTGAAGGGAGCCTCTGGGTTATGAATCTGTCCCTCCAGCATGTCCTATTTATTTCAGTACTGAGGTTCAAGTCTCTCGAGCATGTAGCTCGATGGAATTTGGATTTTCTGAGGTGCAGCATGTCCATTAATTCCGGGTTGGACATGGCTTTATATGTCAGGCACAGATCGCCTCTGAGCAGGCGGTATGCCACTGAGTAGAGCTGGAGTTTCTTTAACCGGGCAGCATATGGCATCTGTTTGAGCCCTATGATCCTCTTGGTGAGGTACTTTTGGGGTCTTTCCAATTGCTGCAGGTGTCTGGTAAGGTACATCTCAAAAGGGGCATTGTACTCAACTATGGGCCTAATGAGGGATGAGTAAAGAGGCACGATGACCTCCCCTGATCTAGATGTGAATCCCTTCATGATTAGGTGGGCTATATAAAATGTTTTTCTAACCACTTTGGCCACGTGGTTGTCAAATGAGAGATTGCAATCAACTTGGGTCCCCAGGTCCCTAATTACTTCTTCTGTACTTAATGGATTACCACCTATGTGGTAATTTGTGGGCACTTTGTTTTTGCCAAAGGGGATGACTATACACTTTTTGGCATTTAGCTTGAGGCCATGGCTCTGGCACCAGTTGTCTGTTTCTATGAGGCCCTTTTGTAGGATGCTTGTGTCGGCTGGAGAGTCGATTATGGCGCCCAGTTTGCAGTCATCTGCGAACTTAGTCAGCCGCAGTCCTTCCGTGTTGGCCTGTACCTCCGAGAAATATATACCGAACAAGAGAGGTCCCAGGACTGAGCCTTGAGGGATGCCACTTGTAACTGGTTTTGAGTCTGACATGGCTCCAGCAATTCTAACCATGTGGGTTCTGTCCTTGAGCCAGTTTGCAACCCATCTAGTAGCATAGGGGTTTATATTTAAGCTGGTGAGCTTATCTATAATGCCTGAGTGGGGTATTGTATCGAAGGGTTTTGTGAGGTCCAGGTAGGCTGTGTGGACCACCTTTCCCTCGTCAATGGCCTTGGTGACTGTTTCAAAGAAATCAACCAGGTTTAAGAGGCAGGATCTGCCCTTAACTTAGCCGAACTGGGTAGGTTCCAGTGTCTCTAGGTCCCCAATATCTTTATTTATGAGGTCCATGATGATCCTTTCCATAGCTTTGCAGACCAAGCTAGTCAGGCTTATGGGGCGATAGTTTCCAGGATCCGTTGAGGCACCACCTTTGTGGAGTGGGACCACTGTTGCTGTATGCCACTCTTTGGGTACATATCCTGTAGTAAGGCTGAGATTGAACAGTAGTTTTATGTTTGGCTTTAGCTCTTCTTGGAGTTCATGCAGGACGCAGCCCGGGTCACTGTCTGGTCCCATTGATGCTGTGTTTTTTGCTTTGGAGAGGGCAGCTCTTACTTGAGCATCTGAGATGTCAGGGGGGCAGCACTCTGCTGCGATAAATATTTGCCCTTTTGGTGGGGTGGGGTTGCACTGAACCTGTCAGCTAGGATGTTGGCAATGTCTGTGGGTTTGGTGTATTTTTTGTCATTTTGGACTAATTCTGAGCATATCTGGGAATTCCGACCCAGGTTCCTAACATAACTAAAGAAAGCCTTGTGATTATCCTTAGTGTCCTGTGCAATTTTTCTCTCAAAGCTGGCCTTAGACGATTTTATGAGTGCCCGTAGTTTTTTGCTAATACTGATCAGAGATGACTTCCCTTTTTGGGATTTTGCTCTATCATGTAGTAGCTTCCTCCTTCTATTGTATAGTTTGTTTATGGCTGGGGTCCACTAGACAGGACATCTGCCTTTGGAGGATTTGGTCTTGGTTTTATTTGGGATTGCATGATCCATGCATTCCTGAAGGTGTTCATAGAATGCGTTTATAAAGGATTCTGCGGTCTGGGCCGTATTTTCCACAGGCCCGGAGGCTTTGAAAGATTCCACCTCGGTTTTGAGGAGTGGCTCACAGGCCACTTCACAGGCTATGCTTCACCTGCATACTAGTGCCTTATCTTGTAATCAGTATTTAGCACATTATACAGCAGACAGATGTCGCAATATGTTCATGTACGGATTACCGATGGTAATTGGAATGTGATACAGTGTGATTTGGTACGAGAATGTCTGTTTGTTAGGGGGTTGCTCTAACGAATGCACTATTGCTGTCCTGCTCCATATGCATATATACCCATATACCCATGGCTCCTGGTTCCCCAAACACAGCCCAACACCTCCCTAACACTGCTGTCATCCATTCTCTTGATAGATTTGCAGTGTATCGACACCACTACACACTGGGCACACCCCACTCCTATAAAGCCATCCCATCGATTTACTCACTCCACGTATCGTCAGTCCTCCCATACATTTAGTCCACAAACATTGGTGACATGAGCGACCAAAGAATAGTATTTGCAATTATTGGGTTGCCCCACATGGAACACGTATATGTTTATGGCAAGATTAGACTCCGTACTTTATTACATCCTTACTCCCATTAACATGACACTACAATTCATTAATATGTATGACTATGCGGTATCACACAAGTTTCACATGGGAGCCTAGTTATGTACGTGTTCAGCGTATTTCTTTTACAGTTAGACAGGTTAAGTATTTGGCATTGCCGTACCAGGCAGATCACAGGAAGGATTCCATGTGTGGGAAGCCATCACATTTGATTATCGTCAGCACAGCACTGACTTTGGACACTGTACACGCCTCTGCGTTCTAGCAGTTTCATCCCTTCCCTCTTCTATACAGCCTATTATTCCATCTACTGTTGATGTTTGTATGTGCACATTCCTATTATTTATGTCTACAAATGGAATGCATTTGTTACAGAAAATGTACTTCTACATGTTGTTGTCTGCATGTGTGTATGCATATATACCTGTTACGAACTTGCTGACCTCCACGAGGAGGTCCAATTAGAACCGGGCCATCCAACCCTGACACGCCTGGATCCATAATTTCATACCCATAGTTCCTCCACCCCACTCGTGTTCAACTTACATGTGAAATTTCCATTATCCATTTGTTATTGCAGCCACGACACACCTCCAAACATTGCCCTTTCCAGAGCGTTAGGGGCCCTACACATATGTTGGCCCGCCTCGTGTATTCACAGGCTCTCCCACCATTTAATCTTTGAACATACCTGCCCTTGCTATGGTTATAGATTATGGCCTTTTGCGCTTTAGAATTTTTGGTAGTCCCAGTAGGGACTACTGTCTGCCTGTGTGTAAAGTAGACTTAGCAGTTCAGCAATGTTACTCCCACTGGTAAAATCCTGCCTGTGGTGTGAGTAGCAGTGCTCAGCTCACTCCTGGGCAGCTGTTTATAACATACGCTGACATCACTATGTAATACCATAGTTGCTGTTGATTCCCTTCACATCCCTTGTCTATGCTTTATTGTTACGATGTTCATTCTTCATTTATATATATAGCTATATATATATATATATATATATATATATATATATATATATATATATATATATATAGCTATATATATATATATATATATATACATATGTGTGTATATATATATATATATATATATATATATATATATATATATATATATATATATTACATCTGTACATACATATATACATTTCCTATGCTGGGCGCTGCTTACACCCGCGCAAGCGCAGTCTCATATGCTTACTGTGTGTTACATATGTTTGCTGCCACTTATTTGTGCTTACTTGTGCCTTATTCATTATGACAGTACCACTTTGATTGAAGGGATCTGGTTAATAGTCCCATGCGATACTCACATTCACTTTTACATGTTATAACATCGGTTTTACAGCAGAATAACATTCATTCCACAAGGAAAATGATATGTGCTATAGTCGAACTTGAACCGTGAATGCCTGTTCATTAGGCGGATGCTCTAACCACTGCACTATTGTTGTTCTGCCTCATTTATATGTATACCCATGGTTCATAGTTACCCGAACACACTCCTCCACACTTCATTAACACAGCAGGCATCCATTCTTCTGTTGGGAAAACCACACTACTACACATGCGCCATTGCCTACTGCTTTGGACCCGTGCCGCATGTTGACTCACTCAAAGTATATTACCTCCCAAGCCTACAATCCTGGCACACATGTTTGCATGATTGTCAGGGTGTTCATATGGTCATCCGGGTTTAGGCTTGTCCGAATGGGGACCAGGACTGCCCTGTACCTGTATGAAAGTCAGATTTAGCAAGTGGACAAGGTTACTCCCACTGGTAGCATCCTACCTGTGGTTAGAGCCGCAAGGATTTTGCCCACATCTGGCCAGCACTAGATAATACGGGTGTTCCGCTGCTGTTTTTGTTCGCATTCATTATGAATGCTTTCCTGTGCCCATGTTCTTTCTGTAGAGATATATATATATATATATATATATATATATATATATATATATGTATATTATATATATATATATATATATATATATATATATGTATGTATATGTGTGTGTGTGTATATATATATATATATATATATATATATATATATATATATATATATATATATATATAGATATATAGGTTTTGGTGGATGTTCAGCAAGTGGGGTGGTGGTGTGCTGTGGAGGGGATTATGGGTATTCAATTATGTATCCAGGTGTGTTGGGGTTGGATGGCTCAGTTCAGGCCAGACCATTATGTGGGTGTGAGCCGGTAATGTTTCTTTACATGTGTATCGCACATTTTAATGTTCATATGTTTGTGTGATTGTGTTCTGCACTATGGCCTGTCAGGGTGTATTGCGGATGTGAATGTATGTTCTTTGGTTTCCTTTCTAATTCACCCACTGCTCCCTCGTACACCTCAGTTCACCTATTGTACATCCGACCCAGTCTCCTCTTGGCAAATTATTACATTACCTGTCATCCCCCCCATGTTCCACACACTCCATCCATTCCTTCTCTGGTTGATGGCCCATGGCACAGACAACAGAATACATTGCATCCTCTACATATCTCTGGTACCAATATGGTTGTGAGGACAACCCTAGCATATTTGATCTTCCACATGCTGTACTTCACGCACATAGGTACACGGAAATACTTATCTTTCATGACATGGTAGGTAGACCCGGGTAATACCCATTCATCTTTGGGCCATCCAGACAAGGACAACTTGGACCGTGAATGGGCAGTTATTGAGTGAAGGCTCTGACCATTGGTAGGGTTGCCACCTTTTCAATTGGCCAAAGTGGGACATTTTCGGTACACACATCAGATTTTACAGGCCGACGCATACCCACGGTCAGTACAAAGGATAGAACTTTACTTTTATGCCTAAATGGAAGCTTATTCTTGTAGCAGATTAGTTGTTTATTCTGTTTCTTGTAACATTTAGGTATTTTAGATACAGAAATAACTATTTTATGGAACTATTACATAATTATGCCCTACAATTGCAGGACATTTGCCATTTTTAATATTTTTGGTAAGGACACAACAGCCCAGAGAGGGACTGTCCTTCACAGAGTGGGACAGGTGGTAACCCTAACCATTGAGCTAGGCTTAGCAAAGGGCAGTGGCACACAAACATGCTATGTTTAGCTTCCACTTGTTATAACAATCAACACTACAATGGAATATGGGCACAGGGTTTTAAATGTCATTTGTTCGAGGGACGGGGGCTCAATATTCAGTTACGTGCCTTTGTGTTTACTTTTTATTTTGGTGTTCGCGAAACTGTCTTGTATGCTTTGTATACATTTCAGTATCCATGGATACTGCCAGGAGTGATTACTGTTAGAGGCAGGCTGTACTAGTCAGCATTTTAGGTTGCACATCTGCAGCCAACATGTTCACGCCTCCATGGAGCGCTTAGACACGCCCCCTGCACTCACGCATGTTTCCTATGCATGTGGGCATTGCGGCAGCGTGCCTTCATTAATATGCATATGGTGCTGCTGCGCCATCTCTATGCTGCACGGTCGGCGCAAGGCTAATGCTGTCCTTGCGTCGAGCTTCATGAATACCAGGGAGTGTTTGATTTCCACAAAGGCAGCTTGTATAGTACTTAACCTATATACCTTATCTTTTTCATCCTGTATTGATCACTACATTACATATTTCCTTGTTGTCTGCCATTTCAACATGCACAGGTATGTCTCTGTATGCATACCTGTGTCACTTACGGCATTTTAATATGGTATTGCACATCCCTCACCCTGAGAACTCACTGCACATCTGTGGACCATTTTTTATTTTGTATTCACATGCTGACATGTAATTCCCATGTGTGTCTTTCCATATCTGATATATATATATATATATATATATATATATATATATATATATATATATATACCTATGTTTCTGTATCCCAGACAGTGCTGCATGTTCCATGGCTGATGTGTAGTCACTGTCATTGATGCTGTGCATGATTGAGTATACTCTTCCCTCTAACTGAGTTATGTTGCAGCAATAAGCTGTGCTTCAAAGCATTTCCTTATATGTAACATTCTCTGTCAGGCATGGGATGTGATGTTTGTTTATGTTTTTTTTTTTTTTTTTGGGGTCGTCCTTATAATGTTTGTTATATTACTCATGCTGCTGTATGCTGTTTATGGTGTTGCACCACATTGTAACACATTACGCATTGCTATGTGATGCATCAGTGTTAATGTACAACCCCTGCTTTTAGGTAATGTTTGTGCTGATACATTCCTATACACAGCATGGACCTATATTGCTTGTGGTATTAGCTATTTTATGACTGCATTCCCATGCTAACTATCTGTATGATAATACCCTGTCTGTATAATGGGATCCATATCAGATGATCAGGTTTTCAGAAACTCAAAATTCATATGGTCAGGACCATATCATCGAGTTTTTGAAAACTCAAAGGTTTTGAAGGGAGATCATTGTACAGTGTAGAGTGTGAAATTTACCTTTTTCCTCACTGTAATGCAATCTCAGAGTTGGTATACATAATTGGTGGGGTATGGGGGTGCAGGGGGCTTGTCCCCTTGCAAAAACATAAAAAGATAGAGTTTTGTGTTTTTTTTTTCATGTTTGAGTTTTTAGAAACTCGATCATATGGTCCCGACCATATGAATTTCAAATTTCAAATTTCAAATTTCTGGAAACTCAGTCATCTCATAGGAATCTGTACAATGACAATGACATATTTTGTTGTGCAATCATCCTGCATGTCACACATTCACCAGTGTGGTCATCTTTGGTGATATACCTTTCAGAGAGACTTCCTGTACAGATGTTTCCTCTATATACATCCATATGTGTTCCTTGCTGAGTGCTGTGTATATGGGTTTGCAGGTATATCATATGCTTCTGTTGTGTATGATGTTCATTTTGGACATCTAATGGTTTCTTTCCATTAGTCATGCTCTGCACTGCTGTTTTGGGGTAGCACAATGTGAACATCACTGTTTAGCTTGTGTACATGTGTATGGGCTGCTTGTTATGACACAAATGTGTGTGTTAGAGTCTACCATGTTGCCTGAACAAGGGCATATGGCCATATCCTCCATCACCCACTCCTATTTCTTCTCACCCCATTATTCTCCTGATCATCCTGTGGCAGCTCTGATAGCTCAACATTAGACATCTGGGGTTCTTGCGGCAGATCATCCACACTTGTAGATGGCAGAACACCATGATTTTATGTCATTATGTTGTGAAACATAGCTCACATGGTGACCATCTATGTTGCTTTTTCTGGTGTGTATTGGAGTGCACCACTGGATGTGTCTAGACATCTGAAATTTTGCTATCAGTGTGCCAAACACACATTTGTTGCCTCATGTCACATTGTGTGCACTGTTATATGCATCTTTGGCAGGGGTTAATGGGGTTGTGAATGGTGCCACTAACCAAAACTCCAGTGGATAACTGCAGTCACCTGTTTTCAGGGGGATAAGAAAGAATATTTGCTCATCTTGCTTCCTGTTGCAATACGTGGCTATCACTTGGTCATACATATTTCTCAACTGTCCAGATATTCACAGAATGTCCATTTTTTTCCTTCATATTTTTGGTGCATTTCTCATAAAATGTATGTTTTTTCTGGCAAATCAGGCTGCAGTCACATAATAATGACTAACATTTGAGTTTCAGATTACACATCTTTCAGAAAATGCATGCAAATGCAAAACCTCTTATTCTAGCAGCTTTCAAATTTTATAAGAGCAATATTTAACATTTCCCTATTTTTGGGTCTTTGGCCTCACATTATTTTTGTCTTTTTCCAGATTTCTTGTTCTAGGAAGATGAGAGGTATGTGGTCATGTACTTAGCAAGGTGAAACCCTATTCAGTATTTCATCATGTTGGAAAGCAAACCCCAGTACACTTTTCCTCCATATTGCTGAATCATGCACACTACTAGGGTAGTTGCCGTAATATTAGTAGCCTGCCAATTGAGCAATGGCCACTCCCTTTCTTTTGTTCTACTGTTCAACATCAGGTACAGCTGAGGGATTGAATCGGGTGTGGGTGCAGTCTATTGCACTTAGAACAAGGGGGGAATTGGCAATGGCATAGAACTGCTGCATGATAGTTGTGTTCTCCATGGCTGTTGTTTGGAAGTGGATGTACACATCCACCTTGCTGCACATGTTTGCCAGGAACTGTGCAAGCATGTGACTAGCAGCTGCTAGGAAACTGTAACAGCATCTTCCACATGCTGACATTTCTCAGAGGCCAGTATACCTAGACTTAGGCGCACTTTTGTTTCTACCACTACTGGATACCTTGCAACTTGCAAACATACATGTGGGGTACACACATCCTACAAACAGCCTACACCAGCTCTCTGTTGAATCTGCATCCATCTATTCATTCCTATTCAGAGAGCTGGCTTAACTGTAGCCCTGATCTGCACCTATATGGCTGCCTCTGAGATGCTTTAGCAGATCATCCTATATTAAGGCTTGCAGTACCCAGCTTGCTTTAGTGAATTAAATAACGGTTGCATTTTTAAGTTAGATTTGCAGAATCCGCAGTGCTCCTTATGAATTTGTGGAATGCAGCAGCAGCACATATGACCTCTAGTGAGTGCGTTCATTAAGTTGTAAGCAAAGTACTGTGTTTGTGTTGCATTTAATTTGCGTTGGGTGCACCCATTGTGTTTTGAATCCAGTGGATGTATGGGGATTCTGCATTTATCATTCACTCAATAGGTTCATAGGTTCATAGGTTCATACTAGGCTATCTGCTCTAGGGCATTTATAAGCCTAGCCAAAGTGTGTTTGGCTTTTGCCACCCATTTTAAATAAATTTTGCTATGCTCTTTTTCGAGGTTAGTATACTGTGCCTCTGTCTAACAGTGACACAGAAGTGATACCCGGGGTAAACCTATGATCTCCCATCCACTCATCAAGATTCCTCTTGAAGAGAGTCAATGAGGGACTCTGCCTAACCTGGACTGGGATTTTATTCCAGAGTGAATGGAGCCTCTGGGTTATGAATCTGTCCCTCCAGCATGTCCTATTTATTTCAGTGCTGAGGTTGAAGTCTCTTGAGCGCGTAGCTCAATGGGATTTGGATTTTCTGAGGTGCAGCATGTCCATTAATTCTGGGTTGGACATGGCTTTATACATCAGGCACAGATCGCCTCTGAGCAGGCAGTATGCCACTAAGTAGAGCTGGAGTTTCTTTAACCGGGCAGCATATGGCATCTGTTTGAGCCCTTTGATCCTCTTGGTGAGGTACTTTTGGGGTCTTTCCAGTTACTGCATGTGTCTGGTAAGGTACATCCCAAAAGGGGCATTGTACTCAATTATGGGCCTGATGAGGGATGAGTAAAGAGGCACGATGACCTCCCCTGATCTAGATGTGAATCCCTTCACGATTAGGTGGGCTATATAAAATGTTTTTCTAACCACTTTGGCCATGTGGTTGTCATATGAGAGATTGCTATCAACTTGGGTCCCCAGGTCCCTAATTACTACTTCTGTACTTAATGGATTACCACCTATGTGGTAATTTGTGGGCACTTTGCTTTTGCCAAAGGGGATGACTATACACTTTTTGGCGTTTAGCTTGAGGCCATGGCTCTGGCACCAGTTGTCTGTTTCTATGAGGCCCTTTTGGAGGATGCTTGTGTTGGCTGGAGAGTCTACTATGGCTCCCAGTTTGCAGTCATCTGCAAATGTGGTCAGCCACAGTCCTTCCGTGTTGGCCTGCACCTCCGAGAAATATATACCGAACAAGAGAGGTCCCAGGACTGAGCCTTGTGGGACACCACTTGTAACTGGTTTGGAGTCTGACATGGCTCCAGCAATTCTAATCATGTGGGTTCTGTCCTTGAGCCAGTTTGCAACCCATCTAGTGACATAGGGGTTTATATTTAAGCTGGTGAGCTTATCTATAATGCCCGTGTGGGGTATTGTATCGGAGGCTTTTGCGAGGTCCAGGTAGGCTGTGTGGACCACCTTCCCCTGGTCAATGGCCTTGGTGACTGTTTCAAAGAAATCAACCAGGTTTAAGAGGCAGGATCTGCCCTTAACAAAGCCGAACTGGGTAGGATCCAGTGTCTGTAGGTCCCCAATATCTTTATTTATGAGGTCCATGATGATCCTTTCCATAGCTTTGCAGACCAAGCTAGTCAGGCTTATGGGGCGATGGTTTCCAGGATCCGTTGAGGCACCACCTTTGTGGAGAGGGACCACTGTTGCTGTATGCCACTCTTTGGGTACATATCCTGTAGTAAGGCTGAGATTGAACAGTAGTTTTGGGTTTAGGTTTAGCTCTTCTTGGAGTTCATGTAGGACGCAGCCTGGGACACCGTCTGGTCCCATTGATGCTGTGTTTTTTGCTTTGGAGAGGGCAGCTCTTACCTGAGCATCTGAGATGTCAGGGGGGCAGCACTCTGCTGGGATAGATATTTGCCCTTATGGTGGGAGGGGAGAAGTTTGCTGAACCTGTCAGCTAGGATGTTGGCAATATCTGTGGGTTCGGAGTATTTTTGTCATTTTGGACTAATTCTGAGCATATCTGGGAATTCCCACCCAGGTTCCTAACATAACTAAAGAAAGCCTTGTGATTATCCTTAGTGTCCTGTGCAATTTTTCTCTCAAGCTGGCCTTAGACAATTTTATGAGTGCCCGTAGTTTTTGCTAATACTGATCAGAGATGCCTTCCCTTTTGGGATTTTGCTCTATCATGTAGTAGCTTTCTCCTTCTATTGTATAGTTTGTTTATGGCTGGGGTCCACCAGACAGGATGTCTGCCTTTGGAGGATTGGGTCTTGGTTTTATTTGGGATTGCATGATCCATGCATTCCTGAAGGTGTTCATAGAATGCGTTTATAAAGGATTCTGTGGTCTGGGCCGTATTTTCCACAGGCCCGGGGGCTTTGAAGGATTCCACCTCGGTTTTGAGGATTGTGAAATTTGCTTTAGAGAAGTTTTCCACTGTGGTTTTCTGGGCAGGGGGTGGGGTCGTGATGTGAATATCCAGTGAGATTAGTTTATGGTCTGATCTTACCAGTGAGGGATACACTTCTGGTCTGGAGCATAGAGTCCCCATGTTGGTGATGATCAGGTCCAGTATGTTTTTCCCTCTTGTGGGAGTGGTAACAAGTTGTTCCATAGCATTTGAGTTTATAAATTCTAGGAACCTTTGGGCTACGGTGTTGGAGCTAGAGTAATGCTCCCAGTCTATGTTTGGGTAGTTGAAGTCGCCCAATATAATGGTGTTTGGAGAGACCTTCATATTTTCCAGTGTTCTCAGGAAGGCCAAGTGGGGTTCCTTGGTTTGGGAGGGTGGTCTGTAGCAGGCTATAAACTGGAAGGCAGTTTTACCCACTGTTAGTTGCACATGGATAGTCTCTGATGCTTCGTGCTGTGCCACCAACCTGGAGGTGTGGGTATCTTTGATGAATATTGATACTCCCCCTCCTTTTGTGGTTCAGTCCAAGTTTTGGGGCCGACAAGCATGGTATGAGGTATAACCTGGTAGTGCTGGGGTGCTCTCGGGAGCCTTGAACCAGGTTTCTGTTAAAGCACAGATATTGATGTTCTCCATGCTAAGGAGAGTTTTGAGTGCGTGCATTTTGAGGTTTTGACTTCTGGCGTTGAGTAGCATTACTCTTAGTTTCTTATCCCTTGTGATACCTATGGAGGTGGGTTTGTCTTTTGAGCCTTGCCTAAAAAAGGCACTATGGGGGTAGCAAGAGCCTTTGCCAATATCCGAAAGCCCAGGGGTGACAGGTGCAAGTCGTCCCTAGCGAAGCATCGTGGCTTGTCGAGCATGTCATCCCAGGCTGACAGGCATTGGATCCCCTTTGAATGACACCAATACTTAAGCCAGTTGTTAAAATTGATCATCTTGTCTTCATATTGTGGCATCATTCTTGGTGAGGGTAAGATGCTACTCAAGGTCAGGGTCATACTGGCCTGGGCTACATGCTCAGAGAGCTCCTCTATGTCTCTTTTCATGTAGTCCAGGGAGGTATGTATCAGGTCATTCACACCAGCATGGACAATGACTGAGTCATATTTGTACTTGCCTTGGAGTGACCTGAGTGCTTGTGTTATGTGGCGGATCCTAGCGCCTGACAGGCAGCTCACCGTGACCTTCTCCTTGTTCAGCCTGGTGAGCGGGACGTCAGTGTGCCTGACGATAGAGTCACCTATTACAAGTGTATCAGGTGTGTTGTTTTACATACACATGTAGTTTGTCTTGTTTAACATACATTTTGAGATTGCTTCCACCACTGATGCATCAATGTCCACCTTTGGGATGCTGCATTGTCCACAACTTTTTTTTAGAAGTTGACTCATTATAATGAAGTTATACCTCATCATGCAAATCAAAACTATAAATAAAAAAAAAAAACAGAAGAAATAATATTTTCCTTTAAATCAACAATTCCATGATCTCTGCCACATATTTCACACAGACCTTTTCTTGCTTTTCATTGTGTTTGCCATTCAGTTAATCCTGATGGATTTAGATTCTCAAATTATGTTTTGTTGTTCTTTTCTTTCTTTCTTTCTTTCTTTCTTTCTTTCTTTCTTTCTTTCTTTCTTTCTTTCTTTCTGTTTTTCTTTCCAGTCCTTTCATTTCAGCAATAACTTATTCAATATAACAAGAGTCTGTAGTGAAATAAGAATTCTGGTATTGAGATTCTGGATGGATCTCTTCATAAAAGCAAATAAAAAGGAGATTATTTTCCATTTATAGACACACATGAAGTCTTATCCATAGAATCCAGAATACATTTATCTACAAACATTCTTAGGATTTCAGTTACACTTTAACCTACCAACATCTAGTGCAATTCAGTTCCAAATACGTTTAATGCACTCAGTAACTAAATATAACTAAGGTGAGGAGAGTAGGCAATCACATGCTGATCTTTCCATAATATAAAGATCCTTTGATGGCATGAGATTATTCCTGAACCCATGTTGACAGTACTATAGATTGGCACATTATTTGCATGCAGCAGACTGGCAAATGTTTGTCTAGTATTTCTTTTTGACATTTGCTGAATAAGATCTTCCAGTTATGAGTGGACAGAGGGCACAAATCAGAACCAAAATATTATTAATCTGCAGGAAGAAATTATTCATTTTATGCTAGAACATCAAAAATATATCTGTCTGAAAAAGTTGTTTATAATGTGCAGAAATATCCCAGACTCATTAAAGAAGTATACTTTGACAGAGATTGTCCACATTCAAAAAAAACATTTTGTTTGTTTTATTTCAGATCAAGAGATCAAGATAAACTAAATGAACATGTTATTATTTGTTTAATTAATAGTTTTTTTTAGTGTCTTCCCCACCGATTACTCTAATACAACTAATATTACTGGATCCCAAACTATAGCTCTTCCCTTTTACAGTGCATTGGTGTTACTTTATATAATGCATTGGTTTATATTATTAAGAAGAATTACCTTCTGCTTGTTTTTAATTATTAATTGGTACTAGTTAATTCAGGACTGGAAGTCTTTAAAGTTTGACACAACATTCTGAATTAGTAGCTCCAGAGGTTCCGTTCTGACCTCTGATGAGTGTCACTGTGGAGTTCTGCATGTTGACACATAAATCCCCATCAGCCCTCCCCCCCACACACACACACCAGCTCCATCTTTTCATTTTAAGTGCTCTGGTTTTCTCTCATCACCATCATCATCATCAGGCCCCTTTTTCTCATTTTCTACATGGGGTCAGACCGTCATGTTAACTGTCACCATCTCTCTCGATTCACTGCCACACTCCTACCTTCTTCAACACTCATGCCTGATTGTCGCAGATCTTCTTTCACACAATCCATCCACCTTTTTGCTGGGCATCCTTGTTTCCTCTTAACTTCTTCCTGTCTATCCCAATCTTCTTCACCAGATTTTTGTTCTCTCATCTTTGAAAAATGCTGGTGGACTGATTTCAATAAAATGTGCATATTATTTCACCTTGTACTTCTGAACCAGATCTGGAGGGTCAGACAAAGTAGTTGTCCTGATGGCAAATGGAAAAAATATATATTTTTCTTTTTTATTTAAGTAATTATTCATGGTAAGCTGTATTACATTACACTCAAATACTATTTCTTTGTTTTGTCTCCCCCCACTTCACTTTTTTTCTAGGTGATGCTGGATATCCACTGAAGCCATGGCTCACGACACAAATGGGAAATCCAAGTGTAGCTGCATAAGAGCTGCACAACACAGCTCTGTCCCAGACCCATATTGTTATCAAAAGGGTATTTGGTCTCTTGAAGAGTCACTTTAGGTGCCTGGAAGAGGTTTGGGGTGCATTCAGTATGACACAGCTACTGCATACAGGATATCCACTGAATGTTGCATTCTAATCAACATATACCTTTCTATTCCAGTCATGCTATGACTAATGGTGACCAGCTGGCAGTAGTAGTAAGGGACTCCATGTGGCAGACTCATGTGCATCTTATGACTGTGTAGGTAGAGAGGTGGCATCTTGTTTAGAACTATAGGCCATGACATTCAGGTTAATGCTTCCTTTCTTGTAAAAAACACATAGAGTACAACTGATGCATGCAGCGATGTCTTTGGGCTATGCTGTGTGGTGCATATTCTACTGACACTGTTCATCATACATTCCTTCTCATTTTTATTTATTTATTTATTTATTTATTTTTTTTTTTATTTCTGAGCAGGTGCTCATGTTATTGTTTATAAAGATCATGCCTGAGTGCTCACTATGCATCAGTGTGATCATGGGATTATCCCTACTCTCTGCTATTTTTATGTAGTGATGGAAATCCTGACATATACCCTGGAGGGATCTGATCATTTCCAGCTGACTTTATGTGGCTAATACCCTCAAAATATATTGGTATAGCGGAACTGTTTTTTCTGCTGCAGACCCTTTAAAATGGTTTGAAAACATTACCATTATAGAAGCCAGCGTACACTACTGTATGGTGAGTAAGGAGATGTGAGGCTTACTATGACCACCACTTTAATTGTCATTCTGTGCAGAAGTGGAGGGTTCACCTATTAATATAAATGAATAGTAATTGCTGTGTGTTTCATCATTCCATGTAAGCATTCATTTCTCTATATAAATATATATTACTGTTTTTAAACTAACCATCCAGAACAGACATATGTTTCTGCTGCAGACATTGGTTATAGCCAGTGTCCACACTACCTCTAATTATTCCAGTCCATCATCTTCTGTGTCACAGTCATCTCCACAAATGAACAGTAGGTATTTCTCATCTGGTGTTCAAGCTGTAAGTGATGGAAGGCCTACAGTACTGGTACAGGCAATTATATTCTTACTCATCTTGGATGTGGCATGTTCTAGCATATCATTGTTTTCTTCTTGAATTTGACAATGTGCAGTTCCTTCCACTGACCTTGACCTAATGTCCATAACAACTTGATCTTTTCCCTCATAGCTTTTTTGGGTCTCCCTTTCTTTGATCCCTGGATTTGCATCATTGCTGTGCATACAAACTATGCCACAGTCATACAAATATGCCTGAGTCATGCACAAAACAATCTTGATGTAATCACCAGTCAAACAACGTAACATTGAAAGCATTCCAGTCATCTCCATAAAAATGTTAGGTAACACAAACCCAACGATTATATGCACATGCAGAGTCTCAGTCCAGCCAAGAAAGGCTGTGCTGTAGTAATGATTGTGCTATCAAAAATATATTTACAGTTGTAAGTTAAGCAGTTTTTTTACAGATCCATCCTTTCCCTAAAGCTACTACTATCATGTATTCATAATATTGTCATTTTTCATTTAGCGTTGGTACTTAGAATTCTCTTAGTAAATACACATGTATATTGAGACAACAAAACATTCTGGCCACTTTAGTACTTCAAAATTAAATCACTGCATTTGTACTGTGTTTGCACAATCACTAAATGACACTGAAATAAATTACTTTCTCAGTGATCAGTAGTATTTTCCACTGCTGCTGTATTGAATTTACAGAGTACAATTTTACAATATTCAATTATGCAAGTGTAATGTAATAATAATATCTGTAAAGTGAGCATTTATTTAATAATACAACATCATTTTGAACTGCTTCATATTAATTTGCAATATTTATATTATTTTTGCTTACTTCGAAAGTCTGTAATTTCCTAAGGTATTTGCTGTCTAACTTGAGTAATCTCAAGTTAATATGGCAGTATTAAACTTATTCACATAAGTTCAGAGTCATTTACATTTTTGTATGCAAAGTAGGCCTTTTTACAATTACCTTTATGAATCGCTGCACTACATGAATTAAGTCACCTTAACCACATAACCAGTCCTCAGCTAATCATGAATGCAGCCTTGGGTTCCTGTGATTGCAGTGGGTATAGAAGTACAGTTCACAGCATTCAACACCCAGAATTCCACAGGACTGTGCGGATATTCTCTAACCTGACCATGTTTAAAAAAGTTAAAATGGAGTTACATGCATGTGAGTTTGTACAACCATGCCCTGCCTATCTAATACAACCTGACATGCCATGCCAACTCAAAACAGTCAACATTTATTAAAAGTTGATACTGTCACACAGGAATATTTATTTCTGTAATCCCCCCCCCCACAAATACAGTTAATTCTGGTGTTATACTAGAGGAATGTATACATGACATTCAGGTCTGATATCAAAGGCAATGAATTGCAGCAATTGAAGTTGTAAGATCCACCATTTAAATGAAATGTAAATGCACTCCTTTAAAAAAAACATGCAAATGACATTTTTGGTGAAACCAAACTTGCCAGTAATAGCAGGTGTAATGCCCCTGTGTTACCTGGGTTTAGTTATGGTGACGTCACACCTCAGAAGCAGTGGTTCTAAACGTGCGAACCAAAGCCCAGCTCATATTTTCTTTTTTCTGTTGCTGGAACTTTGAATGATGACAGCAACTGTGAAGGCACAAGACAAAATCCAAACTTGTCTGACAAGGAGACAAAAATAATGCTCTTCCACATACTTGGATAAGATACAGGCATGCATTTGCAGGTCAAAATGTAAAAATAGACATCTGGCAGGAGCTGGGTGAGGATCTGTCATCCCTGGCAGGGAATACATTCTCTGGCCCCCATTGCAGAAACAGGTACAATGTCCTACAGAATCCTAGGCCTGACCAGCTGTCTAAGTAGGTTAATCAGGTTTTGGCAAAGGCCAAAGTTGTATAGCAAGTAATTTTTTTTTGGTCTTATTGAACAAGGTTTTAAAAAGTAAACTGCAAGAAGGTTGCTTAATTGAAGGTATTTTGCAAAATAAATATGTGTAACTGAAAATATATATTTATAATGTCATTATAATAATGCAAAGGAAAGCATAAGCATATTTATACACAGAAATGCATCTGTATCCAAATATGGAATGTTTATGTGCTGACGTAATTTTGTATATGGATGAGTAAAGAAATAGTATCTGAATGAATACACTTACAACTTTCTTTTCATGTATATCAATGTATGTATTTATACATAAACCAAAGAAAAAATATTGACACATTATTTAATTTACGTATGTGTTCCCTTAATTCATAGTTGGAAATTCATGAAGACCATTTTTGAAAAAAAAGGATTTTCCTTGTGTAGGTCAGCACATAGTTTAGTGAAAAATTACCAGTTTTATTATTTCTGTAAACATTTAAAACAAACTCTTATATGCTTACAGTTGTTAAATAACAAAGCACATATTACTATTCTGAAATATATAAACTGCATCCATCTGGAAGAGAAAACATGTTTTGCTTAATGAAGGTTGAATTGAAAAGTTATGTGTGCGTGTGTGCGTGTGTGCGTGTGCGTGTGTGTGCGTGCGTGTGTGTGTGTGTGTGTGTGTGTGTGTGTGTGTGTGTGTGTGTGTGTGTGTGTGTCTGTGTGTACAGCTTCGTGCCTGAAGAAAATTCACATACTTTTATGTGAATCTGCAACTTGGGTATGAAAACCATAACAGCTAAAAGTAGAGCCAAGAGTAAACTGCCTGGTAAGATTCCAGACAATAGCCCTTCCCCAAACAGACAAGCTGTGCACATATATAAAGATGTAATAATTTGAAGGAGGATGTATTCCTACTATTTCAGCTTGCATTAAAATAAATATTGTCACAGTATGAGAATTCAGATGTGAATAAGGGCTGAGATCCAAAATATAGTTGCAGACACAGCACACTGAACGAATACATTAGCACATCAATATATATGATTCAGTGCTGAGGGTGAGGCATGTGCAATACCATACTAAAATAGCATAAGTGACACAGGTATGTATACAGAGGCATAGCCATGCATGTCAGAATGGCAGACAACAAGGAAATGTGTAATGTAGTGATCAATGCTGGATGACTAAGGCAACATCCTGTTAATCATGAAAATAAGTGCTATATGTTAACTAGCAAGAGATGCATGGGGAATTGTCAAGTAGATCCATTTTGTCATCAGTATCTGAATTAACATATACTAATGAAAAACATGTACTACATATGACAACTTGAAGCTGGTCATCTAGGTCAGATAACTGATCCAAAAACCCTGCAGCATCAGACATTCAAGAAACCAGCTACAGACTGATTAGCCAGTGGTCAGCACAGTGGTCATCACTGCCACAAGGTCAGAATGACATGACAGGCACCGTTAGTGTTACTCTAAGGTAGATTATGGTGCCCAGTATGATTGCTCATTATGTGGTCCTGGCGGCTCCTGCTACATGTGGAAACACTTTTAACACTTTGTTGTACCAAGGAGCTGGATGTGGTGACACTAGCATTTTCGGTTAGGAGCAGGAGTTTGATGTCTGTCAGGATGTAATTGCTCATTTCACAGTTGATTGACCAACAGCAGATGTGTGGGCACATTACAGCACAGACAATGATCTTTGAGGGCCAGGCCTGGGTCTAATGAAAGGGGTCTGCCTCTGCCAACTGGAGGTAATCTGGACTGTACAATTAGGGCCCATAACACCTGGTTTGTACTATGGCACTGCTCCAGCACTTTCATAACAATGCTTTCTGTAGACTCTCCATGTCTGCACTCCTGACCTTCATCTAACACATGCAGCTGGTGTGCTACATGATCTGTGGGCACAGGCCAGTGTGTGCAGGTTAGACCCAAGATGTCACTGCGAATGTTCATGTGCCTGTAATAGTACTGGGGCACCTTCTGTCATGTGGCCCAATACATCACCTACACTCCCACATGTAGACCAACAGCCAGTATGAGTCCATTGTGGAAAGAGTCACTATTAGTACTAGAGTCTACATGGGACACTGGGCCATGGTCATCATCATGTCCATCAAATGATGTCCCCACATCATCAGAATGGCTGGCCAAATTATCTTCCCTATTGGAGGATAGATAACGAGACATGTTTGTCAACTTCCAGGCCAGGCAATGTACCCTATGCAGAAGACAATGTGCCATTTGCCATTCTATCAGAGTGAGGCAAATCCCATTCCACCTCAGGATCAGTGGACAGGCTACTGCAATAGGCAGGTTGTGGACAAGCTATAAAAAGAGATAGATGAGACATGTCACATACTTTCACAGATGTCAAATGATGCAGGACTGACATTTTAGACAACTATATAACCATACCTCTCAACCTGTAAACATCAAAAAACTGGGCAAGGCCCACAAAAAATAAATAGAAATCTGTACGCTGATTAACGCAAAATTTGCATTCATAATTACATAACATCGCCCACTCCAGTGGAATTGTGCGATATCAACTTTCAAATGCAAGCTGAAGAACAGACAACCAAAATATGGCATCAGAGTTCCCCTGCAGCCATTTCAATGTTCCATTACCTGGCTATTTCACCCCATTTACCATAAACACTAATGTGTGCATACTGCTTTAATTCTACAATGATTATTTGGATTTTATTTTTACATTTGATAGCACAATGCACAAACACTAAGATATCTGCTAAACAAAGCAATACTGTCTCACAATAAAAATAGACTTGGCATTAAAACTTCTCTGCTCTTGAAACTCATATTCACTGAAATGGCATTGAAACCCACACCACATCAAAGAAAATGCATCTGACCAGTGGAGGATAAAGATTATCTCTGGGCTGTTTGCAAATTATAGGCCCCTTGCACACAAAACAAGAAACATGCATGTGTTCTTTGATACACCTTCCTGACTTTAAATTATATCCCTTGTATAATACAGCACACTTGTTAGACTTAAGTTAGAGCACATTTTAAATTTTCTGTTTGTACATTTTTTGCAGTAGGCAATAAAACAAAATGCATGAACCAATAATGACAAAACTGCCCACTTCAGAACATTTCCATCATAAAAGTCTACTTCCACACACACACACACACACACACACACACACACACACACACACTATATATATATATATATATATATATATATATATATATATATATATATATATATATAAAATGACAATAATGTAAGCAATAGGCATCTTGAACAGCTTCTTGCACTTATTTTCAATTTCATTTTTTTTTTGGGGGGGGGGGGGCAAAAGGCCAAAAACCAGGGACACATTTTAAACATTGCTTGCATAATTTTGGAAAGTTGCTAGAATAAAATACTGTGTTACTACCATGCATTTCACTGCCAAGACTTGAACCCAAGACCCTGTGCACTACAGTCAGAGCAACATACCACTATGGTGAATCAGCAGCTTCTTGCAAGAAAATAGGAAGACTGAAACTTAAATGGCTATCATTTAGTGAACTCAGTTCTCACTTCACACCATAGCTCTCTACCTCTTAACACAAAAAACCTGGACAAAGCCAATAATGTGGGAATACAGAATTCAGTTCTGACTTCTCTCCATAGCTCTCAACGTCTTTGCACAAAAAACCTGGACAAAGCCAATAATGGGGGAATACAGCCCCAAAATAAGGACAGATTTCAAATACTGATCTTATAAACTTAGAAAATTGCTGGAATTGAAAATTTTGTGTTACCATTTATTTTCTAAAGAATCTGAAATCTCAACTTCAAATGCCTGTCATTCTTTAGTGAATTCAATCATTCAGGGATTTGCCACAAAAATCCTGAAAAACTAAAGATTTAATGAGGAACAGAACAAAAATATGGGTATAAATTCACAAGTTGTGGTGACTAGGGACTTTAGGCTCTTTTTACTTGTATCCAAGGTACAGGTTTTGAGTCTGAGTACCTCTAGCCACCAGATGTATTCACCCGGGGGCATTCAAACACACACACACACACACACACACACACACACACACACACACACACACACACACACACACACACACACGTCTGGAAATAACTCCATTCAGCAGCAGTAGCAGTCCGGTCCAATACACCCACACACACACACACACACACACACACACACACACACACACACACACACACACACACACACACACACACACACACACACACACACACACACACACACACACACACACACACACACACACACACACACACACAGTCTGGAAATAACTCCATTCAGCAGAAGTAGCAGTCCAGTGCAATACACACACACACACACACACACACACACACACACACACACACACACACACACACACACTTAAAAAGTTGTTCAGATACATTTGCAGATTCATCAAACAGAATACCTTGCAGCAGTCTGATGTTCAGATACACTCACAGATTCATCAAACAGAATAGCTTGCAGCAGTCTGAAACTAATTCCAGAACAAGAAAAGCATGTCTGGTCCTGTACCCACACTTTCATCAGTCCAATTGCTCTGTTTCTTTCCTTCTTGCTCACTCATTCATTCAAACAGTAGCAGCCAGCTGGAAATGTGTGCACATGAGCCCTTGAGCTCAATTCTGACAGGCTGGCAGAGCTGACGTCATCGCACACATAATGTTGTCAGCTCAAAAAGCGAAAGAAAAACAAATTAAAAAAAAAAACCTGAGAAAACGGAAATGAAGAGGTGCCACTCGGGAATCATAGCACCCCATTATTAGGACCCTAAAACTAGGTAAAAACTGAGTAATTTGGTATGGTTTGGAGGTATGTATATAACCATGATCCTTATGATGATATAGACTTATCAGGTCATCATGGTTGTGGATGGTTCAGGGACCCTATAAACCAGAGATATGCTATGCCATTTACATAGTAAGCAAATATGGCAGATAATGTCAATACAACTACTATAATCTATCTGACATGTCCCCTTCTGATTCCACTGCTGGTGGTGAGGGTTGAAATGCCACTGTCATGTTAAAGATGCATGTACATAACTTAGTAGTAAGCACATACAAGGCTTCATGTAACATTTAACTTGATGTATAGCACACAAAAAATAAGATATACACGTACGAGATGGGCAACGATGTTGTGCAGATTGTAGGGGTCCTAGGCAGGTCAACAAGACCATATCAGTGATGAAGGGCATAGATGTAATTATCAATAGTGGAATGTAGCAACCATGTAGACTACCTTACCAGGGAAGCTCTCCCTGGTTGGGGAATGTATCATCTGAAGTAAAGCAAAACCTGTTTTATAAAATATCATATAAACAACATGTGAGTATACTCCTTGGTCATTACAGGAGACAGAGGCACACAGCAATTATGGATCATGCTAACAGAATATGTAGATACTTACGTGACAAATGGTGCAGAAGTTGTGAGGATACACCAGGTGTACTAAACAGTATTGCATTATAACAACAATATGAATGACCTTATCAGGTCTGTCTGTGTCTGATGATTCATGGCCCATATCACACAAGGATGTATCTGAAGGTTAAAATTGCACATAAACAACAGCATGTGATTATGTTACTCAGTTATAACAGGAGGCAGAGGCAGATGACAGATATGGATTATACTAACAGAACATGGAGACACTTACTTGTCATGTGGTGACACTGTTCTGATGCTGATGGGAATATGAAAATGAAACGCAGACACAACACTACACGTTGCTGACAGTGTTATGTATGCACTGTGTGGGTAAGATCAGCATCTGGTGTTCATTCACAATCACAGTATAGTTCTGCTGCTGTAGCACAAATATAACATTACAGTAAGAACTGTGAATGACTGTCCTACAATGTGAATTGGTATATGCTGCAGTGTTTGTGAACACTGGACACACCTGTGCATCCTACAACACCTACCTCAATGCCCCTAGTTATCCAACAGTCCTGGCAGATGTTATGATGGGAGGCCAGGAACATCGCTCTCTCATCTGGGGAAGCAATGGTGGCCAACCTCCAATGGCATTCCTCTCTTCTCATATTGGCAGAGTCTGTTGGCAACACAGAGGATCATGTCTGAGCAACATTTTACGTTTTAGACTTTATATAGGTGGGTCAATGCATTCTGCAGATATCCACATATATACTGGCCAGTGTAGACATAATGCAGGACCGTCTATTATGCCTGTATACTACTAAGGATGTCGTACATACTACTAATACTGTTATCCCACAATATAGAGTTTTAAAACATTAAAGGAAATGTGATGTCCAGTGGCTCAATTGGTTAAGCCATTGAGCAATGTAAGTGGTTGTTTGCCCCTGTGTGGGTTCAAATCTTAGTGTAACCTATTTTGGATAAAATCTTGACAATAATCCATTTACTATTACAGATCACACATGGAAGATCTATAATTATTCATTAACTTATGCATTAGATATTTTATACATCTGGCATAGCTATGATGCATTATTGCTTATAGCATTTTGACCACAGATGACTACACATTTCGCAGATTTCTGCAAAACATTTAGTGACATCATACAGTATACTTCTGTTAATAACGATATATGTGTGAATTCTTAGTAATACATACATATGTTACCTCTAAAGTTTAAATTTCATGACAGTCTTTTATAATCCATTTATGTTTTCAAATTAGTTTAATGTATGCAAAACAAATGCAAGTCATAATGGCTGAAAAATATACGAGTCTTGTGATCACATTGCAAGTGGATTTGTAATTATCATCCTGTGTTACAGCTGGAGGGTTAGCACTATGTGTGGAGCCATTGACTGCCCTCCTACCCACTTTTCATCTGTTGGCTCAAATCCCATGATTGTAGACTAAGTCCTTTAATGACTACTTATGTGTTTCAAGTGCTGACAAATGTTTTCTTGCAAATTATGAATGTTAAACTCAAGTGTGCTGACACATCTTAGTTTTACATTGCTGCTATATGCTCAATTTGCTATTTGCAGATTTTCTGAAATATTCTGTATTACAACATATATGTACTATATTGTACTTATGTTTCTTTTACACATACGAATAACTTATGAATATGTGTACCTGTAATGAAATGTTAACTTTAGTCTTGTGGTTAACGTCTTGCAGAATTTAGTTAGGTATAAATGGCAGTATTGCATGTTAACATGTCTCTTCATTGTGAGAATGCTGACATCACAAATGACTAACATAGATGATACATACAGTGGGTAAAACAAGTTTGCACACCCCTGTTAAAATGCCAGGTTTTTGTGATATAAAACAATGAGACCACAATAAATCATTTCAAAACGTTTTTCTCCATTAATGTGACCTATTAACTGTATAATTCAATTGAAAAACAAACACATCTGTTAGGGGAAAAATATAAAAAATAAAAAAAGTACAATATGCTGGTTGCATAAATGTGCACACCCTTAAACTATTACTTTGTTGTGTGTGCACACCTTTAAACTAATACTTTGTTGAAGCACCGTTTGATTTAATTATAGCATTCAGTCTTCTTGGGTACACACCTGCCATCAATTAAAGGGACTGATTAATCCCATATAAAGTTCAGCTGTCCTAGTAGGATTTTCCTGACATTTATTCATTTGCCTGCTACAGCAAAAGCCATGGTTCACAAAGAGCTTACAAAGCATCAAAAGGATTTCATTGTTGAAAGGTATCAGTCAGGAGAAGGGTACAAAAAATGTCCATAGCATTGGCTTTACCATACAACACAGTGAAGACAGACATCAAAAAGTGGAGAAAATATGGGACAACAGTGATATTGCAAAGAACTGGATATCCATCCAAAACTAATGAAAAGACAAGACAAAAACTGGTCAGAGAGGCTGCCAAGAGACCTACAGCAACACTGAAGGAGCTGCAGGAATTTCTGGCAAGTACCGGTTGTGTGCTACACGTAAAAACAATCTCCCGTATTCGCCATATGTCTGGACTATGGGGTAGGGTTGCAAGATGGAAGCCTTTTCTTACACAGAAAAACATCCAGGCCCTAAAATTTGCAAAACAATACATCAAGTTTCCCAAAAGCATGTGGGAAAATGTGTTATGGTCTGATGAGACCAAGATTGAACTTTCTGGCCACAATTCCAAAAGGTACATTTGGTGCAAAATTAACACTTTGCATCACCAAAAGAACACCATCCCCACAGTGAAGCATGGTGGTGTTTTTCTTCAGCTGAAACTGGGGCTTTAGTCAAGGTGGAGAAAATTATAAACAGTTCCAAATACTAGTCACTTTTGCCCCAAAACCTTCAGGTGTCTGCTAGAAAGCTGAAGATGAAGAGGAATTTTACCTTTCAGCATGACAATGACCTCACCCATACATCCAAATCAACAAAAGGATGGCTTCACCAGAAGAAAATTAAAGTTTTGAATGGCCCAGCTAGAGCCCAGACCTAAATCCAATAGAAAATCTGTGGCGTGACCTGAAGAGGGCTGTGCACAAGAGATGCCCTCACAATATGACAGATTTGGAGTGCTTTTGCAAGGAACAGTGGATAAATATTGCCAAGTCAAGATGTGCCATGCTGATACTTCGTTAGGGTAGTCTTCCTACCCAAGAAGACTAAATGCTGTAATTAAATCAAAAGGTGCTTCAACAAAGTATTACAATAAGGGTTTGCACACACAACAAAGTACTAGTTTAAGGGTGTGCACACTTATGCAACCAGCATATTATACTTTTTTTATTTTTTATTTTTTTTCCCCTAACAGATTTGTTTGATTTTCAATTGAATTGTACAGGTTATAGGTCACATTAAAGGTGGTAAAAGTTTTGAAATGCTTTATTGTGGTCTCATTTTTTTATATCACAAAATCCTGGCATTTTAACAGGGTTGTGTAAACTTTCTATATCCAGTGTATAAGTTGCCTTAACTGATACAGCTAAGGGGTATAGCTGTAGGCAATTTAATTGCATGCACCCGCAATTGGGTAGTTTCGGTGTTCAAATCCCTCCATAGATGTTATGCATGTCATTGGCCAACTTGATTATTCTTACAGAGGTATAACTAACTTGCAGAAAATGTGTTATGAAAGGAAGTGTTTTTGTTACACTCTATTATTCATTTATGTTATAGATGTCAGCATTTCACATTGCACTCTACCATTTGGATAGATTATGTACATTGTGATATTAAATGTGTATAGCATCCTGTCTAATGCACATGGTGGCACTTGCAATTCACTTTTACTTCTCAAGTCATATATGCACGCCATTCATATTTGTCTAAAATATGTATGTACATGTCCATGTAAAAAGACAAACACATGTACAGCTACACAGATGGATATACCTATCAACCTATATGTAACTGCCTATGTACTCCTCTGTATGTATTTATTTGTATCTATGCATATTTACATACAGGAAGATCGCAATGTTGAGGTATCGTTCATTATATACATGTGGACACGTTTTATTTATTATGAAGTAGCACTATACTAAGTTCAGCATACAATACATTTGTAAATAAGAAAATTTCACTTTATAGGAGTACCAAAAACAAAACGATTCCAAATAATAATGATACCCTGGGGTGTAAAATACACAATAAGCTCCAGAGCCAGAAAATAAAAAGAATCTTTATTAAAACAATAAACATAAGTGCTTTCATCTCTGATGAAGTCCTGTAAATAGTTAAAAGGGATGAAAGCACTTAATATTTATTGTTTTAATAAAGATTCCTTTTTTTTTCCGGCTCTGGAGCTTATTGTGTATTATAGACCCAGGCTATCAATGCAATAAATGTGTACACTTGTAGGCATTTGTCGATATGTTAGGTATATAAGTACCCTTACAAAATTTCATCTTAGACTGGCACATTTGCTAGTGTGCGTAATGCTTTACCTGTGTATACATAGATGCAATGTTTTTAACTTTTATCACTGCTTACAATTACACCAAAGATTAACTAGCTAGACAGATAAGCTTATGGTTTATAGTGTGACTATAAATGAATGCTGTAGGTTTGAATCAAGTTTCTTCCAGTTTGTCAGTGAATATCTTCATGTGTGCATAGTATGGCAATTTAAACATCAGTCACTGAATATGCAAAATTTGCTTATTTATTTTATTTTACATTTTTTACCAGGAAAGTAAAACTGGATACAGTTCCTTTTTCAGTGAAGGCCTGGGGAGAAAAGCTTCACATAAACAACAGGGCAATTGTACAAAATATCAAAATAGTACATCACAGAAGTAACACATAGATAGAGTGTAATGCATACAGATTTTTTAATACATCAACTTTACATATATAGACTAAGGTTTATACTTATTTCTAATACTGATATGTCTATCTACAAAAACGTTATGTATTTGCATAGCTATGGAGAGATAACACAGGTAAATAATATTATATCTCCAGGGACAGATGAGAAAATAGATCAGCTACTATTTGAGAAAAGTTGCTGAAGTTTTGGGGGCAGAGACAGAGTCAGACTGATTATTGCGAAGGAAAGGATGGTGTGGAGAAGATAAGAAGAAGAGGGAAGAGAGGATAGAGGAGTTAGCGAGGGGGGTTGCAAGATACAAAATGAGATAGTGTATCACACTGCTTGCTAACATGTATTAGGTTCATAGGTGTATAATAAGCTAATGACAGCTAGGGGGTTTATAAGCCTAGTCATGCAATCCAAACCAACTATGTATCATGGCCATTTATTAGAAGGGAATATGTTAGTTAGTTAAGAAGTTTCTAGATGTTATGTAGGGGGAGTATGTTAGTATTGGTATACCTCTATCAGAAACACAAATCTAGGGTGAATTTACAATGTCCCACCCATTTGTCAAGATTACACATACATTGTGTTATGGATGGGCTCTGCTTCACATGCCTGTTCAAGAGCATGGGGATCCTATGACATACATATCTGTCTTGCCAATATGCCTTATTTATGTCACAAGCAAAATTTAAATCCTTGGATCTAGTGGTTCTGATGTTCATTATTTAGATGTGCAAAAGGTCCATCAGAGCTGGATCTAGGGATGCTTATAATGCTAGGCATAGATTGCCTCTCAGTAACCTATAAGAGACATGATATAAAGATAGGTTAGGTAATCTGTAAAGGCAATATGTTTATACCCTTTATGATCCTGGTAAGGAAACTTTGTGGGTGTTCCAACTGTTCCATATGTCTGGTCAGGTGCATTCTGATGATCATAAGATCATAGGAAGTTACTAGGTTATCAACCCAGTGGTCATTTCAAGCCTAGCCATTTCATCCCAATGTAATACCATAAAAATGCTAGTCAATATCCAAGATTGCATTTAGTACTGACTGCCCATGTCCAGGAGGGATGTGGTCGCTATCCCCTGTAAGAATTTATGGTGCCCCATCCACTCGTCCAGGTTCCTCTTGAACAGTATAATAGAGGTGCTCTGTTTCGCATGAATTGGTAGCCTATTCCAAAGATGCAGCAGTTGGGAGATAAATATGTCCCTCCAGCATGTCCTATTTAAGTTGAAGGCCATATTTAGCTCCCTGGAATAGGTAGCCCTAGTCCTGTTTAATTTACAAATGTGCAGAAAGTTCATTAGGTTTGGGTCTGTAGGCCAGGCATGTCCCCACTAAGAAGTCTTTATGACACAGTGTATAGTGACAGGGAATTTAGTCGGTCTGTGTAAGGCACATGCTGGTGTCTCTTTACCTTCTCTGTTGGAAACCTCTGAGGTCTCTCCAATTGCTGCAGATGCTTTGTATGGAACATACCAAACAGGGGGCTATACTCAATTATGAGAACGATTAGCCCCAAGTAGAGAGGGGTTATAACCCCTTTTGCTCTTTAGACAATGCCTTTACTAATCAAGTGTGCTATGTAGAAAGCCTTCCTCACCAAGTAGATCCATGGTGGTCAAAATTATGGTCACAGTCAACTTGTGATCCCAGGTCCATTACCACTTCATGGGTACTTAGGCTATTGTTGTTAATTTGATGGTGTGAAGGGACATTGTTTTTGCCGAAGAAAATGATGATGTATTATACTCAAGGGTTGATCAAATAATGGCCAAATAAAGTGGCACCATGACTTCTTTAGACATAGATGCCATGTTCTTGCTTGCTATATGTTCCCAGATCCCTGACTAATGGGTCAGTTCTTAGGTGAGTCTTATCAATGGAGTAAATAGCTTGGGTGGCAGTTTTCGCAAAAGGCAATATAATTTATTTCTTAGTGTTGAGTTTCAGTTCGTGACTTTGGCAACAGTCATTTGTCTGTGGTAGACGCTCTTGTAAGATATTTGTGTCTTGGGTGGAATCTATGACAACTTCCATCTATTTGTGAACTTGGTCATCTAAAGACCATTTTCATCAGCCTTTACCTCCAAGACACAGATGTCAAATAGGAGTGGTCCTAGCATGGAGCCCTGAGGTACCCCACTGGTGACTGGTCTTTTAGTTGAGGTGATATCACCAGTCCTAACTTCCTGGGTCCTGTCTGTAAGTCGTTGAGTTATGTAGGGGTTTATGCCCAGTTTGGTGAGATTGTCAACTATATCTGAGTGGGGCATTGTATTGAATGCCTCAGCCAGGTCCAGATAAGTGATAAGCATCATTTTCCCCTCATCCATTGCTTTGGTGACCTTCTCAAAGATCTCCACCGAGTTTAGCTGACATGGTCTTCCACGAAAAAGCCAGACTGGATTGGTACCAGTGCCTGAAGATTGTCTATGTCTTTTTTGATCATTTCCATGATAATTCATTCCATAGCTTTGTATATTAGACTGGTCACACTAATAGGTCTAATATTAATAACCTCATTCTTCACTGATCTTTTATTGTACATGTGATTATGTAGTACACTAAATCAATCCTGTTTCTTTAATATTCCATATCTTTTTCTGACGATTGTGCAAGAAATTAAGCTCTGTGCGTAAAACACATGCACAGGCTTGAAGAGCAGTGGAAGGAGACATGTATGTGTTATTACTTTCCACCTTAATTTACTTTTTTAATTCCTTTATTGAATTATCAGTTATATCTCCAGAAATAGTATTAACATATTTCATTCTGCAGATTTAGATGTATAGTTCTATGACATTTGGGCATGTTAATATTATGTCAGACTTCCAATAATGCATCTGTGAGCTATGTGTATTACATACTGATTTATTGTAAATAGCATTATCTGCACATAATTTTATGTGAAATGTTGTCTTATGTGTTATTAACAGGTTTTATTTCATACACTGAGGTTATGTGCTGTTTATTGACACAATTTAAATGAACAACATTGTGTTCAACTGTTATATTGACTTTGACTTGGTTATGATACCAATATGTTGTATTGCTGCTGGTGTAGCACAGTACTGACCACTACTTTTATTGTTACTGCTGTTTGTGTAGCATGCAGTTGCCAACATGTATGTATGGGTGGTATTTACAGTGATTTGTATGGTGTGTGTGTGTGTGTGTGTGTGTGTGTGTGTGTGTGTGTGTGTGTGTGTGTGTGTGTTTGTGCGTGTGTGTGTGTGTAACCTGCCTGTTGTATTACTGAATGAGTGCCTGCTGACTCATAGTTTTTGTACTATTGGCAGATCTTGATTCACTTGTGCTGCTTGAGATCCACTCGTCTTGCAACAATGTGTGTATGTATTCTGATGGTTTGTGTAGCACTACCTTACATGTAATTTTCTGTCATTTGTGTATCACTAGCCAATCCTAGTTTGATTGTATTTCTGAGGTGGTACATGGTATGTTCATGATCATTAATGCAGTTTTTCATATGTGGAAGTACATATATAGGCATAATGCACGCATAGACAATGATAGTCATATATTTGTTAAATGAAAGTTGTGTATGTATGTGTCATACACATAATTTCTAGCAATTATATACTGTTGTTGTGCTTGTTACTGTGTAAAATTGTTTGTACCCATTTGAATTCCATTCTGATTACATCATGTTGTGATGTCATCCATTAACCATTTTGCATTGCTTGTCTCATTTGCATATCAATTTGAACTATTCCATTGGTTGTTAATATTAAAATATATTTTACTGTACATGTTTTACTCATAATATGTCAATCTGAAACATTAGTTGTGCATTACAATGACTTACAGTGTTAGTGTCACTTTTAATGTTATATTGTCACCTTAGCATAAATGAGTGAAACACATATTGAGTAAGAATAAGGATCATTGCCCAAAATAATTATTCTCTCTTTGTAACTGAGGTTCGTGTAAAGTCTTTTGAGCTGCAGATATACCTCAAGGCTCACTTTCTAAAAGGTTTCATGTCAGTGTTTCATGCTAGAGTGTTATTGTATATGTCTCGCAATTTATTAATTGTTGTTCACAGGTATGTTTTGCATGCATATAGAAGGTTGATACATCAAAAATATACAAGTAGCAGCAAAATAATGTCTGAAAAAATGAGTAATGTATGCTGTGTAAATTACCTGATTACGTTAATGAAAATGCATGATGGGCACATGTACTCAGCCATGACTTTCTATTTATATCGCCAATATATGAATATTATGACATTTAGAAAGTTGCATACTCATTGCATTATACCTTTAGACTTATTATTATACCTTTATATCTTAAGTTATGTGATGTATAAATAAACCCTATGGACCAGATCTTGTGACTGTTACACTGGCGCTACAAAGGTGTACTGTGTACTGTGATGTAACTTGGGCACACAATACATGTGTCCTGTTTAATACATTTTGATGTTATTATTTGAATATTATATAATCTCTTTACAATTATGTTGGTGCACCTCTGACATTACAGTAATAATTAGATGTTACAGATGTCTGCCTGCAAGACTGATTGTGTATGTGACACGTCAATACATAGTAAAGCAGTATATAGATCTGGCAATAAAGGAAGACTTGCTATGTGTATTATGTTCAAATGGGCATCACTATTGTGAGAGTGACCTCCTTCTCTGGTCCTCTATAATGCTTTAGTAACATTTATTTATAATCTCTAATTTGATATCCTATACATACATATGACTAATGACAGGTTTTGTAACAGACCTGTCATAACAATACAGAATATGGTTTCACACTAAGTGTATGATGTCTGCTTATATACACAAGTAATGCATATGTGTATTAATGGGCTTATGCATTTATATGTGTCCTTATCAATGATTGTGTTTTATGTTGGATATGTTTTGGCATATGAGTGTGATGTACATGATACACCATTTTTCCAATTCATTATGGGCTGGATGTATGTCACACCTCAAATAAGGCATTATAGTTGGGTAAGGTCAGACAGTAGTGTAACATATCAGACCTCAAATAAGGCATTATAGTTGGATAAGGTCAGACTGTACTGTAACATCACATATATATCAGTTATAACATGTAGATTGTGTACTATGTGTCACAATCTTCAGATATACTTTTTTTAAGATAATATCTATTATGTATGCATAATGTTTTTATCCTGCATTGAAGTGTTTCATACTGTAGGACCCATGCTGTTTCACCGATCAGACAATGCTGACACACTAGACCAGTGCCAGCTGAATCAGACTCCAAGGGTCAGGGCGGAGATCATAACAGAGAAGATGACTACTGTAGATCAATGTGTGTATGTACCTTTAAGAAGCTATCCAAGGGCTTGCCCAAATGTATAAATACTGAGTATGTGTGAGCTTGACTGCCATTTTGTAGTAAGCTGTTGAGATGTAAGCATGTAAGGTATGTTTGTTAATCAGTTTGCTTATATTTTATGATGCTGCTATCCATCCTAATGTGTTTCCATGTAATAAAGCATCTAAATGAACTACCCCACCTGTTCATCATCTATGTTGGAGAGAAACAAGCAACATGCTGTCAGAAGAGGCATGTCTAAAAGGGCATGGTGTTAAAAGAAGCATGGACAAAATGACTTGTTGCCAGAAAGAGCTCCAGTTTCTTCAATTTGTGTCCAAGAAGCACCCAGTTGGTATTGGAGTAATATACAGGAGTGGATCATCCCTACTACATGTATAATTCACAAAACAGGTCAGAAATGAATTTCATATGTTAAAACTTGCTCAAATAATTTCTTATTCACAAAATATGAAATGAGGCATACAGAACACTCTAAACAATATTTGAATGAACTGATATGTCTGATCTTGATAAAAAATATTAAATTTACTATCTTTAAAAGTCAAAATTGCAGAAAACAAGTAAAATAAGGGGAAATGACCGAATTTTTGCTAAGCATGTATTTTTCGTATTGATAAAAGATATCTGACTTATCAGGAGTGTATAAAGTGTTTGCATGTTTGTGCAGTACTACAGTAAAGTTATTTTGCAAAATAAAGCCATTTAAGAGCATATTTCATAAGTAGAGAATTTCAGAGTTTATTGGGTATTTGAATGTTATTACAAGCACACAGCAGTGTGTTCACACATAATTACAAGGATCATATTTTCAGTATGTTTGTGCATACCTTCTGGGCATGGCAGATTGATTTCAAAAACCCAGTGCACTTGTGTTTGAGAATAATATTGCTGAGAACTGGAGAGTGTTTGAGCAAGCGTATGACATTTTCATACAGGCTGCATTTTCTGATAGATGACCGGGCAGAAGCCATTGAAAGAAAATGTTCATTTGTGTATGCACCAGCAATCTTTGCTGCACAGGGGAAAACCATCATATTGTTGTACAGGATGAGTCAAGGGAGAACCCTGAGTGCTTAAATCATACATTTAGAGAAATGTGTAACCCCCAGGCAATTGTTAGAATGGAAAGGCACTTATTGTATGCAAGAGATTAAAATCCTGGTGAAACTTTTGCAAAATATATTACTGATTGGAGAAATAAGGATCAGATGCACAGATTTGATGATTTGTGTCGATATAAAGATGATGCTATGAGAAAGATTTTGCTTTGTGACTGTGATTTACCTTTGAATAAGGCCATTGAGATTTGTGAGGTATACGAGCTCATAGAAAAGCACACAAATATTTAACAAATGAGAGATGCATGCTTCCAGTAACTTTTAGAGCTCATGTTGATAGTTATGCAGCATGTGTTTAAAATAAGCAGGCCCAAGCACATGGCAGCAACTGTAGTCCCTACAGCCCCCACTGGTAAACCCCAGAACTTTCCAGCAAATTCCAGAGTTTGCACAGTCTCAGTGAAGCATAAGAATGAGTCAACAAAATCAAAGCATGGGTCCCAACCAGTTTCTTTGTCAACTGTCATAACTGTGGTGGAAATCATGAATCTAAAAGGAAAAATGTTTACTTTTGGTCAGCTATGCCACAAATGCAATAAATGGAATAATTTCAAAAGGTTCTGTAAATCTAAAGGCTCACATTCTTTTATAAAAAGGGAACATTTTAAGAAATGAATTGCTCAGACAGTAGCAATTCTACTCTTTATGTTGATGGTGTGTCAGTGCTTCATGAAACAGTCAATGCAGTAGATTTAAGGGCAAAAAAGAGGTATTTTGTACTGTTCCAACAAATGGAAAACCCATAGAGCTCAAAGTTGACACAGGTTAAAAGTGCAATGTAATATCAGCAGAAACATTTGCTAGAGCGTTTAAAGGTGAAAGGCTTGATTTGGAAAAGTATGAGAAGCTTGATGCTTATAATGGTGAAGAAATTCAGACTGAAGGCTCAATATGCTTTCATATTACTCTGCTGGGAGATGTTATGACTTGTTATTTTATGTAGTCAAGAGGTGCATCCACTCATTATTAGGCCATCATGTTAGCTTAAAAGACCACTACTCTAATTTTGTCCAGTATATTTTTTCTACCTATGCTGATCTTTTCGAAGACAAACCAGGGAAGCTTTCAGTTGTATGTTCCATGAAGTTAGACCCAGATGTCAGTCCAGTTATCAAGCCAGCTCGGAAAGTTCCAGCAGCTATGCAGGACAGAGTCAAAGCTGAGTTAGATAAAATGGTGTGACAAGGTGTGATTTGTCCAGCTGATGAACCAACTGAGTGAGTATCTTCCATGGTGGTAGCTCATAAGAAAACAAACAAAACAATGAGGCAAGGTGCCTGAAGATATTGGTAACCAACAAAAAACAAGTACAGGCACCCAAAGGAGGTCCACAAAGTCACGTACCAAGCAATAGTCAGAAAGAACAGCCATTTATTCAAAACATAAATGCAACACTCCCCACAGCGTTTTCGTCAACAAGACTTCTTCAGATGTATGAATAAATGCATCACAAGCTGCTAATTCTTCTTTTATACCCCATGATCCCTTAATTACATAATTGTTTAATGAGATAAAACAAATATAAGTAAAGAAACAGATCATAAAAGCAGTTTAAAGCCAACCTAATGGTCCTATATAAATACTAGTACAACAATTCATGAATATACAAACTGGAAGTGTGTGTAGAAGTGTGTAGAACCTATTTAAACCTATTTGAACTAAGAAATCTTCCACCAGCTCCCTGAGAAGCCAGCTCACTGAGACTGTTAAAGTACGTGCTGCTCTACATACTAGACCTTATCTCTATCACTTCAGGTCTATTAACCTTGCTACGTTAGGTAAGTTTTTCATTTTCCCTTTCAGGATACCCAGCAGCCTACAACCCCCCCTTCCTACTATCTCCTTCTCTTCCATTACCAAATGCTCACAGTCAGCCCATATTTTCTGCCTTTTAAACAGAGCCCCACTCCTCTCTCCCTGTACTCTGCCACCATTGCATTTTAGATAATTTGCTGAATTCTAGTTACTGGCCACTAGGTGGCGCCTTACCGCCGTAGTTCAGTAGTCCTTTTTTCTTAACTTACTTTGCGAATCATACACCCTAACCCTTTTGTTCTTGCAGTTTCTTCCCTGCAAAGACGTCTTCATCTACCATTAGTGTCCCTGAGCACTTTCTTCTTCACCTGTGCTTCCTGATACACATATGCTTCTTATGCTTGACTCCTAACTTGCCTCTGCTCTCTTCACTTTGTAACTTACCTGCTGAATTCTCCCTTTTCACTGATTGTCTTCCCTCGCTGACCACTCTCTTGTCTGAACCCGCTCCGTTCGCCCTTCGGGCTCACTCCGCTCCCCTACCCTACCCCCAATTCCCACCCACCCCTAGTGGTCCTATATTTACTCTTCTAGTTGACACACCCCTTATCTTCTCCAACCAATCAAATTATTAACTTAATAAACCACTCCTACCACTGTACTGTAAAACACTCCCACTAAATAACTAATCTAGCTCCTCCCCTACCATTCTAACAATACTTTTTCTCCCTACTTTCATCTACTATCCAATTCTCACTTCTTCGCTCAATATCCCATCCATCAAAATGAACACAAATTTCCATCCTTCACAACTAAAATTACTTATCTCCTTATCACTTTTATCTTCTCGTCTCTACATACTTCTTAACTTCCTACGAATACCTACTAGACTCTTCTCTTACTTTTCCCTCTAAATACACCTCCACCTCTATATCTCCTTTCTCTCCGACTTTCTTAAATCTCACCTATCAGCCTAACTACCTACCTACTAGCTAAATACCACAGACTAGCTCAACTCAAATCTAACAAACTAAAAACTAGGAAAATATTTGACTGTATTTATAAACTTCCCCAGACAAGATATTACAAACTCCTCCTCACACTATTGGTTAGAGATATTCATCCCAACCCTGGCCCACACCATACTAATACCATTGTCCACAATAATCAAGACAAACCTCCTTCTGTATTATCTTCCATACCTCCCAACTCCCTCACTATTGCTCACCTCAACATACGAAGTATTTGCAATAAAATCACTCAAGTCCATGCCCTTCTTGCAGTCCAACAATTTGATATTTTATGTCTAACTGAAACATGGCTTAAGCCTACCATCAAAGACAATGAAATCACTCCACCTGGGTATAGCATCATTAGACTAGATCGGACTGTCAAAAAAGGAGGAGGGGTAGCAATTATCTTCAAAACAAAATTCCAGCTTAGTAATCTTAATCTGAATTTTACCGTAGATAATAATGCTGAAATAATCAGCTCCAAACTCCAAGTTAACACTACCAAAGCCATTAATATTATTTGTGCATATCTCCCACCAGGAAATAACATAAATACTCTCGAATGTATCCTCAGCTCACTCTCTACCAACCTCCCTCAAGAAACATTAGTCTTAGTCGACTTTAACATTGATTGGTACACCTGTAACAATATAAATCCCACCTCCCATATAAACCTCTTTGGCTTTATACAACTCATCAATAGTCCTACTAGAACTAACAAAACAAACAAAAAAGAAACCACCTTAGACTGGATACTCACTAATTCTCCCCAACAGAATTACCAGTCTGGTACCTTACAAGACGACCTAAGTGACCACTCTCTAACATATATCGAAAGACATAAAACCAGCCTAAATTTACCTACTACCTATAGAACCTTACGCTCCAAAAAGCAATTTAATACTGAGCACTTTCAAATTGAGTTAAGACTATGTAATTGGTCACCACTAAAATGTCTCCCTCTTAACAAAGCAGTAGAATACTTCAACACCACTTTCTTGTCTGTCCTTGATCACCATGCCCCAAGTCGTACTATTAGAACTAAAGCTAAAGCAGCTCCCTGGCTGACCAACACTACTAGGAAAAAAATTATTCTCAGAAACAAATCCTGGGCAAAATGGTGTACCACAAAAAACAATTAGACCACCAATACTTCAAAGAGCTTAGGAATAATACAAAAAAAGCCATCATGACAGACAAAAATAACTACTACCTTCAATTTCAACAAAACTCCAAAAATGATCCTAAAAAATTCTGGGCCAGCATTAATAATCTCCTATCCCCAAGTCAGTCTACAACACCAAACCCTCAGGATTCTAACCCAAACAACCCCACACAAATTTCCAATGACTCCAATTTCTTCTTCTTCACTAATACCATCCAAACTCTTGCTAGTCACCTATCCCCTGACACCACTAAACTATTTTTACCTACTGGAAATACTCCACCTAATTTTCAATTACAACCTATATCTACATCCTTTGTCTTATCTCTCCTTCAAAAACTAAAACCTTCCACTCCCTCTGCAGACAAACTTCCTGCTGAATTTTTGCAAATTGGAGCCAAAGCCATTGCTTACCCTATTTCTATTCTGATAAATAGATCTATTAATGAAGAAATCTTCCCTTCTATCTGGAAGATATCTCACATTATCCCACTACACAAAGGGGGAACTGTAAAGACCTTTCAAACTATCGCTCAATAGCACTACTATCACTCCTAGCTAAAATTTTGGAAAAATGTATACACAAACAACTTCTTAATCACCTCCTGCAAAACAATCTACTTGCTAACTGCCAGCATGGATTCAGACCTTCCCACAGTACCACTACTGCCTTACTCTCCTTTACCAACACCATCAACCACAACCGCAACAATAATTATCTAACATCTTCAATCTTTATTGACTTATCTAAAGCTTTCAACATGGTTAATCATAAACTCCTCCTGCACATACTAAAATCCCTCTCACCTGACACCCCTTCTTTAACATGGTTTACATCCTACTTAGATAACCGACAGCAGGCAGTGCTTTGGAAAAATTCAATATCTAATCTCCTTCCTACCTCTTTAGGAGTACCCCAAGGCTCTATCCTAGGCCCCCTCTTATTTTCAATCTTTATCAATGACCTCCAATCAGCTATCCATAACACCACCTGCATACAATATGCAGATGATTCTACTATTATCTGTACTGCCACTTCTCAAACTGAACTTCAGTCCCTTACCCAAAAAGCCTTTTCTACAATTGAAAAATTGTTCTCTGATCATTGCCTTCTCCTCAACCCCAAGAAAACCAAACTGTTACTGTTCTCACCTTCTCGTAAATGTACACCACTTAATTTCTCTCTCACATCAACTGATTGCACTCTCATTTCTCCTGACTCAACTACAAAATTACTAGGAATAATAATTGACAATAATCTAAGCTTTGACTCACAGATCAACAACACAATAAAAGTAGTTAACAAAAAAATTGGTTCCCTTTACAGAATCAAACCCTTCCTTACACATGAAACAAGAACCATCTTAGTTAGATCTCACCTTATCTCAACTCTTCTATATGCCTCCCCCATCTATACTAATCTCTCCAAAAGCAACCTTAAGAAACTTGCTACATCTTACCACAACATTGCTAGATTTGCTACAGGATCCCAGTTTCGTACTCACCATTGCCTGAACCTAAGACAACTAGGCTGGCTAGAATTTCCTAACAAACTAATACTTCAACAGCTCTTAATAGCTCACAAAGTCCTTTACCAACCAAGTAAAATACCAATACTCTCTAACCTTGTAACATCTTACAATAATATGAAACAGCTATGCTCCTCTAACAAACTACTGGTTCATACCCCCAAACATAATAACTCAGCAGGGGACTGCCTCTTTTCCAACTCTGTTGGAAAAAGGTGGAACAAACTACCCTCTGATATCACATCCTTGTCTACACTCTCACTTTTTAAAAGACAACTGATTATACATCTCAAGAGTCAATGGCTTTGCCCCTGTACCAACCCAGATTAACCTTCCCCTTACTCTGTCTCTTTTCTCACCCTTTACCCTAACAACTTTCCTTTACATTATATCTATGTAAAGAAATTTATCTCTTATGCACAGTATGACCAAAAAAAAAATTTATAATTTCTTTGTTTTAGACTTTTAGACTTTTGTATTTCTCTCTGTTTGCTCCTATCATAGTTGTACATAATAACTAACCTTGTTTATTAATTCTAATCATGTATTGCTTATTGCTGTATAACCATGTAATATTCCATTGGAGCTTTTCTCCCCGGGCCTCTACTGAAAATGGACATATATCCAGTTAGACTAGCCCGGTCAACAAATGTAAAATAAAATAAAATAAATAAATAAATAAATAAATAAATATAAATATAGGAATAAAAGTATTTAAATATATAAATATAAATGCTTAAATGTGTATATAAAAATATATATATAACAATACATTATTAAATTTGTTAATCAAAATGAATTACATAAATAAACCTATATACTAAAGTGCATGAAGTAGCATTCACCTAAATACAAAATGAATAGGCTAGACGCATATACATTTTATTAAACATATATTAGAAAACTGTTGCAACATTGTCATAAAACAGAGACCACACAAGTTACAATTTTGCAGCTCTCATTTTCAATATAGGGGCAATAGATAAATGTTCATTATGTCCCAGGATCCTATTGGCCTCTAAAAGCAGTTGCCAATATAATTCCCTTACCTCAATCTTGGTCTCCCAGGGACCCCCCCTCACATCCTGATCCTCCTTTGCAAGCACAAAAAAACCCCATCTTGCCTGTGTGCATGTTAAGGTATGTTTGTAAAGTGCATTGTTATTATCTTGTGTTCTAATGGCATTAAGATGTTCGTAAATCCTTATTTTAACGTACGTGTAGTTTTTCCAACATAAAGTGCTGCACACTGTTTACATATAGCTAAATAAATCAAACCTTTGCTGCAACAGTTGGAAAAGCTATCACTTTTAACCGTATAACTCTTCTCTGCAGTACACACTGAATCCTTGTTTAAAATAAATGGACAATGGGCACAAAATCCACACTTATAAGTGCCTATTCTTTTTCTATGGGATAACTTGTACTCTCTTTCCAATAATTCCTTTAGGTTCCTTCCTTTCTGTATGTAAACTTTAAAGGAGCTTTAAATAGTACTTCCAACTCAGAGTAGCAACCAAACTTACCCCAATGTTGGGAAATGATATTTCTAATGTTACGGGTATCCTGAATATAAAACATAACATAGTTACCCCCAAAAACACCGTCCCCTTGATTATCTGGATGTTTCGGTGTAACATGAGTATCCATAAGGGAAATCTGCCCATGGAAAATATCCACCCTTTCACACCCTAGAATAGGGCAAAATCTACTAGTTCTTCCTGTCTTCACCTCAGCCATGACCTCTGCTATCAATTCCCTGGGGTATTTTCTAGCCAGAAACATATCTCTTACTTTAGTACTTTCACATTCATAATCCACATCTTTAGAGGTCATTCTACAACTGCGATAAATTGTCCCTTTACAATACTTCTTTTCTGCATAAAGGGATGAGAGCTGGTGAAGTACAAATAGGAGTTAGAGAAAGTCTCTTTCCTATATACCACTGATGCAAATTCCTGTAATTCTATGTCTTTTTTTATTGTAACATCCAAGCAATTTATCTCTTGATAGGAAATATGATGTGTAAATCTTAGAAATTCTGTAGTCTGATTCAAATATTGTATGAATTCCATAAGTTTAGTTTCATTACCCTTCCAAAAAAGACAAATATCATCCAAGTATCATTTATAATAAACCCAGTGTTGGACATACTCTGAGTGAAGAACAAACTTTTCTTCCCATACCATAAGTACAATATTGGCATAGTTGGGGGTACAACATGCCCCCATAGCTACACCCTGAATCTGCCTAAAGAATTCACCCTCAAAGAATAAGAAATTATGCCCTAAAACTAGATCCATGAGTTCTGTGTACACTAAAAAAGTGTTATGGTCCAATTTTCCATATTGTTGGATTGCCTCCTGGAACCACTCCATACCAGTTTTGTGGGGGATTACATTAAATAAATCTTGTATGTCTAATGCTCATAAGAAAAGCTCAGATGACCTCAGAATATGGATTGATGCATGTGATTTGAACAAAACACTAAAAAAATACTCATCATCCAATGCATACAATCGAAAATTCACAGCTCTAATGCCAAATGCCACTGTTTTTTCTGTCTTAGATGCAAAGTTCATTTTGGCAAATTCAGCGTGACAAGAAATCATCTTTGCTCACTACATTCAGGACTCCGTTTGGAACGTACATATTTTTGGAATGCCATTTGGGATAAATTCTGCAAGTGAAGTCTTTCAACAGACAATGCAGCAATTTTTTTCTGGGTATCTAGAATAGTGTGTGTGTGTGTGTGTGTGTGTGTGTGTGTGTGTGTGTGTGTGTGTGTGTGTGTGTGTGTGTGTGTGTGTGCGTGTGTTTTGTACCTTTAGGAAGCATTTCAAGGTCAGCACTTGCATATAAATAGAAAGTATGTGCTAGCTTCAGTGCCATTTTGAGAGTGCGGCCAGGGAGTAAGCATGTATGAGTGTAATAGCTAGTTTGTTTATAAGTTTATCTAAGTTAAAGTTATTAAGCCTCAAACCTGATGTGATTGTACATAATAAAGCTGCTTGAACAGAACACACAAAGACTCGTCTATGTTATCCTGACTGGATGAGTGACATAGTGTCAAAACCGGGATTCCAGAGGCTGCTTTTCAGAGCTACGAGCTGCAGAGTTAACAGTGAAGGTAAACTAAGAAAAACAAGCAAGAAACCGGGGCAGAAATGAACCAAAGGTAATGAAAACATGCACAAATTATGTATTTTATAAAAAACGATAAAACAGAGGATTACAAGGGCCCAACCCACATTATTAAACAAGCGAGAGGCACAAAAGGTTTATTAATTAAATGAAATGTTTAAAATTAATATATTTGATAAAATGATTATAAGAAAAGCACATAAGGGGTTCAGAATTACCTCAGAATTGCAAAACGAGTGTGTTTAAAGAAAAACAGGCATGTTTAGAGTAAAACTAGCACAAGAAAAGTATAATGGGCATGGAAAAAGATTAAATGACCAAAATGAATATAATAAGGATAAAAAGGGCACTGTAAGCATAAATAAAGCAATGTGACTGCATGTTTTTTTGAAAAAGTGCTGTATTCTGGCATAACTACTATTTCACATTGTATTCAGTGCATAACTAGAGTTATTCAAAGTATCTCAAAGTGTGTAAAAGTTGTTACAGTGTGTGATTATTTCTGTGCATTTATTCCAAAGAGTTTATTGGTGTGCAAAGTGCAACTATGTCATAAAGTACAGTCAAAATACAGCCATTTTGAAAAGTTTCTTGTGCTGGGTGTGTCTATTCTCAAAGTGCCACCATTACATGGTGTTTCTTGCACTGTAAAGAGTTATTTAGGAAAGTACAGCCATTTTGGTAAAGTTTCAGTGTGTTGTGTACTGTTTATTTGCAAAGTGCAGTTACTTTGAAATGTTCCTTATTCAGAGCTTCTTCTGCCTAGTTTTTTTCACACAATGCAGTTGTTTTGAAATGTTTCTTACACTGATAAGAGGTGATTTCTTACAGTACAGTGATTTCAAGAGTATTACATTGCCTGACAGACTTATTTCACAAAGTTCAGTTATTCAGAGGCTTGTTGGTGCTATTGGGCATAGTTACAAATACTGGCATAAATTTCTGGCATATGCATATTTGTGGGTGTTCATGCATACTCGCAAAAGCCTTTACTGGTATGTGTTAATACGGCAGAAGATTGCAGAACATTGCAGAACATTTAAGTAAGAGTAGAATACTTTTATACAAGCAGCTTATTCTGACAAGGATGCATGCACCAAGGTATTCATTTTGCTAAACCTACCTAGGTCAGAGGCCATTGAAAGGGAGCATTCATTTGTGTATGCACCAACAGTATATGAGGGAGAAGGTGAAAACTGTCATATTATTATACAGGCTGAATCAAGGGAAGTCTCCAAGTGTTTGAAGTGAACATTCAGGGAAATGTGTAACCCCCAGACAAATATTACACAAGAGATCAAAAACTAGGGGAAACTTTTGCAGCTTACATTACTGACCTGAGAAACAAAGCTAAACCATGTCAGTTTGGTGACTTAAAAGATGAGTTAATAAAGGACAGGCTTGTGTGTGGTATTAATAGTGCTGCAGTAAGAAAGATTTTGCTTCATGACAGTGATTTAATGCTGAGCAAAGCTATTGGGATTTGTCAAATCCATGAAGTTACAGAAAGGCACACAAGTATGCTTGCAAGTGATAAGAACATGGTTTCAGCAGACTCCAGAGCAAATGCAGACAGCATGAAACATGTGGCTAGCAGAAGCAGGCCTAAGCACATGACACCTGGCACCCCTGTAGGCTCCCCATTTAAAATCAGTAGTTTTCCAGCAAGTTCTAAGAAAAGGACATACTCATTGTAGTACAAGGGTAATTCAACAAAACCCAAATCCAGCTTTGTTGTTTCTGTCACAATTGTGGTGGCAATCATGAATCTAAGAGAGAAAAATGCTTAGCATTTGGTCATCAATGCCACAAGTGTAAAAACTGGAACCATTTTCAAAAGTTTTGCAAATCAAGTAAACCTCATTATAAAGAAAGGTCACTCAAAAAAGCAAGTTGATAATATACATAGCTGCAATTCTACGTTCTACATAGGTGGTGCATCAGTAATTGGGGAAAAGGCTGATGCAGTAAATTTGCTGGCAAAGAATGAAGTGCTTTGTACTGTCCAGATCAATGGTAAATCTACTGAGCTTAAAGTGGACACTGGCTCATAGTGTAATTTTATGTCAACAGACACATTTGCTAAGGTGAGAACTAATGACCAACTAAATGCATGCAAAACTTGTTGCTTATGGAGGTGAAGAAATGCAAACCAAAGGCTCAGTAGTGCTTTCATGTTATTTGGCTAGGAACTGTTACAGCTTGTTATTCCATGTAGTATGAAGACCTGTGCAGCAATTAGTGGGTCTCAGAAACAGTCTGAAAATGAATTTGCTTTCTTTTACCAAAGAAGTTCTTCATATAAGCACATATCCTAGCTTCAGTTTTACTGAAGCTATTTTCTCAGAGTATGCTCATGTTTTCAATGATAACTTGGGCAAACTTCCAGTTGAGTATTCTATGAAGTTAGACCCAGAGGTATGTCCAGTGGTCAGACCAGCAAGAAAAGTTCTAATAGCTATGCAGAATAAAGTTAAAGCTCAGTTGGATAAAATGGTGCAGCAAGATGTAATTTGTCCAGTTACAGAACCAACTGAATGAGTGTTGTCCATAGCAGCAGCCCACAAAAAAGGCTCAGACAAAATCAGAATATGTATTGACCCAACAGATTTGAACAAAGCATTAAAGAGATCTCATCATCCAATGTGTACAGTCAAGGAAGCTGCAGCCTTAATACCAAATGCCACTGTTTTTTCTGTCTTGGATGCAAAAAGTTCATTTTGACAAGTGATGCTTGATCAAAAATCCTCATTACTGACTATTTTCAGTACCCCATTTGGCAGATATAGATTCTTCAGGATACCATTTGGAATAAATTCTGCAAGTGAAGCATTTCAGCATGCAGTGGAGCAAATTGTTTTAGGTTATCCTTGTGTCATAAAAGTAGATGATTTATTGGTTGGAGGCAATGGTGAAGCAGAGCATGACAGAAACCTTAAGAAAGTTCTAGACAGATCATGTGAAGTGAACTTAAAGTTCAGTCCTCTGAAGTGCAAATTTAGACTACCAGAAATTACATATGTTGGTAATTTATTTACTAGCACTGGCTTGCGATCAGACCCATCCAAGCAACCAGCCATTCTTGAGATGCCAGCACCAGATAATGTTCAGGATCTACAATGTTGTCTTGGTATGGTCAGCTATTTAGGCAAGTTAATACCAGACGTCAGTGAGTTGACAGCACCTTTGAGAGAGCTGACACACAAAAATGTTATATGATTTTAGCTGGAACAGCACTAGAAGGCATTTGAAGACCTTAAGCAGAAGATTGCCACCCCACCTGCATTAAGATATTATGTCAATAAACAAGTAACCCGTTTTTGTGATGCTTCAAAATTTAGTCTTGGTGCAGTTATTCTCCAAGAAGGCAGACCAGCAGCCTGTGCATCTAGAAATCTTACCCAAACTGAAATGCAATGCACTCAAACTGAGAAAGAATTTTTGGCAATAGCATTTGCATGTTCAAAGTTACATGATTATATCTATGGTCGAGCTATTCAGATTGAAACTGATACAAACCTCTAGTTACTATTCTAAAGAAGCTTATGCATTCAGCTCCAGCGAGATTACAAAAAATGATGCTAAAATTGCAAAAGTACAACTTCAAAATGGTCTTTACAAAAGGCAAACTTCTTTATCTGGGTGATATCTTATCCACATCACCCAGAAATATAACAGAATATCTTCATGCAGAGAATTTTGACTTTGCCATCATGAAAGTGCATAATTTTTCTACCACAAGACTTGATGAGCTGAGAGATCATACAAACACTGATCCTGTTTTCCAAAAGCTCAACCACTACATTAATGTTGGATAGCCGTCAAAGCAATCTAGTGTACCACCTATTTTCCTTACATAGATGATATGTCGATGGAAGATGGCATTATTTTCAAAGGTCCTAAAATTGTTGTTCCTGCTTCCTTACAATATGACAATATCCAGATTTTTCATCATGTTTACCTGGGTTCTGAATCTACCAAAAGAAGGATAACAGAACTAGTATTTTGGCCTTGTCTAGTAAAAAACATTGATAAGTACTTTCTTCTTGTTCACGCAATAATACTAAACCATATTTGCGAAAAAACCCACTTCAGCTAAGTCAAGTTCCTGAACTACCTTGGTCAACAGTAGCCACTGATATATTTGAGTGGAACAATCAGCATTACTTAGTGTTGGTAGACACTTATTCAAACTGGTTTGAGATTGATTTACTACTAAATCTAATGTCCAGTGCTGTTATCACCAAGTCAAAATGCCATTTCTCAGTCCATGGTAGTCCACACAAAGTTATTTCTGACAATGGTACCCAATTTACCAGTCAGTTGTTTCAGAAATTTGCAAAAGAATAGGGCTTTGTACATGTTACTAGTAGTCCAGAATATCCACAGTCAAATGGACTAGCTGAATGTGCAGTACAGAGTGCACAGCAATAACCTGAGAGGTCAAAGCATGGTAATACCAATGTCTTTTTGAATTTACTTAATCTCAGAAACACCCTGTGATGATATACTGGTTTTGCCTGCTCAGAGACTTCTATCTAGGCAAACTAGAACAACATTGCCTATTAGTTCCAGTTTGTTGAGGCCTAAAGCTAAGAACAACAGAAAAATTAGAGCCCAATTATTCAGAAAGCATTCTTTCCAGGCATCCAGCTATGATAAATTGAGCAGATTTCTTTGTCCATTGAAAGAAGGAGAGACAGTGAGGATACAAACGGTGAGAGGTTTTGACCAGATTGGTCAAGCAACAGTTATATGTACCAAGCTGAAATACTACTTCATAGACTCTGAGGGTGTAGAGTGCAGGGGAAATTGCAGACATCTCCTTCCTGTACCAGAATCAATATTGCAGCATTGTTCCTGTGATGCAGACTCTAGATCTCAAAGCAATTCAGACAATGTTCCTGTTGCAGAACATGTCTTAACTTCTACTTCCATTCCTGATGATGATCCTAATGTCCCTAAAGTTGAACATTCAACACAGACAGTCCCATTTGCTAGACCTAATTCTAATTTCTATGTCACATGATTTGGTCGTATTACACAGCCACCTGGACATAACTGTGTATATGTATTTAGTTCTGTATTATTGCATGACAAAGAATTATTTGTATTGATTGCATGTCAGTTAATGTCATTAATATTGCATGACTTATTTCTCAAAGAGGGAGGGTATAGAATAGTGTGTGTGCTGTACCTTTAAGAAGTTTCAAGGTCAGCACGTGCATATAAATACCAAGCACGTGCTAGCTTCAGTGCCATTTTGAGAGAGCAGTCAGACAGTGAGCATGTATGAGTGTAATAGCTAGTTTGTTTATAAGTTTATCTAAGTTAAAGTTATTAAGCCTCAGTCCTGATGTGTTTATACATAATGAAACTGCTTGAACAGAACCCACCAAGACTCATCTATTTTATCCCGACTGGATGAATGACATTATCCTTGTGCTATTATAGTAGATGATATACTAGTAGGAGGCAATGGTGAAGCTGAGCATGACAGAAACCTCAGAACAGTTCTGGAAAGAGCATGTCAAGTGAATCTTAAGCTCAATCCACATAAATGCAAATTCAGTCAACAAGAGGTTACTTATGTTGTTCATTTATTTACCAGTCCAGGCCTATGACCAGACCATTCTAAGCAAACAGCCATTCTCAAGATGCCTGCACCAGACAATGTTCAATCCCTGCGATGTTTTCTTAACATGGTTAACTATCTAGGCAAGTTCACTCCAGACTTGAGCCAACTTTCAGCACCACTTAGAGAGCTGACATGTAAAGATGTAACATGATCATGGTTAGAGCAACACCAAAGAGAATTTGATGTCCTGAAACAGAGAATTGCTAGTCCACCAACTCTCAGATATTGTGATGTTCACAATCCAGTTACTGTTTCATGTGATGCTTTGAGATTTTGGTCTAGGTGCAGTCATTCTACAAGAGGGTCAACCTGTTCCCTGTGCATCTAGAACTCTTACCCAAACTGAAATGCAGTGTGCTCAGATCAAGAAAGAGCTTTTGGCAATTGTGTTTGCATGTTCAAAGTTTCATGATTGTGTTTATGGTAGACCTATCCAGATCGAATCAGACCCCTAGCCTCTAGTCACTATCTTGAGAAAGCCTATGCATACAGCTCCAGCCAGACTGCAATGTACGATGCTAAGATTGCAAAAGTATAATTTCACTGTTGTCTACAAGGAAGGAAAACTTCTTTATCTTGCTGATACACTTTCCAGATTGCACAGAAACACCACTGAACAACATGAGAATGAGAACCTTGATTTTGAAGTCATGGAAGTGAGAAATTTTTCTTCCACAGGTCTTTATGAGCTGAGAGATCACACAGCCACTGATCCAATTTTATAGAAACTCAAACATTTTATCAATCAAGGATGCTCGTCAAAGCAATCAAAGAAGTGCAACCTTATTTTCCATACAGAGATGAGATTTTGCCTGACAAAAGTATCATTAGGAAGAGTCTGAAAGTAATTGTTCCAAAGTCCTTGCAACAAGAGTACATTACTGTCTTCATCATGTTCACCCATGAACTGACTCTACCGAAAGAAGGGTGACAGGACTATTATTTTGGCCTTCTATGTCACAAGACATTGAGAGAGCACTTTCCTCTTGTTCCGTGTGTACCAGTACTAAGCCACATCAACAGAAGGAACTACTTCAGCTAAACCAGATTCCTGATCTACCTTGGTTGACAGTAGCCACTGATATTTTTGAATGGAATGGTCAACATTATTTAATGTTAGCAGACTCTTATTCAAACTGATTCAAGATTGACCTACTTCCTAATCTAGCATCCAGTACTGTCATCACTAAGATGAAGCATTGTTTTGATGTCCATGGCAGTCTGCATAAAGTTTTTTATGACAATGGCATGCAGTGGACAAGCCAACAATTCAAATAATTTGCCAAAGAGTGGGACTTTACTCATGTCACGAGTAGCCCAGAGTATCTTCAGTCAAATGGTTTGGCAGAATGTGCAGTTCAAAGTGCAAAACAGTTACTAGAGAAATCAAAATGAGACAATAGTGATGTTTTCCTGAATCTCTTGAATCTCAGAAATATTCCTCATAATAAACCTCTTGGTTCACCTGTTCAGAGACTTCTGATGAGACAAACCAGAACCACATTACCAATCAGTAGTCAATTGTTGGTTCCATGTGTCAAGAACAACAGGTTAATGAAAACCAATCCGTTGAAGAATCGTTTAACCCAGGTCATAACTTTTGGAGTTGTGAAGAATATTTTCCCAGACTGAGATCATACATTGTGGAATCACAAGGAGTAGAGTTTAGATGGAATCACAAACATTTGATGCTGGTGTCTGAGCCTATACCACAGCACATAGCCTGTGAGAAAGACTCTTTATCTCAGAGTGAGTTGCCCAGTATTTCACTTCCAGAGGAAGTTACAGAGAATATTTCCATTTGTGTGACAAATCCAGAAGTTCCTGATACGAGTTGTTCATTGAAGACTGTCCCTGTTGCTAAACACAGACCAGATTGTTACGTTTCCAGATCCGTTTGTATCTCCAGACCATGTTATAGATACACAGTAATGTGGACATGAACATTGTGTTTGTTTCTAATGTCTATAATAATGCATGTCTAACTCCAATGTTGTTTTCACTAAGGGCAATCTTTTTAAGAGGGAGGAGGTAGATCAATGTGTGTGTATGTATCTTTAAGAGGCTATCCAAGGGCTTGCACAAGTGTATAAATACTGAGCACATGCGAGCCTGACTGTCATTTTGTAGTAAGCTGTTGAGATGTATGCATGTAAGGACTGTTTGTTAATCAATTTGTTAGTATTTTATGATGCTGCTATCCATGCTGATATGTTTCTATGTAATAAAACATCTAAATGAAATATCCCCCCTGCTTGTCATCTATTTTAGAGAGGGACGAGCAACAACTATGATGATGACAACAGAGCAAGACCCACACATGCCATTGTTCCTTTGAATCAGCATTGAAGACATCCACCACCACACCGGGCTGAAGACCTTCAGGACCAGATTCAGGATGTTGGGACTGACATGTTCCAGACACAGACTAGGGACTTGATGGCTAACTATTTCAAGATATGGTGCAGGTCATGCACAACTCCTTCTGGGAGATAGCTGGGGAGATCTTTCATGATGTTAGATCCTATGGAGGTGGTTCCTCAGGGATGTAAGTATTAACTTTGTGATCCACTTATGTAATGCTGCCACCATAGTGCCTTTGATATTCCAGTTTGTACAGCATAGGCACAATTGTGCACATATTCCATATTGCTGTCATGCTTTTTGCACATGTATCATGATGAACACAGCACATATCAGGTCATATATGATTGTATCATGCAGCTGCAGTATGACACAAATTAGCAAATAGCACACGCATTGTCATGATTAGTTACACGATCATTGTATGCTGTCATTACTGCATGCATTGCTTCATATGAGTAGGGGTGCTATTCCTTCAATCTGTATATATGTGTGTACTCCTATGCATGCACTGCAGCATGATATTGTTCTGTCCGATACACTCTGGCTCTGTATGTGGCACACATGACTGTCACAGTTAGTATAATGTGAGTGGGGCACAATCATTCTGCTTGTGTTACTCCATCAGTTACTTAGAAGGAATGATGGCAAATCCCATGCTACATTATTCCCATTCCTCTCACATAACACATTGAGGTCAGTTAAGTATGTTTATATGCACATGTTATCCATGTGCATGTATTTCACTCATTTATGTTGATTTAAGCTGTCATATGTCTCTTTAAGAACATGACATGTACTTAATTATGTACCTTATGTAACACAGTTGGGTCATGCATTCCCACTGGAACAATGAACTTGCATGTGCTGAGTACTGGCAATTATTGTGCCATGTACTACACAGTTTAATACTACTGTTGTTTTAGAGTACTGTGACAGGTACACCTGCATGTGTCCCTCACATACTGCATTTACATTCAATGGCCCCTTGTTGAACATACAGATGTGATGCTTTGTATAGCATCATTCATGACTCCCTTTTTTGCCCATATCCTGTTTATAACACTTACTTGTGTTCTCCACATGTCTCGTGCACCCATTGTTTGCTACTGTTGGCCATAATGATGTATACATGATTGCTTTTCACCTTACTTAATCAATATTTTTATTAGAAATTCTGCAGATTATGTTGGATTCAGCAAATTGTGATGAGTGTATTATATATGCTCCCCTATGTATTATGATGGTATCCATAACTGTTTGCAGCTATTTGTCACATTTCAAAGTTACTGCTGATGCACATTTTTATTCCGCTAGTAATTTACATTACTGAAAGTTCCATTAGGCTGTGTACCTTCTATAGAAGTGCATTGGTAATGCGCATGTATTACTTCATGGACAAGTTTTCCTTGACTACAGATTTGCTATAATGATTGTTGTGGTCTGATGTTGCAGGTTATTGTTTGAGATTGCATTGCAATGAGGTTTTCTCTACAGGTTGGGGCACATCTGCATATTATTTAGCTTGCCACATATTTTGTGTGGAACTCAGCACAATCTGTCAAATTCTTTGAAGTTTATGGAATCTGGCCCTAAATGTTTATAGAAATAAACAGATATACTAAGCAACAATAACCAAAATGCCTTGCAGAATACTAGTAATCATATCAGAAATGTTAAGCAAAAGAAGGTGAGACACAGGTAACCGAAAATGGTCTTATGTTTGCTCTCTCTCTACCCAAAGAGGAAATAGAGTATAACAGAGTATAACTGTGGACAAAAGCAGCCGAGAATTAAAAGATTGCTTGAGGTTGCTGGAAAGTATGAATAAAGTAATAAATGCTATTTCTGCCTTTAATTGATTTCATTACTAAATATAACTCCAAGAATATTTACAAAGAATGGGAATAGAAGGACTAAAGTGCTTTCAGTACAATATTACAACCAAATCCATATTAGGCAGAAATATCAAATATTTTACTATTTCTTATATTACTATCAGTAGACTGCAAATATAAATCCCCCCCCCCCACCAAGACATGATAGCAATACAGTCATTATTCCTATGTATGCATATTTTAGTTCAATACAGATTTATTACAAATAAATTGATTGATAATAATAACTTAAATGATGTGTATTATGGTTGAATTTACTGAGTGCATTTCTTCTTTGTCTCACCTACTTTCTCTTTCTTTCTTGTTTTAATTATGCATTCCTTTGTCTTTCTTTTTTTCTTTCTCTCCCATTTCTACTCACTTTTTTACAGAACCAAATTCTAAAAGAGTAGCCCAGCTATATGCCTCCAGGGTTAGGGAATGTTCACCCTCTGCTAGTCCAGGGATGTCCTCAGAATGTCAAGGCAGTGGCACTGGTCCCTGGCGTGTGGCAGCCTTGCAAGGATTATTGAACAGGGACTTTGTAACTTGGTTGAGAACATGATAGAGCAGGTAATGAACATTTGCCTTTAGCTATTCAAAGCTTCTCTGCAGTGAGTAGAAGACTTGTTGCACTGGCCACCTGCCCCCCACAGCATTGTGCTTTCCTCCTCAAAACCATCCGACAGTTAAAATGTTTGAGGCCTTGTAGACTGGGGATGTTTCTTGGGATTTACTTCTCTTTATGTCTTCCTTTCCTTTTTCTCTCTCCCGCACCATCTTTGTTTTTTGGCAGGGAGGTCATTTTAGACTTATTCTCCTCATGCTTTAAAACTTTCACTACATTTGGGTCACGTGAAGTCAGCAGAAATGCATGCAGTCCCACAATTGCAGATCTATACATGTGATCAATTTTGAGAAGGCCCTTACCTCCTTCAGAACAGGGAATAAGTAATCTTGGTATGCGCTGATTTTTTTAAATCATTTGATGAGCATGAAGCATCCTTCTTGTTTCCCTTTCCAATCTATCCAACAACCTTAGGGGCAAGTCAATCACTTCCAAAACTGTATGTTAGGATAAGAAGACTAAAGTGGTTATAAAAATCTTCTCAGATATTCCGCAGTGAGTTTTATTCACATTCATTCACATGTTGTATTGTTGGTCTTTCATCAGTTCCCAAATATTTATATACTTCCTCTTGCTCAAGTTCTTTTATATGACATTCCTGTCCCAGACTGATATTTTCTTGGTGCTGCAGCTCTCCTGCTTTAACAGTTGCTTTTGCACATTCATCAAGACCAAATGACATTCTTATATAATCTGAAAAAGTGCTGACCATTTGCAGTTGTGCTTTTGGTTCCTCATCTGATGAACTATGCAGTTTTAAATTATCTACAAAAGGAAGATGAGAAGTCTTTATACTTTGTTGTTTTCTGGGAGCCAAATTGTAGCTATGGCTTAATCTGTTAAGCAAACAACTTAAAGGGTTAAGGGCAAGACAAAAAACAGTGGTGACAGAGTCACCATGGAATACCCCTCTTTGGATTTTTGGAATAATGATTTCTCCTTTATCATGGCTTAACTGCAAAGTGTGTTGCCACTGTTTCATGGTCGTTGTAATATAATCAGTCTGAGTAGGGTGTATCTTATACATTTTAAGCACTCTTTTATCCATGAATGTGGGATACTGTCAAATGCTTTTTATAGTCTATCATGCCATACTTAAATTCTTTCCACTTTTACAGCTATCCAGTTTGACTTTATTTAACAACAAATGATCTTTTGTTCCATATGACATTCTTTTATTAGACTTTTGTTCTATTTCCATGGTTGAGTTTTCTTCTAAATGTCTCTAAACTCTGGGGGCATGAATTCCAGTGCATAGTTTATACATCTTCAAAAGGCAAGTTATTGGTCCATAGCGTTTAGGATGGATTGCAGGTTCACTCTTAAGTAGGAATATTGTTTTTCCTATTGTTAACTAGGCTGATATCTGTTTAGGGTGCATGTATAAATAGTTCTTACTCATGGCTACATCTTCATATGAATGTATTAATGCTTTTATGTAGAAGTTAAGTACTGCATCTGGGCCTGGGCCTGGGGTTTTCCAATTAGGAGCTTTTCTTAACTTTGTTTCAATCTCTCTGGCAGTTACTTCATCCCTTTTTCTTATCCGGTACATTTGAAGCTCTTATTCTTTCTTTTCTTCTTCTACCCAGTTAGCAACTTTGTTTTGTTCCACAGTATTTTCATAGATATTTCTTCGAAATGTATCTATTTCTTCTTTTTTTGGTGTTGTTTCAATTGCTTTTGCCTTGTTTCCCATTTTCTATAAAACATTTTGGGCCATCAATAAATTGCTTATTTTATACTTTTCCTTTATATTTATCTGCATATCTTCTAAATTTTTCTGCCTGTGCTGATATTTTTAGTTTATTATTTGCAATAGTGCATGATAGATCCTGATAATTTCTGATACTGCCCATTGCCTTTACCACATCTATCTTTCTGAGTATTTCTGTTGATCAGTTCCCTCTTCTATACTCTTCTAACAGTGACACTTCTTACCTTAATTGTTTTATAATTTTCTCTATTTAATACTTCCATAATGGCATAAAATTTTTCCCCTTCCTTTCCCTTACTATCCTGTGTTTTTGTGGTAAGACTTTATATGTTATTAATTTAGTTGCACAGTAGTATATTCTATTTACTTCTGTTATATCGCATGAATCTCTATGGGCAATCATAATTACTGTGTTCATTTGTTTTATCAGACTTCTACGTTTTTGGGTTTTACTGACATTCTGTAATCTATTTCTTTCACTGAACTTAATATGCCTGTCCATTTCTATTAAATCAAGAAACTCTTCTTAGATCATATTCTTCTAAACTGAGGGAGCATTATTTGTTCTCCATTTCCTGTTTACATTCTATAGAAAGTTTCAGAGCATCTTCCTAAGCCACATTCTCTTCAGTTTCATCATGTGTCATCCGTTGCTCTTTCATATGGGAACTCACTGGCCTATCACCCCACAACATTGACTGTGTCAGAGATGCCACAGTTTCCTGTTCCTCCCTTACTGTGCAACTCAAACTGAATGTTTGTACTGGTTTCCTATGGAAGGCTGCAAAGTATCTTCATATGGCAACTGATCAGATGTTTCCCATGCCACTGGTTTCTCCTTAATATGGAAAACCATTGCTCTATCATTCTGTGATGTTATCTGGTTTAGATTTTCTACACCAAATCCTTCACTTCGCAGGTAATCCATGACCTTAGTTTCTGCTTCTTTAACTTCTCCATTATTAATCATCTTTTCTACTTTTACTCTTTGTTTTCTTATTTTTTGTCTTGCAAAATTTTCCATATGTGGATGACTTTGCCTGTTTTTTTCTTCAAATATCTTTGGTGCTGCTCTTTTTGTATTGATTACTTTTACTTTCTCCTTTGCATAACTATTGCACCATATTAAATCTAGTTTTCTTTCTCATGTCCATATTTCTTCTTCAGATGTCTCCCGGTCCTCCTGTTTCTCCTTGCTTTGAGGACTTGTTGTTCCATCATGCTGTGATGTAACATATATTAGACTTTCTGTACTAAATCCTTCACTTTGCAAATATTCCATAACTTCTATTTTTATAACTGCTACTTTACTAATCTTCTGTTCTAAATTTCTTCTTTGTGATCTTATTTTTTATTGTAAAATTTTCCATATCTAGATGCCTTTGCCTGTATTTCACTTCAAATATCTTTGAGGCTGCCCTTTTGGGTTGATTAATTTTGTTTTCTCCTTTGCATAAATGTTGCACCATATGAGCTCTCACTTTCTTTCCCATGTCCATATTTATTTTTATAACTTTCAGAAGTCTCTAGATTATGTTCTTTATATTTTGCACTTCCTCAGTCACTTCTTTTTCCAAATGGCTCAAGGTTTATTGGTCTATTTAAAGTTTTTTATAAATCTGTTTTATTGATGAACACAAATTTTTATTTGAAGCTTCTGACAGTTTTTTTATGGAAGTAATTTTCTTTCCTCTAATTTGTCTCTTAATCTTTTTGTATATCTTCTGTCTGGAAATTCTGGGCTTCTTGCATAATAGTAACAATACATACTTTCTTCCTTGCCCTCATCTTTATGGCTCTTATTTGGCCTTATCTGTTTTTGTGATTTTTGTGGACTGCTACTTCCTTCTACAATGGGAGGAGGGCATCCTCCCCCTGTGTCTGGCCTAGCTCCATTGAAGGAATATTTCCATATTGTGGGGATTCTACACTGTCATTTGTTCCAGTCCTGGTACTGGTGTGCCTACCAGGATTGGGCACTTTTTATCTTGGGTCTTGTGCACCCAGCTATACTTTTTATTTTTTAAATGACTTCTGTCCATGATATATGCTATACACAATACAGTCTATATATCAGCGATGTCTTGGTGAGATTTTGTGAAAAAGAGGGTCCACCTCTTGAAGGTACTCATTATGACTTGAAAATGAATTCAGTTCCAGCAATACTTCTCTCCTTTGCTTGATGACTTATCATCTCTCCATTTGGACCCTGATTTTATATAATTCTTCTTCTAGTCGTCAGTCTAGTTATTCCATACAGAGTAATAAGCTCATTCAGGTTAGTCATGTCTTCTCTAGAAATCTTGGGCAGGATTAGTTGAGTAAAAGATCCTCTTCCATCATGCTCACTGCTACTTGTCTTGGACAGATACAGATTCCCCCAGAATACACGTCATAATCTGATTGTTGAATGCAGCATTGCATTGCAAAACAGAAATATGAATTTCAGTATTCTTTTCTTTTAATTTAAATGTCCATAACATGGCTGATGAAGTAGCCTTTGCCCAATGACCTTGTTTCAACTTCACCATGCAGAGGAAATATTGTTAAAATATATTACTTTGTATTCTGTTATAATCTGTATTAGCTAATCATTCAACATTTTATTAATAGAAAAAAAACTTATTTTGTTGTTATTCTCTAGCCAGCTTATTTGAACTTCCATGAAGGTTAGGTTGCAGTCATATCCCTCTCTGTTTTTCTTTGTTATGGAAATTGACAATTGTTTTACTTACTGTTCCACAAAGACAGACCTACACTTCTTTTTGACTGTATGAAACAAACCGATCATTTTCAATTACTTCGGCTAGTCATCTTCCATTGCATTTGTAATAATAATAATAATAATAATAATAATAATAATAATAATAATAATATATTACATTTCCAAGGTGTCCTAAGTGGTAAAAAATAAGTCCCAAATTAAGCCCATAGCAGATTATTGTCTGAAAGGGAATTTGTCCTGTGTACAATGTATACAACATTATAAATTCTAGTACAGCTAATAAAAAATAAACTAGTTTACTGGCTAACCAGTAAAGTGAGACCATGAATGCATAACTCTTCTCTGTGGGATGTTCAACTCTTCATCCATCTCCTAATTTCTAACACCTTAGGCATTCTTTTGTGGTCTTTTGGCAATATGGTCATTTTAGGTTCATCACCATACTGAAACCTTCTGGCAGTAAAATAATTGGTCTTCAACTGGTAAGCTTAATCAAGGTATTAAAGAATGCAGTATAAAGCATGGATCTTACTGTTTGGGACAATAAAAGTTTCTACAAAACTGCATATCCTCTAATTTGTTTTATTTTAACACCCATCTACCCTTCATATTTGTTATTTCTTCTTATTTGTAATAGTTTAGTGATCAATAAATAAGAATTGAGAACCCCTCTATTGGCTGAATTGGTAGAACTGCTGAATCCCCAGCCTGTCCAACTGCTTTATAGCCTGGCAATATTCTTCTTTTTTTATTTTTCCTCCTTGGAGCAAAATTACATTTGGGTATAATTTATTAATGGATGAGAGACAAGCAGTTCTCATAACAGCCATAGCAAATCTATACAGACATACAATACAACTGATGATACAAAATGTATTCAGTTTTCAACATCTCTTGGAACTTTTGTATTATAGTAATGGCCCAGTAATTAAGACCTGCTAGTTTTAAATGTAAACATGTTTATGGAAAAGCGAAATGTATTAGAACATCAGATAACAAGAAAACTTTATTTTGTACAATAGTGTAGATTTTTAAAACCAGAAATGGAGTATACCAAAGCAGGAAGTCAGGAGAGAAATACTCCTGAAATAGTACTTGTCAAAGTACACTAGGTGTTTCCTCAAGGTTCTCCCTGACCTCAATTAATATAAAGAGAAAGACATTTGTCTACATCATATATTAACCTTTTAGCATCAATCAGAAAAAGCCCCCTTCCCCAAAACATCTTTGAGTCTTGTTATATTCCATCTCAAAGAAATGGCAACTGATAGCATTTCTGACTCTACAAAATATGTGCAACATGCTCTCCTAGTCTTCATATCTTAATACTCAGTTGTCATAAATATTCATGATCACTGTATTGCTTACATTTTTGTCTGTTATGAAAACAATACAAGAAAGTCAGTTCCATCTTTCATCATAGATCTGTGACCTCTCTCCTGTAGCAGATAACCCAGTAGATTTGTGACAGAAAAGAGGAGAGAAAAGTACAAACAAAAAATAAACATAAACATATATAAATGCATCACAAAAGCACATCTTTTGGCAAATTTAATGTAAACACATTTGCCAGAAATCAGTCAATCAATCTGTCTATCTATCCATCTATCTATCTATCTATCTATCTATCTATCTATCTATCTATCTATCTAAATATGCATGTGTACATACACACACACACACACACACACACACACACACACACACATATATATATATATATATATATATATATATATATATATATATATACATAGACACACACCCACACACATACATACATACACACATAGCCACACATATCTATATAATCACATCACATGCAAATGAAGTCAGCCATAAGCTCCATGTATAAAACTTACTAGTTGAGTCAGGCCAGTATCTATGAGGAAAAAAAAGACTGCAGCTGTTTACCTTCTTTTTCATGCTGGTCTTCTGATATCCTCCATACAGCCTTGAGCATCTGATTTATTTTTCTTTTCAGTCCTTCTAACCCAGGTATTAATAGATCTATTGTCAGAAATAGCCAATTGTCATATTCTAATGTTATAACATTTTACAGGAACATATATGTGTAAAAACCTGCCACTGATACAGAAAATAGATTCCTTCTTATTTTGCTTTTAGACAATGTAGGCTGTATCCTTTAACTTATAAAGAAATATATAAAAACACAATTTAGCAAAATAAATGAAAATAAAAAAAACACAAGTGGTGGTTGTAAAATCTTTAATAAAAATGTAATACTTCAGCAATAACCTTTAAGAATTCATATATACAAAAATGAAACGCTCATTAAATAATAAAAAAAATCAAAATCAATAAATCAATCAACCAAATGCTCAAACATGAGCATACCCCAAATTAAGATAATTATTAAGTGCAACTGGGATCATAGTAACATATTTGAATATTAACTTGGCCTCTTTCTTAAGTGTTCCAATGACATCACAGTCTATCACTAACCGCAATCAATTCTAAAACACAAGTACTTTAAAAAGTTATAATGCCATTATAATATTCTGAAATGTGATTACAAACAGGAATGTTAATATTCATGCTTTAATATATTTTTTTCATTTGATTTTCATCTGTCCAATGTACACAAATCCACATTTGGAGTAAATAAAATAAGTAACACCTTGAGAATTATAAAAATATCTGTCTCTAAAAGTAAACCTTTTACCAATAATACAATCAATACTATACTTCAAATATTACAGAAACTACAATGAAATGTGCCCTTAACAGTGGAGACAATCACTCATCTGATTTTGTTCTTTACTGAAATAGTTATGCACCAACCTATTTGCAAGGTCCTTACCTTTCCTATAAGAAAAAGTTACATTAATTCTCAAATTATAAAAAGTAATATCTTGAAAATAGACCAATGTTCTTTAGGTAATGTGAACATAAAGTTTCTAAGCTCAATATATTCTATAACATAGAAAATATTCTTATCAAGAATGGACACCACAAGGTCCAGATTACCAAATCCCTTACTAGGTAACAGTCACTGATTCATTTGACATGAATACAAATAAACCTTTCTGAATAGCTTATTAAGAAAAGACCCAACATGCATTCTGATTCTTCTAAAAATCATAACAATTATTACAGAGTCTTCTAGCAATCTTCAGCTTCCATTTGGGCAACACTGTATTGAGTGCTCTGCACAACTAGAACCATATAAGAAAATTTTCAATACTAGATTTCCTAAATAATATAGTTTGAATAATATCATGATGAACATATAAAACCAATCCAAAAACTCAATCCTCTTCCTTTCATTTTTCAATAAATTTATTTCCAAAATTATTGCATTTAAACTTTCATAAAATAAACAAAAATATTCCCACAACAAATGCATATTAAATAATCGCAATAATAAAAATTCTTAATCACGTTATTCCTAAAAAAGTCAAACAAATAAATCTTATTCAAAAAAAAAGTTTAGCATAACTGGATACAGAAACAGCACTCATTGTTGTACCATTTTGTTGTTTGTACCAAATGTTATAAAAAATAAAAATGATTGTTCTCCTAATAAAAATGCACTGAATGTAAAGAATGAATTATTAGAAAATCTAAAAGTGTATACAATTGCCGCAAGATCTATATCATGCTTAATATTAATATATAAGCTTTCTATATCAATAGAAACCCAAGAGTGCCATTTTGCCTCCTGTAACCTTAATATAAGGAGATGGATTCCATAAAGTTTGTGGACTCAGGGGTATTACACTGATATCAGCACAAAACTTGTAGATAACATTGTAATATGCTAATTTACGACAAGAAACTCAGAATACCTCAGAGCACAATGGAGTCCTGCAGTTCCAATGGTGTACTATAGAAATGCGTAGGTAATCCATAATTATAAGAAATGGTTGACCAATAATATTGATAATTACCAAACAAATGGAAATATGATCACAATCAAAAATCCCAGTAGTTGTTTAGTTGTTTAGACATATAACAAAATCTATACAGTAAGCTTAAGGACAACTATCGAATGTCACTGACTCCATTGTGATAACAACAAAAAAAAAACAAATACCAAGTATCCCAAAGTAAGATACATGGCATTCAAAACATAAATGCACACAGGAATGCATCAGAAAACTATGGATATTCTGTATGCCATCCACTAACGTATAATATATTTTCAAAGCTGCAATGCTATTTGTTATACGTATATATTCACATCACTCATTATACTGAACTCAGGGACAACTCTGGTTATTTACATAATACATGTTGCATTAAAAAACATCATCTTGGACTTACGGACTCCAAAGGAATCTGTAAACTTCCTACTATAAACATTTACAGGTGAAGGGCAAACACGGTCACTTTGCCATAGCTAACACTTGATAACAATGGGTTTAGTACTTGTGGGGGGAGCACAAGTAACGCACATACCCAAGGAAAGTGGGAGATAGAAAAGAAAAGAAGATGTGGGATTTGGATGAAGAAGGACAACCAAGAGAGTTGCCGGAAAAGAAAAATGTGAGGGAAAGTCAGAGGGGCATGGACATTTTTTTTTTCTTTTGTGGGAATTGTTAAATGGAAGGAAAGGTAAACATAGGGACAGAGATGAAGGTAATCACAGCAGGTATACCCATAGAACAAGTAGACCGACACAAGACAGACAAAGGTTCAAAAAAACAGTAAGGACAGGTAAGTTACACAGACAGTACACTGCACAACACTGGCAATGAAAAGTTAACAGACATGGCAGGGATGCATACCACATATGGTGAAATGCAGACAAACAAATCTATCTATACACCGTCATGTTACTACGTCGTACACTGTGTGTCAGTCATATATGGATGTGTATGACCAATGGTAAATGTGTGTTGTACAGTAATAAATAAGGATCACAGTACAAATTGGATAAATAACTAAATATTCATAGTCTATCAGCAGTGCAGGTGTAAGCCAAGCAATGTCACAGTTGAACAAATCCAGGTCAAACAATGGTAGAAAACATAACCAAACCTGCAACCATGCAAATGAAAGGCAAACAACCAAGCACAGTGCAAACAGAAGTACTGCATAAGAGCAGCAAAGGCTGCTACATGTACAAGTAGGTGTACACAACCAAGACAAACATGCAATGAAATGTGTGTATCTTATACATATATGCCATGTCAAAGGCTACACACAGGTATACATGGGTATGCATGTGTGTCAGTGGCATAAATGGCATGTACATTAAATCAAGGTCAATAGACATACATACAACAATGATATGTAATAATATGTTAAAATATGTAACAGTGCAGAATAATGAATATAGCATGTTCTGCACATGTATGTGAAAAACTACACTGGGTAACACACAAGTACAGTGAGAACAGGGACGTATGGCAAATATTAGCCAGTGACTTGTGTACAAATGTCCTGCATTGAAAAATGGCATTAGGCACATGCTGACTAAGGCAATGTAAGGAATGACAATGTACAGTACTTTTAACAAAGACAAACAGACCTTAAAAAATACTAGGGAATTACTAAGATGGGAGGAAGGTGAACATCCTGTGACCACATCAGAGTAAACCACACTGGGAACATAGTCATGACTGCACAGATCTCCTCCCAAAAATTGTCTCTGCCACTGTCATGGAAACATCTCCTCTGGGGTGCAGGCAGGATGTCCAGGGTCCAGGTGCATCAGCATCATCGTCATCATTGTCACCGTCTTCTTCAGATGAATCTGGCAGTGGCCTCGCATGTGCTTGTCAACATCTTAGGATTGGCGAACATCCTCAGATACCATGCTCTGTAAAGATTAATTTCAAAACACAATAGAAAAGAAAATTTCTATCAGCAGGACATGATAAGCTGACATAATGGAAATGCATGTGTAAAGGAAACAGGGTACTGTAGAAAACACACAGACATACATTTAAACAAATGGAAAATGTATGTCAAATGCCCAGATCAATTGCTGATGTCCACAAAACTGTACATGTATTACACACACATGCACAACAATATGCAATCATGTCATATCAACATGCATAGGTAAGCAATCTAAAAATTAAAAGCACACACACACTCACACACACACACACACACACACACACACACACACACACACACACACACACACACACACACACACACACACACACACACACACACACGCACAAGTACTGTCAAGCAAATGTCAAATAAAGAAAAACTGGTGTATGTCAACCGCCTAGCTCATTACAGAGCACAGGACATTCTTGTGAGTGTCGTAACTCACATCAGCAGTACATCACTGAAGGCTCAATTGTCAAAAGTACATTTCTGGTAAGTATATCTATATATATATATATATATATATATATATATATATATATATATATATGGATTCACTACTGAATCCTGAAATTACACAATCCCGAAGCCCAAAATACCGAGACTATAAGCCCGAAACCTCACATTACTAAAATGTTAAAACCATGAAATTAAAAATCGTGAAAGTACTACATACATACAGCACACACACAAACATACACACAGCCTACCCCCATAACCAAACAAACCACTCTACACTAAAGATTGGCAGGGGGTCTTCGCCCCCCTGACCCCCCAACACTCCCCTACTTTGATATTCTAACTCCGAGATCACACAAACATACAAACAAGGCAAACTCACACCCACACATTACAGCCCCTATCTCACACACACACACACACACACACACACACACACACACACACACACACACACACACATGCACACACACACACCACAGTCACAACACACATTTACAAACACTAAAGCCCATCACAAACACACTTACACACACATACTTACCTGAACCGCAGCACCTGAAGCCCTAACTCAAAATCCCTTAACATCGGGATTTTGAATTTCGCGCTTCTGGTCTTTCGGTAATGTGGAGTTTCGGCTACATGGACTCGAGCTTTTGAAATTCAAGATTTCAAAAGTGTGAGATTTAGTAGTGTTCCTATATATATATGACTATGTGCACACACACATACAGTCATGATGTGTACAACTGTTTATGGAAGGTGTACACCAATGTTACTACATTATGGGTGTGGAAATGCTACATACAGCAAACATGGTGGAATGTACTGTGAATTAATTTGTAATCTCTGGCACTGTGTACAGATAAACGCACTTTGCTGTTTGATGCAGTCAGAAAAGGAGGACTTGCCATAGACAGGATATGTCTGTATATGATCCCACATGGTATCAGTATTGCCAAATCATGGCACAACACCACATCATGACAGTGGGACAACATGAAAAATTTCATCCAAAAACATGTGGAATGACATGTCTGTAGGTTGCATATACCCGATATGGCAAAACAGACATCCAAGACATATGACACTTTAACTGTTGGACAGAGAAAACATGTGTTGTTAGTTTCCTGTTGTAGCACTACTGACAAATAAACCCCATAATGCATGGATGTTGAATATGTGTGGCAGTGTAATATGTTAATGTGTGTCATGCGCAGATTGAAAAAAAGTGACACTCTATAATAACACATGAGCATCACAGATATGTGGCACACATGCATGAGTGTGCACATACAGTCCTATCAATTAAATTGCAATCACCATGTTAGCAGGATAGCAGACGTACAGCACACAGACAATAACTACCAACCAAAGGAACCAGGCCATTTGCTCAACGTTTTCTGGAATTCATAAATTCCAATGCCTTGGATCACCTTATCCACACCCCCTCCAGGGACAGCAATATCATAGACCTGGTCATTACCAACATGGGTGACCAGTGTTTCACACCAGAGGCCAATTCCTCATTGGTCAGATCCGACCACAAGCTAATCACCCTAGGCATCCACATCCGGCCCCCACCCCCTATTAGGGAAACCACCGTAAAAAATTTCTCCAAAGGCAACTTCACGCTTCTTAAGACAGAAGTGGCAAATGTCACGACATCCATGCAGACAGACAATAGAGGTACGACTGCTGAATCCTACACAAATGCACTTTATAAGCACTTACATGAGTGCATAGATTGTGCTATCCCTAACAGAACCAAGATGCTGTCCCCCCCAAAAAGTAAGCCAATCTGGTGGTCCTCTGCCATAAACAAACTCTACAACAGAAGAGAGAAACCATTGCAAAAAAGAATAAAATCCCATGATTGGAGGAACTATCTGGTCAGCCTCAGTAAGAAGCTGAGATCCCTCATAAAATTCTCCAAAGCTAGTTACGAAAACAAAATCAAAATCACCACTGATTCTAAAGGCAACCACAAAGCATTCTATAGCTATGTCAAGAATCTCAATGGCAACACTGAGATCTGCTCTGCGTTACAGCACAATGACACTAAATATACAGAACCAACTGATATTGCCGACATCCTGGCAGATAGGTTCAGTGCTAACTTGACCCCCCTCTCACCCCCTAAAGGGCCCATCTCTATACCAGAAGAATGCAAAGTTCCTGTAATCACGGCTGCACAGGTAAAAGCCACACTCTCCAAAGCCAAGAACACAGCATCCATGGGACCTGACAACATCCCAGGCTGCATGCTACATGAATTACAGAATGAAATGGCACCCCACCTAAGCACCATGTTCAACTATAGCCTCACCTCAGGCTTTGTGCCCACTGAATGGTGCACAGCAATGGTTATCCCACTCTGCAAAGGGGGAGCCACCACGGACCCCAGGAACTACCTCCCTATTAGCCTAACGAGCTTGGTCTGCAAGGCCATGGAATGTATCATTGTGGAACTTATTAACAAAGACATTGGTAATCTTCAGACTCTGGACTCCACACAGTTTGGGTTTGTAAAAGGCAGATCATATCTACTAAACCTGATAGACTTCTTTGAAGCAGTCACCAAAGCCGTAGATGAGGGTAAGGTGGTTCACACAGCCTATCTAGATCTTGACAAGGCTTTTGACACCATCCCCCATTCTGGAATTATAGATAAACTCACTAAACTAGGTATAAATCCCTATGTCACAAGATGGGTTGCCAACTGGCTCACTGAAAGAACCCACACTGTGAAAGTAGCAGACTCCAAATCCGACTTCAGACCAGTGACAAGTGGAGTACCACATGGTTCAGTCCTGGGTCCTCTCCTGTTTGGTATCTACTTTTCCAAAGTACAGGCTAACACAGAAGGTCTTTGGCTAATAAAGTTCACAGATGACTGCAAACTCAGGGCCGTAATTGAACCTCCTAATGATGTGGACATCCTACAAAAGGGCCTCACTGAGACAGATGCCTGGTGTCAAAGCCATGGCCTCAAGCTCAATGCCAAAACGTTTATCATCATCCCCTTTGGTAAAAACTCTGTACCCATGAGCTACCACATAGGTGGTAGTCTACTTAACACCAACAGTGTGATAAGAGACCTTGGGACACAGGTGGACAGTAGACTCTCCTGTGATAATCACATCACCACAGCAGTCAGGAAATCCTTCTACATGGCACACCTCATCACAAAGGTTTCTCATCCAGGAAAAAAGAGGTCATTGTACCCCTCTACTCATCACTCATTAGACCCATTATAGAATATAATGCCCCTTTTGGTATGTACCTCACAAGACATCTACAACAACTGGAAAGGCCACAGAAATACCTCTCAAAGAGGATTACTTGCCTCAAACAGATGCCCTATGCAGACTGTCTCAAAAAACTCCAGATTTACTCTGTTGCATATCGTCTACTCAAAAGTGATCTCTGCCTAACATACAAAGCTATGTCAAACCCAGCACTGTTGAACATGCTCCACTTAAAGAAATCCCAATCCCTCTGAGCTACATGCTCTATGGATAGAAACCTTGTCACCACAATAAACAGAACATGCTGGAGGGATAGATTCCTGTCCCAGAGACTTCCCATACTCTGGAACAAATTACCTATCTATATCAAACAAAACTCCTCATTAGCACTCTTAAAGAAAACCAGTAACACCAAACAAAATGGATAACTGAGAAAAAAGAAGACTAATAACACAAAATTCCTCCACTTAAACAGGATCCCAATGAAGGCAGTCCAACAAAGACAGTCCGTAGTAGCAGTAAGCACCAAAAACTGATCAGTCAATGACCGGATAATAGAAAAACATTTTATTGAATCTTAAAACAAAACAGGTTGATTAAGCACTTTCATTTCCACTTTGGAAACTTCATCAGAATAAAGAATACTAATGTGCGGACATATTTATACTTAATTAAGGTTCAGTTCATTCCAATTAAATCGTTAATTCAGTAATCACTGTGGTTTATATTAAAGATACAGTACAAGATGTTAAAACAATGTCATAAAATATAAATAAATATACATATAAATATAAATATAAAATGGATACCATTGTAAGACATAACATAACAAAACAAAACTGTATATGTGAAAATGTACATCTCTCTATAAATATATAAAGTTCTAGATAAATCTTGTATATAGTAATGCAATAGTAATATCTCTTAATACACTATCTACATATATAAATATAATGTAAATAAATATATAAATAAATATATTAATATATTAAATATGTTGACCGTATTAAATAAATATGTTAAAAATATATTAAAAATATGTTAAAAATAAATATGTGTGATGTTAAAACCTATAATACATGTATAATGATAAATACTGTATTTAATACCTGTGCATTACATGATACTAAATAAAAATGCAAAATATGAATAACTAGTACATCATATTCCATATTATAGATAACATATTGATGCCTAAAAGCTAAAAATGTTGTTCAAGTTCTCAGTTTCTAATATTTATTTAATTCTTAGATTGTTTTACTTTATTAGCCCTTAATCTTATGGCTGGTAAAAGTGATACATGATCATTCATCCCAGGGGGTGTGTTAGAGTCCAAACACAATTGCCAAATTAACTCCATAAAACACAACTTATTTTCCCAATCTCCCCCTCTACTTCCCTAGGTAGCATTTCCAACGTCCATAATTTAAAGTTGGCTTCATTGCATAACAGGGTATGTGCATTTGTATCCCTTTTCCTGTTGACATCATACATATGTTCATACATTCTCTGTCGTAAGTGTCTTTCTGTCTTCCCTACGTAATAGGCCCAACAGAAGGTACAGTAGGCTAAATATACAGTCCCTTTAGTATAACAAGTATAGTGTTGTTTGCTCTTAAGAATTATTGGGATAGTAGGTAATGATAAATCACCTTTATTAGCTACAAATGTACATTGGGAACATCTTCCACAGCGGAAAGTTCCCTTTTTATTGTTCGTTTCTTCATTATTCTCCTGTCTAGTCTTCTCAAAAATGTTTTTAAGGTTAAGACCCCTTCTAAAACTATAACACAAATGCCTATTAAATACTTCTAACTTATTGGGCATATTCTTAAACATGCCCCATGTCTTGTCAATAGCCCTTCTTATCAGGTTAGTGTCAGAGTTATATGTCATCACTAAAAAGGGAGTAGCATCCTTCTTTGTGTAGGTCCCCCCATTATTACCCTCACCAATGTTGTTTGAAACAATATTCTCCGTGTTGCACTCTGAGTTCAGTAGGGGTACAAATATTGTCCCCCACCCCTTAATCACCTCCTCCTTGAGAGAATTAATTAGTGAATCGGGGTAACCTCTCTCCAAAAATAGTTTATGCATGTATTCCATTTCATTGATGAAATCAGTATAATTAGATGTCATCCTAGCCACCCTGACCATTTGTCCTTTTATAATATTCGTCTTCTGCAACGGAGGGTGGTTACTGTTGTAATGTAAATATGAATTAGAGAAACAAGCCTTTCTATAAATTCTCGACACATATTTTTCATTTAAATTGTCTTTTGAAATAGCTACATCTAGGTAGTGTATCTCCTCCATGTTAAAGTCATATGTGAAACTAAGAAACTAAGTTGAATTGTTAAAATATTCCATAACCTTAGGAACATCATCCTGTGAACCTTTCCATACTATCAGTATGTCGTCCAAAAAGTTAAAATATTTCACAATGTTGTCCATAAATGGAGAGGTGAAAACAAAATGTAACTCCCAATATAACATAACTATATTGGCAAAAATGGGGGCACAAGCTGCCCCCATAGCCACACCATCCAACTGTTGAAAAATATCTCCCTGAAAATAGATGAAATTGTTTTTGAGCACCAGCTCTGTATTCTCTAATACTAGTCTAAATTCACAATCATTAAGGAATTTAAATTCCATTAACATACATTCAAACCACTCTAGACCTGTATTATGTGGAATCACAGAGAATAAATCTTTTACATCAACAGTAAGAAATGAGTAATGGGATTGGTAATGTAGTTGGTTGATTTTGTTTAATAAATCCCATGAATCAATTAAAATGTGTGGGTATAGATAAGATTCAATAAATTGTTTTTCTATTATCCGGTCATTGACTGGTCAGTTTTTGGTGCTTACTGCTACTGCGGACTGTCTTTGTGGGACTGCCTTCATTGGGATCCTGTTTAAGCGGAGGAATTTTGTGTTATTACTCTTCAAGAAAAATCTTGATGATTGGATAGGAAATAGGAAATTCACCCTGGAGATTACCTCTGTGGCACTGCTCAACAGGGGCACAGGAAAATAATTTTCTTGGGTGGTGAAAGCCAGGGTACCTTTTGGCTAGGCTTATATAGGCCATAGGTCCAATAGCCTGGTACCTACCTAAGAACCTATGAACCTATGGATCAGACTCCTGAATGATCTCATGAGCTATCATCCTAAATGATTCCTGCATAGCTTTTGCCATCTCATTAAAGAAGGTCCACATCATGTCACTCGTCTGTGCTTGGAACACATTGGTCAAGACCTCCTGGATCTCCTCCCAAAAATCTTCTCTATCACTGTCGTAGCAACATCTCCTCTGGTGTACAAGCAGGATATCTCAGCCATTGCCAGGTACCTTGGCATCATCATCATCTTAATCATCATCATCACCATCTTCTTCTTTGTATTAATCTAGCAGTGACCTTGCATGTGCACATTGATGTCTTCAGACTGGTGAATGTCCTTGGTTACCATGATCTGTAAAGATTAATTGCAAAACGCAACAGAAAAGAAATCAAAATGTCTATCACACAGAACTGTCTCATGAAAATCATAGCACAACACAACATTGTTATGATGAAAATATATACAGGAACTGAGACTCATCCCATACTACTAGAAAGGACAACAGTATTCTTTACTGAACAATTATCTATGCTTAGGCACACAGACTCACACACATGTGGGTCATTAGCTTTGTAAAAATGTATGAATATTCAAAAAACATATTTTACTGTCTCTATTCAATGCGTTATATTAGCATCTGCAACATGTCATTGTAAAAAAGAGGAGAAAGTTATCAGACATTATTGTGGACAATAGGGAAACCATGACGACCTTCTGAGTAGGGCAGCATAACATTTGGCTGAACACACATCAATGTAATGAGTACAACGCTAAAAATGAGAGATGTTCAATCAAAACAACTTTACACATAACATAATGTAATATATCTGTTAATAACAGTACTGCATGTGTAGAACTGTATATATTATATTAAAAAACATTCAGGAATCAGAAGGCTTACAAAACAAAGCTTTGTGAACATGTTTGCTGATTATGAATTACTGCTATCAAATGGGTACCTGCTCAGGTGTCAGTCAACCTAGGCTATAGCAGTGTTTTACACATGCTAATGCTAACACTGACACAGCAGACTGCCATTCACTTTATAAATAGATAAGCTATGCACAACAGATCAATTATAAGAAAACACAGCCAGACATACAAGGGTGCCAAACCATACATCATAAGCAATAATCACAACCCTTATGCTTGTATGTAAACCATTCACATTAAAACCCGTGTGACAAGATACACACAATAAACTGTCATTTAAGTTGTGGGTGTTGACAAAATGGATCAAAAAACATAATATATCAACACTCTAAGTTTTACACATAGTTGTAATGAATGCTACCATTTGTAGATTTCACTTACCTTACTGATACATGATGGGTATTCCCGCATTCTAATCAATAAACATGTTAATTTGAAAACTGCAGCTCTGAAAACAGTGAAATATGCATTCAGTTCATAATATACTTAAATATCAAACACACACCTCTCTCTCTCTCCACTGCTCTTCAAACTTGTGCATTCAGTTGATGCACATTGCTCTGTTCTGAATGTGGTCCTCATTATGCATTTCACAGCACAATTTCTAAATTGTTTTTCTGAAGAACATTAGAATCACAATGCACAGTGGACATTTTAACATTCAGGTGTTAACATCTTTGAAAACAGATTGGAGGGCATGAGATTCAAATCTGCAAATCTCTATCCAAATTCTAACCTTGAGACCTACCTGCCTACCTAAAACATGTTAACTGTAAAGCATGCAGTCCAGGCAGTGAAAACACTTAATTTTATGACGTCATCTTGATGGAGGATGAATTACTAAGAATGATCTTGGCTTTGGATTGCAAAGTATGAACATATGCTCTCATGTAGCTGCACTGTTTTTAAATTGCATTCGCATCTGTACTATGTTCACAAAAATTAGCACCAATGGAGAGCATCCATTCCTCAGAGTGTGACAATGTCATTTAACATCCAGCTTATGTGAACAGAACCATACTTTTTGCTGTACATTATGGCTGCTTTTGATTTTTCCCACCCACCACCCAGCTGTTGTTGTAGTCTTAAACTTAATGGCTTTTGGGTTGTCCTCTCCTACTATTAATCTGATTTTAGACACTCCTCCCAGTCCCATCTCACTATCTCATTCTACTGAGTACAGAGAGATCAATTGGGAAGTCCCACCCCCTCACTCTCTTAATCTTAAATTATTTTCAGTTTCCTCCCTTCCCACTTACTTAAAAAAATTCACTTTATTCAACTACTTTTACAGTATCTGTGCTTCTTCCTACTTTACTACTTTATTTTGCTTTTTGCTGCTTGTTCTTAAAAGTGCTCAGTAGCATCTATTCTACTGCAATTTTTTACTTCTTGTTTAGATGCCTGATTAAATAGCAACTGATAATCTAAGCCTCTTAATTTTGATTTAAGCACTTGGCCTCAAACTAGTTATCTTACGTAAGGAAGCCTTGCAGTCTACACTCTTGTGGCAGGAGAGGTAGCTTGCATCCTTCCAGTTTGGAAATGCTGGTTGTAGGCTTATTGTGTCTGTTATTCTAAAGTTGTCTTAGTTCTGGTTTAAGTGTTTGGGCTTCAGGCCAGTTATTTTGCATTAAGAACGTTTGTGGTCTACACTCTTTTGGGAGGAGAAGGTAGCCTCTGTGCTTCTGAGCTTGGAATTGCTGCTTAAAGACTTACTGTGCCTGTTATTCTAAGTGTCTTTGTTCTAGTTTAAGCTGAATTAACCTGAGCTGCTCTGCATTTGGCATCCTTTGCCAGTAGTCCAGAGTATCTCTGCTTGAATCTAAGCCATCCAGAGCCAAGAACAATCTGTACTTTATTGTTTTATTGCATTAATTTGTGCCTTTTTGACTGTTTTCACTGTTTATTTCGGCTTATTATCTGCACTTCTTTTGCACTGAAATATTGACTAGTTAACATAGACTTGATACAGACTTGTTGAATCTAGGCTAGTTTTCATATGCTTAAACTCATATCCAGTCATTTTACATTAAGAAGGGCTCCCCTGCATCCTTGTGACAGCAGAGTGCAGATATAGCCTTGTCTGAACTGGGTATTGCTGGAGGAAGGATCATTGTGTGATTTCCTGCTGTTAGACTAGTTAAAACTGTTTAAAATAATTTCATCTGTATATAAGCCTCGCGTTTGCTCATAGCTTTGCACCTCTCAATGGTGGTTAGCAGTGCTTTTATAGACACAAACACCTAGAATCTATAATTTCCCTAAACACCAGTCAGTGAAACCCTCCCAGGCTTCCTGCTGCTCTGTGGGAAAGCAGCTGTGCACTTCTGCACTGCAGGCAACTCAGCTGAGCACTGAGCAGCATCACCCCTTTTTTCATCTCTGATCATCTATATAACAAATACCCTTGTTAATCCCAAAGCAATAGCTGATCTAATTTGCCCTCTCACAAATTAGTACTTAAGAATTACCTGCTACTATGGACAGACAGTTTCCCTACATTTCTCCACCCAGCCTGATTGACATGGGCATCCTGAGGCAATATAGCAAATGACTCATGTATACTGACAACCATGTGCTCTTAAAATAAAGAAATACAGTATGTGAGAAATGTAACTATACCATGAAACTAGAATCAGTCCTCTCACAAAACAATAAACAAGATATCAAACAGGTTGTCAGCACACACACCTCTCCACTTACACAAAAGAAGATCAAGACACATAAAGGAACATACAAGGCGGTACTCACTAATAGCCTACCAAAGGACCAGAGTCCTTTCAAGTGCAAAACAACCTACCCATACTGGTACATGAACAAAATCCACCACTACACATAACTACACACATATCAGTGTCTCAACAATTAAACACCTAAGGTAAAACACCTCACAACCTAATGTGATACAAAATGAGTAACTGTTGTGTGTGTGTCTGTAGGGGTACCCCAGCTGAAATTGGTGTGTGAGTGTCTGCATGAATACAGCCAAGCTCTGTACTGGCTCCATGTCTTGGTATGTCAGTCAGGTGTGAGCTGTGCATGGTAGAGGTGGCACTTCATTGTTATCATCCCCAACCACAATAACTGGTTCTGCCAGCAGTTGCACTGGCATGTCCATGCCTAATGTTAGATGCACTGCTGCTACCTGAATGTGACTAATCTCTACTAGATGAGCTCCCTTCACGGGGGATGCCCTGGACAATGACCTAATGGCCTGCCACATCCAGCTGTGGACAGCACACTCACTGATGGAGCAGTGGAAATACTTCCGCTAAGGCAGCATGATCAAGCATAGCCACACTGGCTGACAGCAATTGATGTTGGCTGACCTATGCCCCCTTCCAGAAAATGTTCCATCACAGACAATGCTCGTTCCATGACAGACACCTCTCATTTCATCACTGACACCCTTCATTTTCATGCATTGGCAATCATGTATACCTGTGAAATGGCTTGAAAATATACCCATGTCATCAGTACACTTCTAACAAATGCATACAGATAAAAGTGTAAAAGCCTTTGCTTCAGATTTTTCTTAAATAAATTCCAGCATATGCAATATGTAGCTGACAAAATGGAAGCATACCTTCTAAATATCAGTACTCCTCTGAACAGATATATCCTGAAGAAACAACACATGTGCTATCTTCCCAGCATAAACAACTTTGACTAGCTAAGTGGTTTCCTTTTTGTATGGTGTGGATTCAGTGCTGTTAGCATGGTGACGATGCAAATGAGGTGTGAACTTATTGGAATTGCTGAATCCCAAATACTTGGATAAGTGTAGGAGACACTCCATCAGTGTTTGTATTTAATGTACTGCAGCTGTGAATGATTATTGGTTGGTAGAAGGAAAACACAACAGTACTGCAGGCTGCCTTACTTCCACTGGATGTGTCAAGTTAGATCTACAAAGTATTAGACGTAATACTGGAAATGCAAGTAAGCAGCACACAATTCATAGGTTGTGTTCCTTAACATCCAACCTGCCCTTCATTTGTTGACAACTGAATATAATATTTTTCCAGTTAATATCATCACACATTTTAAAGCCAGTGATATAGAATATCTTACATACTTCATGTCTCAGAGTAATGGTCAGATAACTGAAGAATGACCAACAAATACAGAAAGGTAAGATGTTTACAAGCAATATTCATAACACGTTGTGTGATCACTATGTACATTGCATCCAAAAATAATACATGTGCAACTAACAGTTGTATGATTTGATATATCATTGTAGATGCTGTTGCAGTTGGTTGTGTACAGAATGAGTTATGTTCTTTGCTGCAGATCTGTTAGGGTAGCAAAGAGGGATAAGGCACCCACTATGTGCTTTGAAGGGGCATTGGAGTGAGAGTTCAAACCCAGATCTATGTAGACATATATCATGTGAGCCATCATTTTTTTGTGTGTATGTCCTACACTGATTTTCCTCATTTCAACTGCTTCCCCTTTTTTCCTTTTCTTTGTCTAATTTTTTTTTTTGGGGGGGGGGTCAATATTTTCTCAATGCAACGCATAGCACAATCATGGGAATGGAAGAAATGAATGGTGGGTTTTGCTGTGCTTATCTCATTTGCATGAGCACAGCAGTGTGCTAACTGGACAACTGGACCACCCAGAAAGCAGAGAGGACCCAGACAGCCAAAAATAGAAACCGAATGCATTCAATTAATGCTATTAGGTATCATGCAAACTTGGTGACTGGCATTGCACAGCAGTTAGCAGTGAGACCTTAAGAATAATTTGCAAAATAGGGAATGTCATGTAACTAGTCCTGTGGCAGCAGGTGTAAGTGTAGGGCTGAAGTACAGATTGTCCTGGGTTCTAGTGCAGGGTGTGCAACCTTGTTGTCACATTGCAGTTTATAGCAATGGATTGAAAGAAAGACAATTGTTATTGCAACCTTTTTGTGGCAATAGGTGTAAGTGTAGGACTGCCTTACACATGGTTGGGCTCTAATATAGAATATGCCATACATGTTTACTGTTGTTCCACTAATATAATCATTCTCACTTATAACACTTGAGATAGTGGAGCAAATATTAATTATATGTATGAGATGAGTGTTTTGTCACTATTTTTTATTTATCTATGTATTATTACATTTATTATCAGACATATGACTGTAGGTATACTGTGTACTATATTCCTGTATGTATAATTCTGGTATCTGGTCTGGCATATTTGCCTAAGACACACACACACACACACACACACACACACACACACACACACACACACAACTGCTTCTACATCCAATAACCTTGCAATTATAATTCCAGTTTCAATTAAATAAGAATACTATTGAAGAAATAACAGTATTCTGTAGTTGTGCATTGGAATATTTGAACCCACAACCTTTGAATAAAGTCTGATATTGGACTCTTAAAATTGGTTTGTGCTACAGACTAATGCATGCATGCTTGCTTTTACAGTTGAGATATGCATGCTAAGTTTGATACAACTGCATAAAATACCAAAACAGCTATCTTTATCTTTTAATGCTACAAAAGAAATGGATCCCTTCACTTTTTGGGCTGCATGTTTGTGTGGAGGTGCCCACCTACATGCAGCAATGGTAAATGGTGGCAAACAGCTGCAGTTAACCCACACAATGCTGCTTAACACTCTGCACTATGCCAACACACAGCAACATGCTTACTATTAACAATTCATGCCATTGCAATATCACTCTGTAATTAACTGTATTTCAAAGTATTAGATACATCTGGATTTGAACCTTGTACCATTTGGCCCCAAAAAGGAATGTATCAGTGCATTAACATGTATTGCCACAGAGACTGTCAAGCAGCAGCTGTGTTTCATACACTCAATACTAACTGTCAGACTTTAGCAATGCGGCTAGCATATGCTCACTGCTTAGCTACCCATGCAAATACACTTTGCTAAGCATTACACAACCACACTGCACGTTGCACTATGGAAAACTAAATATTATTATGTGTTACTGCTGTTTACTCTCAATTTATTCCCTATGACATTACATTACATGTGGAAACATTGCAAACTGAAGGCCTTATCTCACACTATGTCACATATTTACAATACAGCCATGTGTTGCCACCACACCAAGCACTCAATCCTGCTGTCTCAGTAGTTTTTCCACACATATATTAACAACACTACAAAATGTAATATCAAATGTTGTGTGATATGCAATGCACATAAATCTGGTAAGATACAGGAGTACAACTATTGACCCATATGCCTAAAAAGCCTTATCTGCAAGGCTAGGGAAGGAATCAGCATGGACATCGGTGATCTTCAGCACACTTGACCCAACCCATGTTGTTTTTGTCAAGGGTAGATCTTGCTTACCAAACCTTGTGGACTTCTTTGATACTGACCCAAAGACATGGATGAGGGATAACAGGACATACCACCTATTTTGACTTATCCAAGGCTTCTGACACTATCCCATATTCATGTCTCACAGTAAAGATTTCCCATGTGGGAATTAAGCCATACAGTAGTTAATGAATAGCCAACTGGGTCACTGACAGTACACACAATCTCAAAGTTGGGGACTGCACCTCCACCACTAGACATTTACCATTAGAATACCACATGGATATGTGCTGGCCCCTCAACTGTTTGCAAAATACTTCCCTCAAGCCCAGGCAATGGTAGATGGCCTGTGGTTTACCAAGACTGCTGATGAGTGGGAAGTGGATGCACTCATATTAAGTCCCCCACTGTTGGTAACATATTACAGAAGGGGGTTGGCATACAAATGACTGGTGACAACCTCACACACTGAACCTTAAAGCATGCAATGCCTCATTGTCCCCTTTGCCAATGAAATTCCCCTGCTAATTATGATATACATAGCAGCCCTCTAAACTCAAACACAGTGTTGTACGACTTAGGAACACATGCTGATAGCAATCTAGACTTTCATCACTATATGCCCATAATGGTGACACACACATTCTGCATTCTGCACATCATACATATGGACATAACATCCAAGAACAGGGTGGTCATACCTCTGCTGTACTGTACCCTTATCAGAACATTAATGTATTACGATTTTCCCCATCTGTCTGTACCTCACAAGATACCCGCAGCAATTGGAGAAGTCACAGTTTCATGCCTTGGTGAATCCAGGGCATCCAAACATGACATACAGGTAATACTCAGTATCATGCAGGCTGCCAAGAAATGATTTATGCTTGGCCTACTGAGCAGCCTCAGACCCTGCCCTACTGGAAATGCTGCACATCTCCAAATCAAATGGGACAAGAATAACTTGCCCAGGGTTCTTAACCTAGCCTGTGACATAAACAGAACATGCTGGGAAGACAGATATATCCTCCAGCATTTTACACTGCTCTGTATTAGGCTCCCACTGCATGTGCAGAAGTGCTGCTCAATAACCCTGTGCAAGCACAACCTTTACTACTGTTTGGGTGATTGTAAAGTCACCTCTGGAATGGCACCTATGTCCCTCATGGGCCTGTTGGTGATGCTCACAAAATCACTCTGCTAACAATGAACATTTAATTATGCTCAATAATGGTACTTGTATTTTTACACAGCTAGGCCTCTAAACAACCTAGGGCTATTAAGTTGATAATCTCCTATGAACCTATGAAGCTATCAACCTATGCAGGCCTACCAACATCTTGTCTCCCACATGGCCTGCTGATGTCATCTACTATAAGTTCAGTGCACACCTGTAAAAATCTGACTTGTGGTGCTTGTGTAATGTACTGTAGTCTGTGTACTTAGGTAAAAGTTCTGTTCTCACTGCAGTCAACTGTGTGTGTGTGTGTGTGTGTGTGTGTGTGTGTGTGTGTGTGTGTGTGTGTGTGTGTGTGTGTGTGTGTGTGTGTGCGTGCATGTGCATCTAGACAGAAGAGCAGAAATGTGCAACCCACAGTTACTGCTCCAATGCCATGGATTGACTATATTTTGAGACTTGCAGATGTTTACACATCCATTTTATGCAGTCCACCCAACATCTTATCTCCCACATGGCCGGTTGATGTTATTTACTATAAGATCACCTGCAGTCTTATAAAAGTGAGACTTGTGCCATGGCACTTGCATAAAGTACTGTGCACTGTAGTTTAAGTACTTAGATAGGTAGGGCGTTCTGTTCTCACAAGTGGGTATGTTTGCATGTGTGTGCATCTAGACAAAAGAACAGAAATGTATATCCCACTGTTACTGCTACAATGCCATGGATTGACAGTATTTTGAGACTTGCATATGTCTTCACATCCATTTCATACAGCCACCCAACATCTTGTCTCCCACATGCCAGTCTGATGTCATCTATTATAAGTTCACCTGCACTCTTGTAAAAGGCCTAGTGCCATGATGCTTGTCTAAAGTACTGAGATCTATGGCCTGTGTACTCAGATAGGTAGAAGTTCTGTTTTCACTGCAGTCAACTGACTGTGTGTGTGTGTGTGTGTGTGTGTGTGTGTGTGTGTGTGTGTGTGTGTGTGTACATCTAGACAGAACACAGAACAGCAGAAATGTGTATCACATAGTTACTGCTCCAATGTCATAGAATGACAGTATTTTGAGACTTTGCAGATGCCGACACATCCATTTCCCCCAACATCTTGACTCTCACATGGCCTGCTGATGTCATCTACTATACATTCACCTGCACTCTTGTAAAAGTCAGACATAAGTCAGACTTGAGCTGTGCTGTTTGTGTCAAGTACTGGCTTCTATAGTTTGTGTACCTTAGATAAATAGGGGTTCTATACTCACTGCAGTCAAATGTTTGTGTGAGCTTTTGCTTGACATCACAGAGAGCATTTTATACCTCCAGGTGGGACACTGTTATATTCTCTTCCAACAGACAGTGCTGATATCATCAGCTATAAATTGTTGTCTGAGGCACGTCAAGTCAGATTTGAGTTGGGGTGCTTGTGTAAAGTACTGGGTTATGTAGTATGTGTACCTAGATAGGTAGGGATTCTATTCTCACTGCAGTCAAGTGTGTGTGTGTGTGTGTGTGTGTGTGTGTGTGTGTGTGTGTGTGTGTGTGTGTGTGTGTGTGTGTGTGTGTGTGTGTGAGCTGTTGCTTGACATTAAAGAGTGCATTTTGCACCACGATGTGGTACAGTATTATTACTATATTCTCCTCAGTAGATACTGCTGATGTCATCAGCTATATCAGATTTCTGGTTATGTAGTGCTCCCACCAGGGCAGGGTCAGAGACTGGCCTGCAGGCGAGGCCAAAGTCACCTTATCCTATACAATAAAGATTACAATTACATGGCTTGTAATCTATCCACATACATCTTGGCATGGTTTATAGGCCCTGTTTTATCTTGCTGAGAAAATCCCTGTGGTCTCTCCAGCTGATACATGTGTCTGGTGAGGTACATGCAAAAGAGAGTATTAGTGTTCTGATGAGGTTAGACTACATTGCTGTCATACAATTCTAATATCTCAATATGATGGCATGACTTATTATGTGCACATCATAGGCTTTCAATACCAGTGTGAATATGTTTTGTCAAAGCTCAGATTGTTATCTACATGTGCTCCCAGTGCTTGCATCACTGGGTTTCTACATAGCAAGACTGCTGTCAATGTTATGATTAACATGGAATTTCACTTTTCAGATGGACAACACAATAAACACACATTTCTGCATTTGTTTGTTCATAGATTCATAGGTGTTTACTAGGCTAATGCCTACAAGGCCTTTTTAAGCCTAGCCATACATCCCGAATCTCTAACAAGTTCTGATACCCTTGATAAGTGTAAGCATGGGCCTGGGAGATGAACCATTTACAGGTTACATGTTTGTATCAGAGACATAGGTGACAAACCAGGGATGAATTTCTGGTTTCTCATCCAGTTGTGTCCAAGTTGCACTTGAATTGGATTAGAGAGGAACTCTGCTTCACATGGATGGGGAGCCTGTTCCATAGATGGGGTAGTCTCTGGGATGCATACATATCTCTTTAGCAGGTCCTATTTATATCACAGGCAAGGTTTAAGTCTGTAATTCCGGTACTGTTTGATTTGTGGATATGCAGGAGGTCCATCAGAGTGGGGTCTGACAGCACCCTGTATGCTAGGCATAGATTTCCCTTCAAAAGCCTTTATTAGAAGAATACAGGGATAGGGCCTTGAGGCGATCTGCATAGGACATATTACTTATGCCCTGTATTCTTTTAGTGAGGAACTTCTCTGGATATTCCAGTTGTTGGATATGCCTGTTTAGGTACCTACCAAAGGGGGCATTGTACTCAATGATAGGTCTGATGAATGCTGAATACAGTGGAACAATGACTTCTTGGACTTAGATGCCATACCTTTGTTTATAAGTTGCACAAAATAGAATGATTTCCTCACCACTGTAGACATGTGATGATCAAAGGCTAGATTACTATCTATGTGTGTCCCTAAGTCCCTGACTACTGGGTCAACTCTAAAGGGTATGTTGTCAATATGATATATACCAGAGATGGATGACTTCTCAAAGGATGCTATTATGCATTTCTTGGCATTTAGTTTTAGTCCATGGTTCTGATACCAGTTGTTTGTCTGTGTCAGCCCCTCCTGGAGAACATTTCTGTCAGTGTGAGATTCAGTGACAGCTCCTAATTTGCAATCATCTGCAAATTTAGTCAGCCAGAGACCACTGACATTGGCCTTGACTTCTGAGAAATAAATGCCAAAAAGGAGCAGTCCAAGGACTGATCTCTGAGGAGACTCCAATCATGACTGGTCTCTTTGTAGAGGTGAACTCCCAAATTCTAAACAACTGGGTCCTGTCTTTGAGCCAGTTGGCTATCCAGCTGGTGGCATACAGGTATATATCTAACCTCTTGATTTTGTCAACAATGCCCGAGTTGGGTATTGTGTCAAATGCCTTGGCCAGGTCAAGGTAGGCAGTGTGAATGATTTTGCCCTAATCCATTGCTTTCAAAGAAGTCCACCAGGTTGAGTAGGCATGATCTGCCCTTGTCAAAACCATCATGTGGCTTTGTCACCACTCAGTTGTCTGTGTTAGCTCCTCCTGTACTATGTTATCATCATTGATGGACTCAATGATTGCATACAGTATGCACAAATCAGCAAACATGGTAAGCCAAAGGTCATATACTTTAGCCTAAACTGTCAAACACAGTCCAAACAGTGAAAAGTCAAGCACAGATCCCTGGGGTTTGCCAATGGTGACATCTCTTCTGGTACAGGTTGATTCACCAAGTTTCAGATTATGTGTTCTGTTCCATAGCCAATTGGTTACCCATCAACTGATGTAAGGGTTAATTCCCAGATGGGAGGTTTTGTCAATGATACCTGCATGGGGGATTGTGACAAAACCCTAGGCCAGATCAAGATAGGCAGTATGCATGGTCTTAACTTCATCCAGGCCTATCACATGGAATCACTGGGTTGTGACAACATCACAGATCACCTATAGTGTGACTCAGCATACAGACCTTCCAGATACATTGAAGATACACTTCAACCCACCCTGCACATGGGCTATGTTCCCATACAATGGTGGACATCAACATGAATCCACCTGAGCTGAGGGGCAGCACCTGATGCATGCATGCATAAAGACATCGTGACCCTCCTCAGCTGTGAGGTAGACCAATGACCAACATGTCATCACAGACCTGATGTGCATGTACATTACTAATATTCTGGCTGTGTGCAACAGACCTGTGTGGGTTGTTAATACTACATTTGGTTTTGTTACATCTGATACTTGTGCTCAAAGAGGTCATGAAGGGCATACATGATGACACTGCATCATCTTGTGGAACTTGACTGGGTTAAGCATTTGACACAAATCCACACTGAGATATTCAATCAACACTGTCATATGTGGCCATAAATAGCTATATCACCATATAGGTAGACCAGTGTATCACATACATTGTATTGCAATATGTTGAAATGTGTGATTGACCTATATCTCAGGTCCAGTGATCAGATGTGTACATCAGGGCTGTCTGCTAGGCTATTTTCTGCCCATTAGTTAAGTGATGGGCATCACATGCTGTGTTCAAACAGCTGCTTGAATGACTACACACTATGGGCAATCATTGACAACAACTGTGATATTACTATAATACAGATAGTATCAGCACATGCCAAAAACTGCTGCCACAGCCATAACAACACCAGCATTGACAGGAAATATGGGGAGATTTGTTGATTCAGGAAACAAACACACCACCCAAGTATAATGTGGACATCACATCCTATATTCAGACCAATAGGTATGTGACCCATGTCCTGGGGTAGATGGTAAGTGGTACATTCAACAGCATGTGGTCACAATGCTGACTACTCCCTTGAATGTAACACAAGTACTGGTTTTATAAAGGACATGCACATCAGAGGCCACAATACCTTCATGGTTCACTGCCTTCATCACACGAGTAACTGTGTACAATTCACTTTTCTACATGTACCTCCCTACACATTTTCCAGAGATGTCAAACTGAAGTGTAGCACCTTTGTCACAGTATGCTGTCACACATCTTATTGGCCATACCTAGGTATTCTTTTTGTGGAATAAACATTACTGTGTGATGGTGTGAAACTCCTATCAAGCTGTTACATGAGATGCATGTGTGTTACCTGTTCCGCTTATGCACACACTATGTACATAGGTGTTTGACAACATTAATGGCATGCATATCATTCATGACAGTTTGGATTGTGCCATACACACACACACACACACACACACACACACACACACACACACACACACACACACACACACACACACACACACACACACATATATTATTTATATATGTATGTATATATATATATATATATATATATATATATATATATATATATATATATATATATATATATATATATATATATATATATATATATACATATATGTGTGTGTGTGTATGCCATGCACGCAAGACAACTAGCCTGTATTGCCCATACTGTCACATACAGATACAGCAGTGTCCCTCCTAACACCTCCAACAGATGTTACAGTGCCAGGACAGCATACATGGCTCCCCTGATAGAGTGTGGATGTATGATAATAGATGTTGAAGAGTGTGCATATGCATATTCTTCACTTGTCAGTCTACATCACATATGTTATGTTAGTAGCATGGGATTCGTGGTGGTATTATTCTGATATTGTCTATAATGGTGGTTGGTTCTTATAATGTTTTCCATTATCCTTTACTGTGTCCCACGTGCTGCAGACCCTCTGCTGAGAGTACACTCCTATTTAGGCATATCAGTTTGCACAACTTCAAAATATGCACCCTACCCAATTGTATGTCAGATCCCAGATACATATCCTCTGCATTATTCATGCAAGGATGCTTATCTCACGCAGACATTCTCCCCATTTTTATCTCACCTAGTGTGACAGTCACATAAAACACATTTTCACTGTACAATCCCTACTGTAGTATATATATATATATATATATATATATATATATATATATATATATATATATATATATATATATGATTGGTGTTGCTGCTACAACCATCTTCCATTGACATGCCCTCCTTTTCTGTACAGGAGGGATTTTCACCTGTCCTCTTTCCCTGCATTCATTCCTGCAATTCATCTGTGTGTCTCTATTCAATACATACACTTCCCCTATATGATCATTTTACATGGCAGTCCATGTCCTGTTACAGATCATTAACACATCTTCAGTACAGAATGCCAAGAATTGGATGTCTCAGTACTCTGCAATGTAGGTACATTGTCCTGTACTGTGTTTGGACCATATACTTCACATTCATACCTCTCAACTGTCCAGATATTCCCAGGATGTCCAGATGTTTTTCTTATCACATTTGCGGATTTCTGCCATATCACTGGGATTATCTCTGGACTGATGTGACTGAATATTACATACATTTGACTGCATACCTTCCAACTGTCCTGATTTGTGCAGAATGTCCAGTTTTTGCCTAATACTTGTCATCTTTTCCTCATAACATTTTGGTTTTCTGGCAAATTATTGGCATATAATTGTGGAGTGAAGTCAGAAACTGATGACATACATTTCAATTTCAAATTTCAGATGCTTCAGAAAGTTCATGCTATTGTACAACCTATTATTCTATTAACTTTCTAAGTTTGGAAGAGCAATATTAAAAACTGTCCCTATTTTTGTTCTTCTACCCCCCTATTATTTATGGCTTTGTCCAGATCTCTTGCTCAAAGAGGTTGAGAGATATGTTTGAGTTTCATTCTACTACATATCTATGTGACATTTATGGCAAAGAGGCCCCTATTTCTGGTTAAATATCACTGTGTTATGTTGGTCTTTGTACAGATGTGTTGCACTAACAGATTGACAGCTATCTGTGAACCCCTGGAGATCATTGTGGCATTCCATGCAAATCCACAGACAATATGTGCTCTGCTTTAAACAGAATTGTATCTGTATTTAGTTGCATGGTTTCCTGGCCAGCAGCACTGTTGCCAGCCATGCAACCTAGCTTAGACATGCCACTCTGCATTAATATGCATTGCGCGCTGCCATTCGCAGCACACCACTGCACAAACATGCAAACTCTGTGTAGACTTAACGCAGAACCTACATAGAGTTTATTGATTTCCAGGGATAGTGTATTATCAACCAACACTATGTCTGCAATTTCTTCCTATATGTTTCTTCCTATGTCTGGCATCGTCTCTATGAGATGGTGTTTCAATGTCTGTTTACCCTTTTTCCATCTAAGGCTTCATTCATGTAAACATGCTAACTTCAGAATTCTAATTCATGCAGGCTCTTTGTGCATAGATATTTATAACTAACCCTGCTGCAAATGAATAAAGAATAACTAAATACATAAACACATGCTGGTATTCATTAGGCTGGCTGTGAGACAATTAATCTGTGTTTGCTTGGCATTAAGGCTATTTTTCTGTAGAGTCCATGCAGTACATTGAGAATCAGTAATATCATTCCCTGCTGTTGTAGTTAATACTGTCCCATTTATTTTGGGATTTTTTTGCACTTCCAAATGGAGAGCTTTAACTTCTTTCTTAGTAATTCATCTGAAGTAGAAGGTAGGGTATGATGGTACATTATGAAATGGTTTCTTTGGAGTGGGTTGTATTGAATTAAGGAATGAGATAAATGGAGGAGAAGCTATAATGTCTGTTATATAATTTATTAATACTGTGGTGATTAGACTAGCTTTATTATGCATTAGAAATATTTTACAAGAAATTGATCTCTCTACTATATCCTACTATATCCCCAAATCACTTGGATTGTACAAAGGAGGCTTCCTGTGCTTTTCTGCACTAGCTTGTTTTAGATATTACATTGATTTTTTAGACTCTAAAAAGTGGTTAATGTGTCCATGCTATTTGATTTCACCTTACAGTCCTTCCATTACATAGTTCTACTTTTCATTTGGTGAAATAAGTCAAAGTCACAATTAAGTCAATACGTTATTTTTTTTTTCTTTTAGTTTCCTAGTTGTTAGGTGGAATGATTTATATTTTCCAAATTTTCCTCGATTTCTGAAATTCTTTGCTTTCCATTATTTGCCCTTGAAGAATTCTAATATTGCTGATTAACACATTTAATCTCTGATGAGAAACTCATGGCGGCATTTATGTTCGGCATTTTGTTCTTATGTAATGAAAAGGACAGTTCAATAAGAAATGCCAGTGGGTATAACACTTTCACAAACAAGAGGTACGTGAGCCTTTGCAACTGTATTATAATTGTCACAGAAAACTCTCTGTACATCTATAATTTGCAATCTATAACACTGGATAACAGGAATACAGTTGCTCCATTTTTTCCATCTCTCCATTAGACCTCCCACGTTTTTTATAACTTCTTTCACTTTCCTTTAGAAGACCAGACAATGCATATAATAATGTAGCAGTTTGCCTCTGTACTTTATTGCATGTCAGGCCATTTCTAGTCAATATTTTTACTAGAAAGGGATAACTAATATGATCTCCTGACTGTTAGATGTATGGACCATTCACAAATTTCTGCAATTAGGCCTCAGTGGCCTAATGAATAAAGCATTGTCCTCCTAAACCAGTGATTGTAGTTCAAGTTAATCTGTTTGATGTATTTTTGATACAACAATATCCATCTTTGGCTCACATACTGTCATTACTGAAATTCATTTTCATTAACAAAGATCTACTGGGATATTATTTTTGGACAATATAGTTTCAATTAAGATGCCACACAGTATTGCTTTTCTGAGTAATAAAGGTACTGTTTGCCTCAACAATCTCATACAAATTACATTTGAAGCTTTATTATTATAAGTAGTAGTAGTATTGTACTATTATAATTATCATCAACATCATCATCATACATACAGCCATTTATTCAATTGCAGGTAATTATGATTTGCCAGTGCTATGGAAACTACTTCAGAATGTTATAGATGATTGAGAGGACAGTATTGATAACAGCACTGTAAAACTTTCTGTGCCTGCTCTACTGCTTTGGAGCTCTTCAGCACATGTGGAAGTGTAATCATTAAAATGACATTCTTTTTCAGTAAAATTAAGAAACTAAGAGAAGGATATGGTTAAATTACAAGTTACCCTGAAACTGTTATGTGACATATTGATGTTTTTTTTATTTGACACACTGATTGTTGCATAATGTTGTACAGGTTACATTAAATAAGGTATGTCATGCATGTATAAGCAATCGTCCACCAACAGTTGTTAAAACAGGGATTGCTACTGATATATCAGCAGCTATTGCTGGCTCTTCATTTTCATTTATTGATAACAAGGCACTATCAAGTCATGAATGCTGCGCTTATGAGGTTAGCATCAGACTCTTCAGAACTCATTTAAATGGTAATTTATCACTGTAAACCTGAGTCATGAACATAAAGAAAGGCTGAAATTTAACAAGAAAAAGAATGGGCCTAGGAATGTGTAACAATTAATCTTCAAATATTACAGAAATAGCAGCACCTGTGATTATATTAAGCAAAGACATATTATGTAATACAGAACATGCATTTATACATGCCTTAATAAATGTGTGGTTAGATGTTAAAACAGGCAAAGAAAGTTATGGCTGAGACAATTTTTTTTCATGCTGTTTTTGAGGCTACATATTTTATCTTTAACCTCAAAAAATAAGGGTATTTAAAAGGCACTGGTAAATAAAAATCATATTTTAATCTCCTATGTGTTTTGTTTATTTTGGAAAATTAGGGTCAAACACAAAAACAGAGTTGCCTCTAATAACCTTCTATCTCCTGTAGTTAAAAGGAGCAATGGAGAAGGTACAATATTTTAGGGAAATTAGTTGGGAGTTTTAAGAGATTATGATATTCCAGATGTGACAAATTCAAAATACATTCCTGTGGGAAATTATGTAATAGTATATCACCTGGGTTTCACAGTGAAGACAATTACATGTAAATGAGATGCACAAAGCAGCAAATGATAATGGAGTGGCTAATGAACCTACTTTATAGCTGCATGCACAATTAAATACTATTAGCTGCCAGGAGTACAAGCACTGAGCAAGTCAACTCCACATATAATTCAACATTAAATGATTATGTGCTCCTGAGATAATACCTGATCCAGTCTTTTGCAACTGGGTCCCAGGAAATGGTAAACATTTCATTAATTGGACAGCTTCTGCAGAAATCTGTAAACTCACACACGTGGACTGCTTTGCTATCTGGGAAAATGGTACATAACTTTTCTAGTGTAACATTGCAAAAATGCTTATGATAGCTGTATAATACTCTATGTTTCTGTATTATTATAAAGTGCATCATTAAATAGGCATCTGATGTGATGTCAGTCTTAATCATAATACAAACTCTAAGAAAGGGAGAAATGACAGTAACACCCATTACTTTGCTGGTAATTATTTGTCAAAGAATCCACAAACAGAAAATAAGTAAATGTCATAATCACATGCACACCTGTCACTGTCATTTATCTGAATATTTGCTGTGCACTGTGCTGGTAAACAAAGGTCACATAATTTCAGTTTGGAAGTGTTAACATATTGGAGTTATACCAGTACCATGACCTGAAGTTACATGTGAATTAGAACAGAATCTGAGCATGAAATGCTATTTGATATTGCTGATTTTGGACAACTCACTGAAAAACATACTAAAATGGCAAATACACAAAATAGTCCATTATTACAGATTATTGCTTATCTTGTGGCAGTTGAAGTAGCAGATGAAGAAGTGAAGATTTATTATTGAAATCCAGACCCATCATTCTGAAATATGAGGGGAATCAACTCAATGTATTGCAAAAAACAAATTTCATCACTGAACAGTTTTGTGCAAACCTTAGAAAAACAACTCAGAAAGAAAGATAACATTTAAGATACTATTAAAATTCAAAAACAATCTAAGATCTGAATGAGGTGTGGTTTTATAGCTACAGCACAGGACAAACTAAGAGTAATTGCATTTAAAAAGCTTAAGAAATGTGGTCATCTTCAGAAATACAACAAGATTCAGTTTGTTTCCTGACTGAACCTTGCCTGAAGCACTTTCAGATGTTACTTTCACAATTCGCTGTCTGATCTGATCTGCATTAGCTGAGAAATTCAATTACATAAATTGTTGTTACTTTAATTTTGATTCAAGTTATTTGGTAAGGAGGCTCAGGATATGTGCAGGAGGTCTAAAGTTCAGCTGAAATGAAAAATACAGCGTATGGATTTAGAATAAACAACCCCCCCGGATTTAATAAACTCCTTGTAGGTATATTGTAATTCCTACACCGAGTGTACGGTGGCCGCATCCACAGCTCCCCCTCAGCAGCATACCTTGCATATTAATGAAGGTGCGCTACTGAGGGAGAGCCATGTATATGGTTACTGAATCAGTGCTAGGGGGTGTGACAGTTCTTGCAGATGTGTAACACACCCACTGCACAGTGAAAGTGCCATATGGCACTAAAACAAGAAAGAAATTGACCTCAGACACTTATACATACAGTAGTTTACTAATTTCACACAAGGGGTGTGTTGCAGTGTCTGTACACATGCCCTGCACTGTCAAAGTGCCATACAGCACTTAAACATAAAAGAAAGTGTTGTTGGACACTTATGACATTTTTATTCATTTATGTCACACAGGGGGCATGTTACAGTGTCCATAACACACACCCCTGTACTGTCAGAGTGTCATACGGCACGAAAAGTAAATATCCCAATGTGTTTTTTTCTGTCATATTTTTTTTTCAAGTTTAAGCATAGCTGAGCATGTTTGTGTGGTGTAGCACATTGCGCAGCAGTGCTTAAACATAAAGAAAAGATATACTGAAATGTATAGCTGAAATCTGCACAGATGAGTTAGGTGAATGGTTAGCATCACAGCTTCGTGTGCAGTAGGTGCATGATTCAAATAATACCAAGACAGGCTATTCTGCTTCTACATCGGAACATATTTTTATTTATATGCCTATTTCTTTGTCTTAGTTATTGATATTTGTCAACCAGGTTAGTGCAGCTGGTCCAAAATCCCAGTGTCAGTGGATATATGAGGTTAAAAGTCCCAGTTAAACACAAGTGTCCAATACAGTTCAGTCACACACCAAGGTACAGTAATTAAAGTAAAATACAAACATAACAATAAAGTATCAATAATGAGTAATTAATGTCAATATATACTTATGTTATCATGTAGAACTCTTGTTTGAACTTAGCTAAACCATGCTAAGCAGTGATGAGCCAAGCTAAGCAATGCTTAAACAGGACCTGTCTGAGTACTACTTAGCAATGATTAGCTCCGCTTAGCCAGTTTGAGCATTGCTATGCAGTACCATTCTAAGCAGTCCTCAGCTGAGCTAAGCAGATTTCCGCACTACTAAGCACTACTAAGCCCTTGCCACATTAAGCACTCCTCAACTCAGCTTAGTGGGTTTGCTCATTGCTGAGCTGTGTTTAACATTTTTGAAAATGGTCCATTGCTAGCAAAGAGTGAGAAAATTGCCTTATTTAAACCACACAGGTGGGGATACAGGCAGAACATCTTAGAGTTTGACCTGTACAGGAACTATGGCAGAAACTGGAGAGGGAGCACACTTCCAGGCACAACGCTGGGGCATTTTGGAATCCAAAGTCATGGCTGGGTTCCTTGTTGAACACCATGATGACAGACTGATTCAGGGCTAGCACCAGGGCTCACAATAACAGTCTAAGGCCTGGGACCGTCTGGCATGCAACCTCACCAGTGCCACTGGAATCCCCCGCACTGGTGAGCAGGTGCATCATCATTATGATGACCTGAAGTGGAGAAAGGGGGTGCTCTTGGCCCAGTGCATCCAAGATGATGGGAATGCCCCAGTAGTTTGTAAGTATATGAACTATCGCTTTACCAAATTCTAGCATGAATACATGACAGACAAGTATGCATAATGGTATTTTTTTGCCCCTACAGCTGCGGAGGAGAGGACTTGCAATGTGCAAGCCCATGCAGGGTGCCTGGCGAGGCTGCACCAACAGTGTGGTGAGTACAGATTTATCTTGCAATATATAGTACAATAAATAAGAAAGAGTACATTGTTTACTGCCATTAGGTATAGCGTGTTCTGAGTGTACTGCAATAAAATGTGTTCCAGACCCACACTGATATAAGTGAGTAATGCTAGGTACTATGCAATACAGAAGAAGGCATCAAACAAGCTACTATTGATGAACGAAAGCTAATACTGTAGTAATACTGTGTAGGAATGACATAAGTATATGTTGTTTGTCTTTCGGCTTTTCCCAGTTAGGGGTCACCACAGCGGAACTCTGGTCCACTAATGATTGGCAATAGATTTTCATGAGCGCTGAGGTGCCAGCTCGATGTCCAACCTTCAACGAAGGCATGCCCATTTACGCATGTCTTTCGAATGCCCATCCAACCGTGGGGAGGACATGCAGACTCCACACAGAAGGCACTCCCTGCACTCCATACTGTAATAATACTAAGGATCTTGTAAAAAGTACACTGTGATTAAAACCATGAAGGTAATAACTGACATTTATTCATCATACACAGGATATCTAGTACAATTGCAATCAGAATTTTGAATTTAATAAACCACTGTATCATGTCACCCTCAATAAAGTTTTCCCACTAACTGTTGTGTTTATTCTGGTCTGTTGTTGAATAACTATAATTGTACAGGTGCTCCCCAGCAAATATGGCTATGACACCATGAACTGAGTGAAGATTTGCTGATAAAGAAGTGTTATACTAAAGTGTAGATGTGCAGCTGTAAAACAATATACAATGCAATTTGATATATGTTATGCACTAAGATCTGAACCTTCAATAGTAATGTGTAATGCATTATAGTGTGTTCCCCTCAGGATTGGCTTCTGTTAACCTTTGCATTTCAGCTCTATGTATTCCTGAATGTTAGTATGCTGATGCAGGCAAGTATGAGACTGTAATAGGTGGAGACTGCAACTATATGATGTGTAAATGTATATTGGTCAGGTATGCAACCAAGCACCCTGCTATGGTCTGTACAGATTGCACATATTCACATCCACTAGGGGTTAAATGTGTACACCAGCATTGCAAGTATTAATACACAATTCACCAACTATCTCTGTCATGAATGAATCTTATTTATGTATGTGCAACTGTCACTGCAGTCTTCTCTGACACTCTACTGATATTACCAGGACAGACTTTGCAACCAAGTGAAGATTAAGCACAAATCAGTCAAGCAGCCCACAGCAGTGGCCCAGTAGCTAAGTATGATAAGAAATAGATATATTGCTCATTTTTGCTCACACAGACCATGGTTTAAATCCAGGGACTGGGACTAACATATATTTATAGTTACAGTCAAGTAGTCTTGCCTATTTGTTGAAACTGTCATGGACTTCTAACAGATATTTTCTCCACAGGGCTTACAGGTAATGAAATGTTTGTAGTAGCCATATGAAGGGTATACTAATAAACAGTGTCCAGATGCACCAATGTGTAAAGAGCAGTGATCAGCAAGTTGATAGCCCTCCATTTAATAAAATGTCAGGCAGTAGAGTAGTATTCCAAGTGAATTGCACCACTGAAATGTTCTACTGTTGGTACGACTGTATGCCAGGTGCAAGTGCGAATTTGTGCCAATAGTCCAAACCCATGCCTATAAATTGCAGCAGGTTAGGTATATACACCATGCACTATGCCCGATGTATATCTCTCAAGCATCACACTGTCATGGCTACTGATCACTGTTGCCATTAACCTTGGACACAGATATAATTCCAGTTGAAGTATGCCAGTAGCACACTCACACAACATCAGTGCAGGGTACACCTTGCTACTCATATATGTTACACTGACATGTACAAGTCCCCTGTAGTTATGCACCTATAGTTCTTACAGCTGGGTCCATGCCATTCTATGTTGACAGCTTGAGAGGTATATATGTGCTACAGAAGCTTTAGGGCACATGTAGGTGGAAAGTAAGGGCAGTCCTGTAGAGTATTGAGCAGTACTGTTGTGAAAAATATAGCATATACAGTTATGAATGGAATGTTTCTCTCACCCTCTACCCCTTATCTGCACCACAAATTATTATTATTATACTACTGGTATGGTTTCATTTCCATGTATATTGTTCTGAAAAACTTATGATGGGCTTTGTGTTGTGTTATGGTTCATATATTTCAATGGTTGCATACTAACATACCTTGTTGAAATTTCACTGTTGTTGGCCTGTTGCCATAACTGTTTCTGGCATGCTGCTACAATAATGACTGGTATCCCATTTATGCCTGCGTTACATTTGCTATGTTATTCTATTGTTCTAGGTTAATTGGAACATCCATGCATGCTATTATAACTAACGTTGAAATGTTTTGTTCATGAATAACCAATACACTTTGACAAACCTGAACACTGTAGCACATTTGAGTAGGCAGATCCCAGTGGATCCACTTGTACCACCTCATCTGCCTACTGCTCCAGGTCCCAGCATGTCTGGGACCTAACCTGAAACTCCCTCCACCACTAGTTCTGCACCACCCAAGGGTGGAACCACCTCAGGGGACGGGGCCCATCCCCCATGGGTGTGGGGTGTGAGTGTGGACAACACCTTGTCACCTGACAACAGTTCCGAGGTATGGTGTGTAGGGTCATCCACTAGGACTTGGATGACCACCTGCACCAACTAGAGAGCAGACTGGTGCACCTTGTGCGGCGGACTGGCCCCGTCAACCAGCCCCTAGCACAGCCGCCTTCTGGGTCATGAAGGGGCAGTGGTGACTGCCCATGGGTGAGGACCTCAGTCCCACTGTTTCCATGTAGGGGCACATGGTCCACTGATTCCCAACCACTCTCATCGTCCAAGGTGTTTACCCCCCTCATGTGACATACACCCCCACTGTACGCTGTCTTGTCTGTCTGCAAAAGCAACCTCTTCTACCAAACTTACCTCCCTAAATGTACATACAACCCTTCCCCAACATCCCACTCTCACCTTAAAAAAAAGGGCATCTGTCCCAAAAAAATGTAATCCCATACATAGCTCTCCATTTTGCCACCATGTACACTGACATTAATCAATTTCGCCATGAATTAATCAACAAATTTATGTCACCCACACCTCTCCGTGTGGGATGTGAGGATCTAAATTCCAAATTGTCCACATCATGCACAGCTGTTGCTGCATAGGAAATAGAGAGCTATAGTCCTTTTTTACACACATCCAGCACATCCCTAGCTGTCTTTCATAATGTCCCCCCCCTGCTTGACTCATTTTGCCACTTTCCTTTCACTTCATTTTTCTTTTCTTTTTTTGGAAATAGCATGGGTTTAAGCGTGGGTAAGTGACGCTAAGCAAAACTAAGTGTTGCTTGGCATCATGGTGTGGTTCACAAAACTGTGCAAACCCACTTAAAACTGCTTTAATCAGTCTATCTCATTCAGGCACAATTCTGCCCAGAAACAAAGTAACCAGCTCTAGCAAGTCTCAAACCCAGGACCTTATGCATTAGGCAAATAAGCTCTGACTAGCTAGGATTGCTTTTGGAAATATATCATGCAGTACAGTCATGTAACATTAGGGAAAAAAGACAGCACTGATAAGTACTGAACCCACAACCCTGTGCAATAGTGTCAACGCAATGCACCATTAGGCCAATTATCTTTAATTAATTACTGGTTAATTAGTACTGCTTTTGTAAATATATCATGCAGTAGTCATATAACAGTAGGGAAGAAAGATACCACTGCTAGGTATTGATTCCAGACCCTCTGAACTACAGTCAGAGAAACACACCACTACACCAACTCAGCTATGGGGAGCTAATGCATTTTTTCTAAATATATCATGCAGTACAGTGACGTAACATTAGGGAAAAAAAGATAATGCTGCCAAGTATTGCACCCAGGACTTTGTCATCTACAACATAGTGCCTTACACCAGTAGGCCAACTGAGCTCTGGAGAAAAAGTCATTGTTGCAAACATATCCTGGTTGCCAGTGACACACTACTCCTATATATACTGGGACAAATCATAATGTACATTTTCTAGGGTTAGCACCTGTCCCACTTTGCGAGGGACAGCCCCTCTTTGGGCAGTTGTGTCCTGCCAAAAAAAATTTGACAAAATGGCTAATGTCCTCAGAGATTAGGAGAAAAGTTATCCCTATATGTTATCTAATACTTGCATAAAACAGTTATTCTGTATATGAAACACCTAAATGTTATCAGAAACAGAATAAGCAACTGAAATGCTACAAGAAGCAGCTTTTATTAAAGAAAAAAGTGAAGTTCTGACCTTTTGTATTGGTATTGGGTATGTTTTGGCCTGCAAAATCTGATGTTTGTACCAAAAATGTCCCAGTTTGGGCATTTGAAAAGATAGCGACCCTAACTTAGGCATCTGATGCAGGCAACAAACCAGTACACAGACAAATAAATGCTGCTGTTGCATGTATGTGAGGCCTACAATATCAGGTACAGCTGACAACTGCACAGACTGTTGCTGAAGGAACACAGTTCTGTCTCCTACTTATGGCAGGGTTGTCATAAAACCTATTCTGTGTGCTGGCATACTGGCAATGCAGTGCACAGTGGGGTTACAAACCATGACAGACAATTCAGTGTCACACGGCATACCCATCTGAACACACACATGTCCATGCCAATTATGTGTAATACACTGTATGCATGCACCTATGTCTTACAAATACACCTGACATAATATAATATATTACTAGAAATATTTCATATTTTATATATTATGATAATATCTATCTATCTATCTATCTATATATATATATATATATATATATATATATATATATGTGTGTGTATTATTATTATTATTAATATGTAATATATATTGTTAATATATTATATATAATCTAGCTGTCACATTCCTAGCATGTGTGACATCTGGACACCCTCAGTCTTGGCCCACAGCCTAGTCTGTGGCACAACAACTACATACCTGTCAATACAACATAGGGATAACTGAGCCATGCAATGTTCAGCAAAATTTGTTGCTTCAACCACAGCGACTGCCACACAAAGTAGCATGTTAAAGGCCGGCAGGGTGGGAAACATTTCACAATTATGAATACATGTTCTGAATGTTGCCTACCACTCTCTGGATGGCACTATTGCATAACATATGTACCAGAGGCACATGCTTCACCTGGACTGTTATAGGTACCCTTATCCAGGCCATTCTGTGACAGAACAGCTGATTCCACTCCCTCACTGAAAATAATAGCTTGCTGTCTTCCTATGTCTTCACAATCCCTAGTCTGACTCCTGGCCAGATTGCAGCAGCTGCAGCCTGCTACACATGCAGCAGTTTTCCCAGCTGTCTGCTACAGACCTAACATACCTCCCAAACACCTAGAACAGAGTATCCACATAACACAAATACATCAAGGTTTGGGGGGTGCGCATATGAAAGGGGCATGTATCACAGTCTCCCCCTACAAACATACACAGCTGATAGAACAGCATCAACTGTAGCAGCATGTACATTCAGATAAAAAGGATGTATGACACTCATATCTGCCTGTCTTTACTGACCGCACACACATTGTTCAGCAGTGCACTGCTACAGAATCTGAAAGACTGTTTACAATGGCCAGACATATCATGCAAAACTGTCAACATAACACATCAATCCAAAGAGTGGACAGTATTTCTACCTATACTCTGTAAAGCTGTAACTCCAACACCTCAATAATGTCCTCCTCACAGGCCAGGAAAAGGGGCAAGGACTACATGAAGGCCTTAATTATAGCACTGTGTTGCCATGCCATTGGCTAATGCAAAGGCAACCCAGCTGTTCTGGATGCAGCTAGCAAGTGGAGTCACAGATTGGTTCACAGGCAATCACCTGTTCATGAGCATTACCTACAAAAGACAAGCTGCTGCCTATGGTAAGCAGGTCCAGCCCTTTATTCATGGAGACAGACTGCGATTCTCTGGGATACTACAGCTGGATTTTTTCACTCAAAGGAGTACAGCACTATACCATGTATGTCATTGAATGAAGCATGTAATTGAATGTTGATGGGGGATGCAGTCATGGTAAATAAGAATTTAAACTGTAGGTCTCAGCAACATTGCCTGGACTGACATGTTGCTGTTAGTCTGCTGTTCAGCACCTACAGCCATCCCTTACAGCTCTGTCTGCAGTGACATAGATCAGAGCTCTGGCCACTGAATCACCCCAGCAATGGTCAGCTCACATATGACTGCAAATTGTATTGTCTGTTGTACAATACTGACAGTACGCACTAGTGGATACAGCCGCCATATGACATTATGAACTGTCAGTGAGCCCCTCTCAGTCTGTGAATATCATACAGGCTTAGTTCAAAGATTGTACAGGTGTCCCTCACCATTAATGAGGTACTCTGGCTAGGTCATTGTGTACTCCATACCTGCATCTGACTGCCTGACACCTATGACTAGCATACCTGGTGACCCCTGCAGCAGATCAGCAGGTTATAGATAGTAGTAGTGGGGGTACATTGTCTCTAGCTCAGCGGCAGTGTGGACATATTGAGCATACAATGTAAAGGAATGCATACAGTATCAGAAATTCATGTACCATTACTGTGTTCCCAGGGGTCTGCCATGTCACAGACACATTCCCCAAACTCTGGGGACAACCATCATGTATTGTCCAACTGGTGTCTGGAAATACACATTTGTCTGGCAGAGGTCTACATCTATGAGGCACATGTACACATTCTGCAAACATCTGGGTACTGCAGATGTCAAACAGCTATGAGGAGGACACCCTACAACACATAGCCACTGCTCTCAGTTATTGAGTAGCACAGATGTTGCTGGAATGTCCACATGCACTTGTAGTAACACTCACCTATTTTTCAGATGTAGGCTGGATGGCATGGTACAGTAATGCTGCCCTTAGGGGACACCCAGCAGTCGATGATAGTGATGGGTGTGGACACATAACAACACAGTCTGTCACAACACTCAAGCTATATCTGCTAGTCCTGGTGCCATATCACGTTACTAGGCTATAGGCCCTGATCAGCCATATACCTAGGCCAGATGTTATAGTCCATGTGTATGCAAAGCAGCACCCGTTGCCCCCATCCAACAGGGACACAGGCTGTATCCCAAGGGTGTATGTGCAGTTAACCATCCTTTATCCAGGCTACACCTGCAAAGGTTTAAATGGTTACATTGCCTGATGTGGACAGGGTGCCTAATCCACTACAGGCTGATTGTGTGGGACACACATCTGAGCTGCCAACAAAGAAACTTCATGTCACACACCAGTTTGAGGGTCTTTGTATGTGTGTGTGTGTGTGTGTGTGTGTGTGTGTGTGTGTGTGTGTGAGTGTGTGTGTGTGTGTGTGTGTGTGTGTGTGTGTGTGCGTGTGTGTGTGTGTGTGTGTGTGTGTGTGTGTGTGTGTGTGTGTGTGTGTGTGTGTGTGTGTGTGTGAGTGTGTTAACAGAGCGGAGCATGACTTGCACTTGTGCAGCTGTCCCAGCAATGTGGAGTCTGTGAGTGTCTTGGATGCCACACTGAGGTCACCCATGAGGATTATGTATGAAACATGGTATATGGTTGGTCTTATGGCCTATAGCTGTATGGTAGATGTTTGATGGCCTGGCATTCCCTGTTGGGGAACCTCTGTGATATCCCCAGCTGCTGCATGTGCTGTGTGATGTGAATGATGAACAGTGTATTATAGATATTAATGGTCCTCACGGGGGGGGGTGACAGGATGTTTATACTCGATGCCAAGTGATGACATACCCTTATGTATGACATGGGCCATGTAGAAGGTTTATCTTACAATGGAAGCAACATTGTGTTGACATGTTATGTTGCCAAAGACTTGTGTCCACAGCACACTCACAACTAATTGCATGCCTAGGATGTCATTTGTACTCTCAAAATATGTGGGGATGTCACTCTCCCAATATGGGTTCATACTGCATGTCCTGGTATGGGGCCTGAGGCCATGTGTACGGCTATGGTCATGTATCTGTGTGAGACCATCCTAGGCAGATGTCCACATCACTAGGGAATTTGGTGATGGCACACAGCATGCAGTCAACCACCAACATGGTTGGACATAGGCTAATGGCTGTTACATGCACCTCAGATGTGTACATCACACATAACAGAGGCTCAAGCATGGAACAACAGTTTCCACACCTACTTATGGGTGAACCACTTGCGGTGCATTTCCCTATGTGAAATAGGTGGGTCGTTTCAGTGCACTAGTGTGTCACCCTTATGGTAACATATGGTGTGATACATACTTGGCAGTGTTATATCTATGATGGCCACATGGGCTATACTGTCACATAGTTTGTCCAGCTCAAGGCAGGCATTTTGCAGTGTCATCCCCCATCCACGGCTTTGGTGACTGTGTCATCAAGGTCACCTGAGTGTAGCAGACATGAGCCCATTCCTTGACAAAACCTAAGTGTGCGTAATGGAGTGTGTCCAGGTTGCACATGTCCTTGTTAATGGGTTTCATTTGAAACTGTGCTATGGCCTTGCAGAATAGCCTAGTTAGGCTGCTGGGTCTATCATGTCACTGAGTGGGGGATGCCCCACCTTAGTGTAAAGTGTTGACAGTGTTCATCCATCAAATGGATGGGACAAAGGCAGTACTCAGTCCTCCTTTCAATACGGTTCCTTATGGTGTTGCAAGGTTATGCTTGGCATCAAGTAGGATGCATCCTATGATGTGCTAGGCTCCCATGGCAGATGTATAGCATGACTATCACATGGCAGTGGTGACCTGTTCCCCACATGTAGGAGACAGGGGATGTACTGTGCATATCCTGATATACTGATGTGGAACACAGGGGATGAAGCCTATACCAATTCTGTCACCCATCCAGTATGCTATAGCAACAGCACTGGTATAGCTGGTGTCCTTGTGCACCACAAGTGAGCAGCCGCTACCTGTCCTGTTGCAGACATATGTGCAGTAGGGGAGGTGACTGTCTGTAGTGGATGTAGACAATGTAAGCACTGTTTTTGTTGTGCAGATTTGCAGGACTGATATCATTCTCATGGACACATTAAGGTGACATTGCTCCAGAATAGGCACTTGCCCATACTCTAACGACAAAGAAATCTCAAGGATGCACCATGTAGCTTGCCAACAAAATATCCAGCTGGTATAAAAACCAAACGATTGTAAAAACAACTTTATTTGTGTGGACAATGGTAAGCTCTTTCACGTCTAAAAGATGCTTCTTCAGACCTCTATGTTACAGCATTTGCTTGCTCATTTTATTTATTTTATTTTTTTTTATTTTACATTTGTTAACCGGGCTAGTCTGACTGGATATATTTCCATTTTCAGCAGAGGCCCGGGGAGAAAAGCTCCACATATGGACATAAGAGATTTATAATGAGTACAAATAACAAGTTACAAATAACAAGTTACAGACTTGTAACACTTCAACCAATGCATCTTGATTACAAAAAGAAGGCAACTGGAAAAACTAAAATACATTCTATTAAACATCAATACAACTTCTAGAACCTGATAAATAATAAGAGAGACCAGGGAAAAGAACTAAAACATTGAAACCTAAAACTAGATTACAAAGAAGTACACTACCTAGACTATCTAAATACTATCATCTTTAGCATAATTACATATTGTAGCATGAGAAGAGAGAGTAAAGGGACAGGAGTTAGCAAAAAAAAGCAGTAGAAGGGCAGTGTAGAGTTGATAAAGATATAAGCTTCCTGGGAATAGGGTCAGAGACACAAGGAATAGGATTTGTGAGGAGAAGGAGGCAAGGTGGTGAAAGGCCAGTTAAAGGCGTAAGAAAAGGGAGAGGAGTGGTAGGTAAGGAATTAACATTTAATCAGGATTTGAACAGGGACACATCCAGTGGCTTTTCAGGTAGATTCTAAGTTTTGTTTAAACAAAGTAGTAGATGCCATAGAAGTAAGTTCAGTAGGAAGTTGATTCCAGTGTTTACCCAAGGCATTTGAGAAGAGGGAGTCACCAGCTAGGTTATTAGATTTTGTCAAGGAAACTAGCAGTTTGTTTGATGAGCGGAGGGAGTTTAGATTAGAATATGTGGTTAAGAGGTTAGAAAGTGCAGGTGTATTTTGACTTTGGTATAGAGCTCTATGGACAACTGTAAGTTGGGAAAGAAGTAGCATGTTAGACAGTTCAAGCCAGTTAAGTTGCTGCAGATTTAAACAGTGATGTGTTCTAAAAGGCTTACCAGTAACAAATCTGGCTATGTTATTGTAGGTGGTTGATAGTTTGTGAAGATTGTTTTTTTTGAGGTTAGTGTAGATTGGTGAGGCATAGAGAAGAGTAGAGATGAGGTGAGAGTGGGCAAGAGTAGCTTTGGCTGGCGAGGTTAAAAAAGTCCTAATTCGATAGAGAGAGCCGAGTTTCCTGTTTACATTTTAATGGTATTATTAATGTGACAGTCAAAGGTAAGGTTGTTGTCTATTGTGACACCTAGCAGTTTGGTAGTGGGGTCAGGTGATATAATGGTTCCATTATTAGATAAGATAGTGAAATCTAGTGCAGGGGATCTATTAGTAGGCTTAAAGAGTAGGAGTTTGGTTTTTTTTGCGTTAAGGAGTAGGCAACATTTTAAGAACCAAGTTTCGACTTTGGAGAATATATCTTGAGTATTAGTTTGGAGTTCAGCAATGGATTTAGCAGAGCAAATTAGTGTGGAGTCGTCAGCGTATTGTATGCATGTAGCCTGGGGAATAGCTGCTTGTAGGTCATTTATAAAGAGGGAGAAAAGAAGAGGTCCAAGGATAGAGCCTTGGGGGACCCCAAGTGAGATAGGTAGAAGAGATGATAGTTTCTTATCCCAGAGAATGGCTTGTTTCCTATTAGAGAGATAGGAACTGAACCAGTGGACAGCTTTAGGCTCTAAGGAAAGAGATTTGAGAATTTGTATAAGGAGAGAGTGATTAACCATGTCAAAGGCTTTGGATAGGTCGATAAAGAGAGCTGAAGACAGGATGTTATCATTACGATTCTTGTTAATCAGGTCAGTAAAGGAGAGGAGAGCGGTAGTTGTGCTATGAAAAGCCCTAAATCCATGTTGACAAGTAGTAAGAATGTTGTTTTTTATTAGGTGGTTCATTAACTGCTGGTGAACACATTTTTCGATGATCTTAGCGAGTGGGGACAAGAGAGCTATGGGTCTATAGTTGGAGTAATCATAGGAGTTACCTCCTTTGTGTAAGGGTATGATGTGTGAGATTTTCCAGATGTCAGGTATGGTTTCTTCACTTATAGTTCTATTAATGAGAATGGATATGGGATAGGCTATTTCGGAGGCTGCTTTTTGAAGGAATTCAGATGGAAGTTGGTCTGCTGAAAGGGAGCATGGTTTGAGTTTATGGATACATTTCTGTATAAAGGAGGTAGAGATGGGTAGAAGCCTAAATGTTGGTAGTTTGAGGGATACAAGGTCAGGGATGTTAGTGTTGTCACTAGAGAGATGAGAGGCCAAGGCATTAATAGTGTCAGTAAAGAAAGAGTTGAAAGTATTGGCTATATCAAGGGCAGAATTCTTTTCAGACCCAGATGGGGATGGAGTGGAAGTCTGTCCAGGGTGAAGAAGTCTATTTAGGGTTGACCAGAATTTTTGAGGGTTGTTGTGATTAGCTTGCTGGAGGTTACTAAAATAACTCCTTTTATCAGTGAAGATGGCTTTTTTGGTAGTGTTTCTTAGGTGCCTAAAAGTCTGTTGGTCTATAGGAGATTTGCTAGTTCGCCATTTTTTCCATGCTTTATTTCTAAGTAACATTTTTGTCTAGTGTCATTAGATAGCCAAGGGGCAGGTTTAGATTTAATTCGGATGGAGCGTTTTGGAGCATGGTAATCTAGAATTGTTAGGAATGTGGTGTTAAAGTATTGGACAGCTTCTTCAAGAGGCAGTGTCTTTACTGGGTTCCAGTTACAGGCATTTAGTTCAGTTTTAAATTGAATAGTGTTGAAATGTTTGAGATCGCGTATGGTTCTAAAAATTGGAGTATTGTACGGGCATTTTTCTGTCTTATAATATAAGTTAAATTGTGATCACTAAAGTCATCAGGTAATGTTCCAGACTTATATTTTAGTAGAGGTTTATTCACGAGAATCCAAATCAATAATACTTTCTTTGTTATTAGGTTTGTTTATCCTAGTAGGGGTGCTTATTGTCTGTGTAAAGCCATGGAGGTTGATATGAGAGGTTGGGTTATTAGTGTTAAAATAGGTCCAGTCTAGATTAAGGTCTCCTAGTATTATGGTTTCTTGTGGGTGGGTGGAGGTGGACCAACTGAGGATATTTTCTAAGGTAGTAATGTTGTTGCCTGGTGGTAGATAAATACAGATTATATAGATAGATTTTTTCGGGTTAAGTTGAAGCTTTGAGATAAGAAGTTCAGACTTGCTAATGTCCAGGTTGTCACAGGGTACTAATGTTACATTGAGTTCATTTTTGAATAAAAGAGCTACTCCTCCACCTTTTTTAGTTTTGAGGTCGAGTCTTAAGATGTTGCAACCTGGGGGAGTGATTTCATTGTCTGTAGTGAAGGGTTTTAACCAGGTTTCAGTTAAACAGAGAATATCAAAGGAGTGGTGTTCAAGAAGGGAGTGGAGATGGGTGATTTTGTTATTTATACTTCGTATGTTAAGATGCCCTATGAGTAGGGTATTAGTGTTGGAGTTTGGTATCAGTGAGGAAGAGTTTAGTGTGGTTGGGATAATGTCTGATGAGGTAGGGAAAGGCCCTGGGTTTGGGTGAATGTCCCCATCTGCCAAGGTAGAGTGGGTAAATTCAAGGTGAGCTTTGTTAGACAAGTTCAGGAAGTATTTTAGTTTCTTAAGCATGAGATTTTGAACTTTAATATGAGATAGCCTGTGATATTTAGCTAGGAGGAAGCTGGGGTAGAAGTTATATTTAAGTGTGTAAAGTTTAGGCTATTGAAATCTGAGGCTGTATGTTTGGGAGTGTGGTGAAAGTGGTAATTGAGGCATGATTCATAACAGGTTAGGAAGTAGGGTAGTGTGAGAGCAAGCGAAATAATCAATAGAAGTATTTGTTTTGTCCGTGCAGTTTTGTTACAGAGTTTTTAGAAGAAGTGTTGAAAGCTTTGCAGGACATGTTTATCTGTGGAGAAAGGAGTTAACTAAGGAGTTAGGTCAGATTATAGAATTAGTAAGAGAAGCTAGAAGGAAGGGTTAAAGTAAGTATTTGTCTGTGTGTGGGAGGGTGGAGATAGGGAGGTAATGGAGGAGGGTGTGTTTGGGAGGGAGGTACAAACTAGAGTAGGAGTTTTGGATAGGTGTAGTCAAAGGGGTGTGGTATGTGAGGTATAAGGCTGAGGGCCCGTGGGGTGGGTGGGATAAGGGGTAGGGAGGGAGCGGGCAGAAATAGCTAGAGGGGAGAGCAAGTCAATCAGTTTAGTAAGCTGAAACGTTACTGTTTCCTAAGCTATGTAGTGTAATCAGAAGGGCTTGGGGAGAAAGGTACAGGAAGATGGAGAGGAGAAGGTAGTTTTACAAAAATATAACAGGTATAAGGTATATGTAAGAATATATAGGGATTAGCAGTGGGTCCCTGAAAGGAGTAAGTGAGAGTATGTAGATAAGCAGAATAGTCAAGATACAGTCATCTAGAGAATCAATAGGTGAGAAGAAGAGTGAGAGGAATGCAACAGAAAGGAAAGTAGTGTAGGTACAGCGAGGGAACAGAAAAGGACAGGCGAGCAGGACGTCGCTACAGAGGTGAAGCTGGCAGAGGAGGGAGACTCTAGGCCAAACAGGGGCAGGAGGGAGTAACCAGGAAAGATGAAAGGGGAACTAGTAAACTGCAGGTAGGCAGGGGACAAACAGTCCTAACTGGAGCCACGTGAGTGCTGCCCACAAGAGGAAAACACATAGAATAATATAATTCAGCAAATAGACGTACAGTCCGTAATGTTGAGAGTAAGTATCACTAGACCATCATTCAGGAGGAGCTAGGGGTGCTTCCTGGGTGCCAGCACAAAATGGCCTGCTTTGTATCTTCTGGGAATCCAAGTGAGATAGGCCAATAGGGAGGGGACACCCGATGAGGAGCACAAGGCTTAAAATGAGTCCGTAATGTTGAGAGTAAGTATCACTAGACCGTCATTCAGGAGGAGCTAGGGGTGCTTCCTGGGTGCCAGCACAAAATGGCCTGCTTTGTATCTTCTGGGAATCCAAGTGAGATAGGCAAATAGGGAGGAGACACCCGATGAGGAGCACAAGGCTTAAAATGAGTCCGTAATGTTGAGAGTAAGTATCACTAGACCGTCATTCAGGAGGAGCTAGGGTTGCTTCCTGGGTGCCAGCACAAAATGGCCTGCTTTGTATCTTCTGGGAATCCAAGTGAGATAGGCCAATAGGGAGGGGACACCGATGAGGAGCACAAGGCTTAAAATGAGTCCGTAATGTTGAGAGTAAGTATCACTAGACCGTCATTCAGGAGGAGCTAGGGGTGCTTCCTGGGTGCCAGCACAAAATGGCCTGCTTTGTATCTTCTGGGAATCCAAGTGAGATAGGCCAATAGGGAGGGGACACCCGATGAGGAGCACAAGGCTTAAAATGAGTCCGTAATGTTGAGAGTAAGTATCACTAGACCGTCATTCAGGAGGAGCTAGGGTGCTTCCTGGGTGCCAGCACAAAATGGCCTGCTTTGTATCTTCTGGGAATCCAAGTGAGATAGGCCAATAGGGAGGGGACACCCGATGAGGAGCACAAGGCTTAAAATGAGTCCGTAATGTTGAGAGTAAGTATCACTAGACCGTCATTCAGGAGGAGCTAGGGTTGCTTCCTGGGTGCCAGCACAAAATGGCCTGCTTTGTATCTTCTGGGAATCCAAGTGAGATAGGCCAATAGGAAGGGACACCGATGAGGAGCACAAGGCTTAAAATGAGTCCGTAATGTTGAGAGTAAGTATCACTAGACCGTCATTCAGGAGGAGCTAGGGTTGCTTCCTGGGTGCCAGCACAAAATGGCCTGCTTTGTATCTTCTGGGAATCCAAGTGAGATAGGCCAATAGGGAGGGGACACCGATGAGGAGCACAAGGCTTAAAATGAGTCCGTAATGTTGAGAGTAAGTATCACTAGACCGTCATTCAGGAGGAGCTAGGGGTGCTTCCTGGGTGCCAGCACAAAATGGCCTGCTTTGTATCTTCTGGGAATCCAAGTGAGATAGGCCAATAGGGAGGGACACCCGATGAGGAGCACAAGGCTTAAAATGAGTCCGTAATGTTGAGAGTAAGTATCACTAGACCGTCATTCAGGAGGAGCTAGGGGTGCTTCCTGGGTGCCAGCACAAAATGGCCTGCTTTGTATCTTCTGGGAATCCAAGTGAGATAGGCCAATAGGGAGGGACACCCGATGAGGAGCACAAGGCTTAAAATGAGTCCGTAATGTTGAGAGTAAGTATCACTAGACCGTCATTCAGGAGGAGCTAGGGTGCTTCCTGGGTGCCAGCACAAAATGGCCTGCTTTGTATCTTCTGGGAATCCAAGTGAGATAGGCCAATAGGGAGGGACACCCGATGAGGAGCACAAGGCTTAAAATGAGTCCGTAATGTTGAGAGTAAGTATCACTAGACCGTCATTCAGGAGGAGCTAGGGGTGCTTCCTGGGTGCCAGCACAAAATGGCCTGCTTTGTATCTTCTGGGAATCCAAGTGAGATAGGCCAATAAGGAGGGGACACCCGATGAGGAGCACAAGGCTTAAAATGAGTCCGTAATGTTGAGAGTAAGTATCACTAGACCGTCATTCAGGAGGAGCTAGGGGTGCTTCCTGGGTGCCAGCACAAAATGGCCTGCTTTGTATCTTCTGGGAATCCAAGTGAGATAGGCCAATAGGGATTGGACACCCGATGAGGAGCACAAGGCTTAAAATGAGTCCGTAATGTTGAGAGTAAGTATCACTAGACCGTCATTCAGGAGGAGCTAGGGGTGCTTCCTGGGTGCCAGCACAAAATGGCCTGCTTTGTATCTTCTGGGAATCCAAGTGAGATAGGCCAATAGGGAGGGACACCCGATGAGGAGCACAAGGCTTAAAATGAGTCCGTAATGTTGAGAGTAAGTATCACTAGACCGTCATTCAGGAGGAGCTAGGGGTGCTTCCTGGGTGCCAGCACAAAATGGCCTGCTTTGTATCTTCTGGGAATCCAAGTGAGATAGGCCAATAGGGAGGGGACACCCGATGAGGAGCACAAGGCTTAAAATGAGTCCGTAATGTTGAGAGTAAGTATCACTAGACCGTCATTCAGGAGGAGCTAGGGGTGCTTCCTGGGTGCCAGCACAAAATGGCCTGCTTTGTATCTTCTGGGAATCCAAGTGAGATAGGCCAATAGGGAGGGGATGAGGAGCACAAGGCTTAAAATGAGTCCATAATGTTGAGAGTAAGTATCACTAGACCGTCATTCAGGAGGAGCTAGGGTGCTTCCTGGGTGCCAGCACAAAATGGCCTGCTTTGTATCTTCTGGGAATCCAAGTGAGATAGGCCAATAGGGAGGGACACCGATGAGGAGCACAAGGCTTAAAATGAGTCCGTAATGTTGAGAGTAAGTATCACTAGACCGTCATTCAGGAGCAGCTAGGGTGCTTCCTGGAGTGCCAGCACAAAATGGCCTGCTTTGTATCTTCTGGGAATCCAAGTGAGATAGGCCAATAGGGAGGGACACCCGATGAGGAGCACAAGGCTTAAAATGAGTCCGTAATGTTGAGAGTAAGTATCACTAGACCGTCATTCAGGAGGAGCTAGGGGTGCTTCCTGGGTGCCAGCACAAAATGGCCTGCTTTGTATCTTCTGGGAATCCAAGTGAGATAGGCCAATAGGGAGGGGACACCCGATGAGGAGCACAAGGCTTAAAATGAGTCCGTAATGTTGAGAGTAAGTATCACTAGACCGTCATTCAGGAGGAGCTAGGGGTGCTTCCTGGGTGCCAGCACAAAATGGCCTGCTTTGTATCTTCTGGGAATCCAAGTGAGATAGGCCAATAGGGAGGGACACCCGATGAGGAGCACAAGGCTTAAAATGAGTCCGTAATGTTGAGAGTAAGTATCACTAGACCGTCATTCAGGAGGAGCTAGGGGTGCTTCCTGGGTGCCAGCACAAAATGGCCTGCTTTGTATCTTCTGGGAATCCAAGTGAGATAGGCCAATAAGGAGGGGATGAGGAGCACAAGGCTTAAAATGAGTCCGTAATGTTGAGAGTAAGTATCACTAGACCGTCATTCAGGAGGAGCTAGGGGTGCTTCCTGGGTGCCAGCACAAAATGGCCTGCTTTGTATCTTCTGGGAATCCAAGTGAGATAGGCCAATAGGGAGGGGATGAGGAGCACAAGGCTTAAAATGAGTCCGTAATGTTGAGAGTAAGTATCACTAGACCGTCATTCAGGAGGAGCTAGGGGTGCTTCCTGGGTGCCAGCACAAAATGGCCTGCTTTGTATCTTCTGGGAATCCAAGTGAGATAGGCCAATAGGGAGGGACACCCGATGAGGAGCACAAGGCTTAAAATGAGTCCGTAATGTTGAGAGTAAGTATCACTAGACCGTCATTCAGGAGGAGCTAGGGTGCTTCCTGAGTGCCAGCACAAAATGGCCTGCTTTGTATCTTCTGGGAATCCAAGTGAGATAGGCCAATAGGGAGGGACACCCGATGAGGAGCACAAGGCTTAAAATGAGTCCGTAATGTTGAGAGTAAGTATCACTAGACCGTCATTCAGGAGGAGCTAGGGGTGCTTCCTGGGTGCCAGCACAAAATGGCCTGCTTTGTATCTTCTGGGAATCCAAGTGAGATAGGCCAATAGGGAGGGGATGAGGAGCACAAGGCTTAAAATGAGTCCGTAATGTTGAGAGTAAGTATCACTAGACCGTCATTCAGGAGGAGCTAGGGGTGCTTCCTGGGTGCCAGCACAAAATGGCCTGCTTTGTATCTTCTGGGAATCCAAGTGAGATAGGCCAATAGGGAGGGACACCGATGAGGAGCACAAGGCTTAAAATGAGTCCGTAATGTTGAGAGTAAGTATCACTAGACCGTCATTCAGGAGGAGCTAGGGGTGCTTCCTGGGTGCCAGCACAAAATGGCCTGCTTTGTATCTTCTGGGAATCCAAGTGAGATAGGCCAATAGGGAGGGAACACCCGATGAGGAGCACAAGGCTTAAAATGAGTCCGTAATGTTGAGAGTAAGTATCACTAGACCGTCATTCAGGAGGAGCTAGGGGTGCTTCCTGGGTGCCAGCACAAAATGGCCTGCTTTGTATCTTCTGGGAATCCAAGTGAGATAGGCCTATAGGGTGGGGACATCCGATGAGGAGCACAAGGCTTAAAATGAGTCCGTAATGTTGAGAGTAAGTATCACTAGACCGTCATTCAGGAGGAGCTAGGGGTGCTTCCTGGGTGCCAGCACAAAATGGCCTGCTTTGTATCTTCTGGGAATCCAAGTGAGATAGGCCAATAGGGAGAGGACACCCGATGAGGAGCACAAGGCTTAAAATGAGTCCGTAATGTTGAGAGTAAGTATCACTAGACCGTCATTCAGGAGGAGCTAGGGGTGCTTCCTGGGTGCCAGCACAAAATGGCCTGCTTTGTATCTTCTGGGAATCCAAGTGAGATAGGCCAATAGGGAGGGACACCCGATGAGGAGCACAAGGCTTAAAATGAGTCCGTAATGTTGAGAGTAAGTATCACTAGACCGTCATTCAGGAGGAGCTAGGGGTGCTTCCTGGGTGCCAGCACAAAATGGCCTGCTTTGTATCTTCTGGGAATCCAAGTGAGATAGGCCAATAGGGAGGGAACACCCGATGAGGAGCACAAGGCTTAAAATGAGTCCGTAATGTTGAGAGTAAGTATCACTAGACCGTCATTCAGGAGGAGCTAGGGTTGCTTCCTGGGTGCCAGCACAAAATGGCCTGCTTTGTATCTTCTGGGAATCCAAGTGAGATAGGCCAATAGGGAGGGACACCGATGAGGAGCACAAGGCTTAAAATGAGTCCGTAATGTTGAGAGTAAGTATCACTAGACCGTCATTCAGGAGGAGCTAGGGGTGCTTCCTGGGTGCCAGCACAAAATGGCCTGCTTTGTATCTTCTGGGAATCCAAGTGAGATAGGCCAATAGGGAGGGACACCCGATGAGGAGCACAAGGCTTAAAATGAGTCCGTAATGTTGAGAGTAAGTATCACTAGACCGTCATTCAGGAGGAGCTAGGGTGCTTCCTGGGTGCCAGCACAAAATGGCCTGCTTTGTATCTTCTGGGAATCCAAGTGAGATAGGCCAATAGGGAGGGACACCGATGAGGAGCACAAGGCTTAAAATGAGTCCGTAATGTTGAGAGTAAGTATCACTAGACCGTCATTCAGGAGGAGCTAGGGGTGCTTCCTGGGTGCCAGCACAAAATGGCCTGCTTTGTATCTTCTGGGAATCCAAGTGAGATAGGCCAATAGGGAGGGACACCAATGAGGAGCACAAGGCTTAAAATGAGTCCGTAATGTTGAGAGTAAGTATCACTAGACCGTCATTCAGGAGGAGCTAGGGGTGCTTCCTGGGTGCCAGCACAAAATGGCCTGCTTTGTATCTTCTGGGAATCCAAGTGAGATAGGCCAATAGGGAGGGAACACCCGATGAGGAGCACAAGGCTTAAAATGAGTCCGTAATGTTGAGAGTAAGTATCACTAGACCGTCATTCAGGAGGAGCTAGGGTGCTTCCTGGGTGACAGCACAAAATGGCCTGCTTTGTATCTTCTGGGAATCCAAGTGAGATAGGCCAATAGGGAGGGGATGAGGAGCACAAGGCTTAAAATGAGTCCGTAATGTTGAGAGTAAGTATCACTAGACCGTCATTCAGGAGGAGCTAGGGGTGCTTCCTGGGTGCCAGCACAAAATGGCCTGCTTTGTATCTTCTGGGAATCCAAGTGAGATAGGCCAATAGGGAGGGACACCGATGAGGAGCACAAGGCTTAAAATGAGTCCGTAATGTTGAGAGTAAGTATCACTAGACCGTCATTCAGGAGGAGCTAGGGGTGCTTCCTGGGTGCCAGCACAAAATGGCCTGCTTTGTATCTTCTGGGAATCCAAGTGAGATAGGCCAATAGGGAGGGACCACCCGATGAGGAGCACAAGGCTTAAAATGAGTCCGTAATGTTGAGAGTAAGTATCACTAGACCGTCATTCAGGAGGAGCTAGGGTGCTTCCTGGGTGCCAGCACAAAATGGCCTGCTTTGTATCTTCTGGGAATCCAAGTGAGATAGGCCAATAGGGAGGGGACACCCGATGAGGAGCACAAGGCTTAAAATGAGTCCGTAATGTTGAGAGTAAGTATCACTAGACCGTCATTCAGGAGGAGCTAGGGGTGCTTCCTGGGTGCCAGCACAAAATGGCCTGCTTTGTATCTTCTGGGAATCCAAGTGAGATAGGCCAATAGGGAGGGAACACCCGATGAGGAGCACAAGGCTTAAAATGAGTCCGTAATGTTGAGAGTAAGTATCACTAGACCGTCATTCAGGAGGAGCTAGGGGTGCTTCCTGGGTGCCAGCACAAAATGGCCTGCTTTGTATCTTCTGGGAATCCAAGTGAGATAGGCCAATAGGGAGGGACACCCGATGAGGAGCACAAGGCTTAAAATGAGTCCGTAATGTTGAGAGTAAGTATCACTAGACCGTCATTCAGGAGGAGCTAGGGGTGCTTCCTGGGTGCCAGCACAAAATGGCCTGCTTTGTATCTTCTGGGAATCCAAGTGAGATAGGCCAATAGGGAGGGGATGAGGAGCACAAGGCTTAAAATGAGTCCGTAATGTTGAGAGTAAGTATCACTAGACCGTCATTCAGGAGGAGCTAGGGGTGCTTCCTGGGTGCCAGCACAAAATGGCCTGCTTTGTATCTTCTGGGAATCCAAGTGAGATAGGCCAATAGGGAGGGGACACCCGATGAGGAGCACAAGGCTTAAAATGAGTCCGTAATGTTGAGAGTAAGTATCACTAGACCGTCATTCAGGAGGAGCTAGGGTTGCTTCCTGGGTGCCAGCACAAAATGGCCTGCTTTGTATCTTCTGGGAATCCAAGTGAGATAGGCCAATAGGGAGGGGATGAGGAGCACAAGGCTTAAAATGAGTCCGTAATGTTGAGAGTAAGTATCACTAGACCGTCATTCAGGAGGAGCTAGGGGTGCTTCCTGGGTGCCAGCACAAAATGGCCTGCTTTGTATCTTCTGGGAATCCAAGTGAGATAGGCCAATAGGGAGGGACACCCGATGAGGAGCACAAGGCTTAAAATGAGTCCGTAATGTTGAGAGTAAGTATCACTAGACCGTCATTCAGGAGGAGCTAGGGTGCTTCCTGGGTGCCAGCACAAAATGGCCTGCTTTGTATCTTCTGGTAATCCAAGTGAGATAGGCCAATAGGGAGGGACACCCGATGAGGAGCACAAGGCTTAAAATGAGTCCGTAATGTTGAGAGTAAGTATCACTAGACCGTCATTCAGGAGGAGCTAGGGTGCTTCCTGGGTGCCAGCACAAAATGGCCTGCTTTGTATCTTCTGGGAATCCAAGTGAGATAGGCCAATAGGGAGGGACACCCGATGAGGAGCACAAGGCTTAAAATGAGTCCGTAATGTTGAGAGTAAGTATCACTAGACCGTCATTCAGGAGGAGCTAGGGTGCTTCCTGGGTGCCAGCACAAAATGGCCTGCTTTGTATCTTCTGGGAATCCAAGTGAGATAGGCCAATAGGGAGGGGACACCCGATGAGGAGCACAAGGCTTAAAATGAGTCCGTAATGTTGAGAGTAAGTATCACTAGACCGTCATTCAGGAGGAGCTAGGGGTGCTTCCTGGGTGCCAGCACAAAATGGCCTGCTTTGTATCTTCTGGGAATCCAAGTGAGATAGGCCAATAGGGATTGGACACCCGATGAGGAGCACAAGGCTTAAAATGAGTCCGTAATGTTGAGAGTAAGTATCACTAGACCGTCATTCAGGAGGAGCTAGGGTTGCTTTCTGGGTGCCAGCACAAAATGGCCTGCTTTGTATCTTCTGGGAATCCAAGTGAGATAGGCCAATAGGGAGGGGACACCCGATGAGGAGCACAAGGCTTAAAATGAGTCCGTAATGTTGAGAGTAAGTATCACTAGACCGTCATTCAGGAGGAGCTAGGGGTGCTTCCTGGGTGCCAGCACAAAATGGCCTGCTTTGTATCTTCTGGGAATCCAAGTGAGATAGGCCAATAGGGAGGGACACCCGATGAGGAGCACAAGGCTTAAAATGAGTCCGTAATGTTGAGAGTAAGTATCACTAGACCGTCATTCAGGAGGAGCTAGGGGTGCTTCCTGGGTGCCAGCACAAAATGGCCTGCTTTGTATCTTCTGGGAATCCAAGTGAGATAGGCCAATAGGGAGGGAACACCCGATGAGGAGCACAAGGCTTAAAATGAGTCCGTAATGTTGAGAGTAAGTATCACTAGACCGTCATTCAGGAGGAGCTAGGGTGCTTCCTGGGTGCCAGCACAAAATGGCCTGCTTTGTATCTTCTGGGAATCCAAGTGAGATAGGCCAATAGGGAGGGACACCCGATGAGGAGCACAAGGCTTAAAATGAGTCCGTAATGTTGAGAGTAAGTATCACTAGACCGTAATTCAGGAGGAGCTAGGGGTGCTTCCTGGGTGCCAGCACAAAATGGCCTGCTTTGTATCTTCTGGGAATCCAAGTGAGATAGGCCAATAGGGAGGGGACACCGATGAGGAGCACAAGGCTTAAAATGAGTCCGTAATGTTGAGAGTAAGTATCACTAGACCGTCATTCAGGAGGAGCTAGGGGTGCTTCCTGGGTGCCAGCACAAAATGGCCTGCTTTGTATCTTCTGGGAATCCAAGTGAGATAGGCCAATAGGGAGGGGATGAGGAGCACAAGGCTTAAAATGAGTCCATAATGTTGAGAGTAAGTATCACTAGACCGTCATTCAGGAGGAGCTAGGGTGCTTCCTGGGTGCCAGCACAAAATGGCCTGCTTTGTATCTTCTGGGAATCCAAGTGAGATAGGCCAATAGGGAGGGGACACCCGATGAGGAGCACAAGGCTTAAAATGAGTCCGTAATGTTGAGAGTAAGTATCACTAGACCGTCATTCAGGAGGAGCTAGGGTTGCTTCCTGGGTGCCAGCACAAAATGGCCTGCGTTGTATCTTCTGGGAATCCAAGTGAGATAGGCCAATAGGGAGGGACACCGATGAGGAGCACAAGGCTTAAAATGAGTCCGTAATGTTGAGAGTAAGTATCACTAGACCGTCATTCAGGAGGAGCTAGGGTGCTTCCTGGGAGCCAGCACAAAATGGCCTGCTTTGTATCTTCTGGGAATCCAAGTGAGATAGGCCAATAGGGAGGGACACCGATGAGGAGCACAAGGCTTAAAATGAGTCCGTAATGTTGAGAGTAAGTATCACTAGACCGTCATTCAGGAGGAGCTAGGGTGCTTCCTGGGTGCCAGCACAAAATGGCCTGCTTTGTATCTTCTGGGAATCCAAGTGAGATAGGCCAATAGGGAGGGACACCCGATGAGGAGCACAAGGCTTAAAATGAGTCCGTAATGTTGAGAGTAAGTATCACTAGACCGTCATTCAGGAGGAGCTAGGGGTGCTTCCTGGGTGCCAGCACAAAATGGCCTGCTTTGTATCTTCTGGGAATCCAAGTGAGATAGGCCAATAGGGAGGGACACCCGATGAGGAGCACAAGGCTTAAAATGAGTCCGTAATGTTGGGAGTAAGTATCACTAGACCGTCATTCAGGAGGAGCTAGGGTGCTTCCTGGGTGCCAACACAAAATGGCCTGCTTTGTATCTTCTGGGAATCCAAGTGAGATAGGCCAATAGGGAGGGACACCGATGAGGAGCACAAGTCTTAAAATGAGTCCGTAATGTTGAGAGTAAGTATCACTAGACCGTCATTCAGGAGGAGCTAGGGTGCTTCCTGGGTGCCTGCACAAAATGGCCTGCTTTGTATCTTCTGGGAATCCAAGTGAGATAGGCCAATAGGGAGGGACACCCGATGAGGAGCACAAGGCTTAAAATGAGTCCGTAATGTTGAGAGTAAGTATCACTAGACCGTCATTCAGGAGGAGCTAGGGTGCTTCCTGGGTGCCAGCACAAAATGGCCTGCTTTGTATCTTCTGGGAATCCAAGTGAGATAGGCCAATAGGGAGGGGACACCCGATGAGGAGCACAAGGCTTAAAATGAGTCCGTAATGTTGAGAGTAAGTATCACTAGACCGTCATTCAGGAGGAGCTAGGGGTGCTTCCTGGGTGCCAGCACAAAATGGCCTGCTTTGTATCTTCTGGGAATCCAAGTGAGATAGGCCAATAGGGATTGGACACCCGATGAGGAGCACAAGGCTTAAAATGAGTCCGTAATGTTGAGAGTAAGTATCACTAGACCGTCATTCAGGAGGAGCTAGGGGTGCTTCCTGGGTGCCAGCACAAAATGGCCTGCTTTGTATCTTCTGGGAATCCAAGTGAGATAGGCCAATAGGGAGGGGACACCCGATGAGGAGCACAAGGCTTAAAATGAGTCCGTAATGTTGAGAGTAAGTATCACTAGACCGTCATTCAGGAGGAGCTAGGGGTGCTTCCTGGGTGCCAGCACAAAATGGCCTGCTTTGTATCTTCTGGGAATCCAAGTGAGATAGGCCAATAGGGAGGGACACCCGATGAGGAGCACAAGGCTTAAAATGAGTCCGTAATGTTGAGAGTAAGTATCACTAGACCGTCATTCAGGAGGAGCTAGGGTGCTTCCTGGGTGCCAGCACAAAATGGCCTGCTTTGTATCTTCTGGGAATCCAAGTGAGATAGGCCAATAGGGAGGGGACACCCGATGAGGAGCACAAGGCTTAAAATGAGTCCGTAATGTTGAGAGTAAGTATCACTAGACCGTCATTCAGGAGGAGCTAGGGGTGCTTCCTGGGTGCCAGCACAAAATGGCCTGCTTTGTATCTTCTGGGAATCCAAGTGAGATAGGCCAATAGGGATGGGACACCCGATGAGGAGCACAAGGCTTAAAATGAGTCCGTAATGTTGAGAGTAAGTATCACTAGACCGTCATTCAGGAGGAGCTAGGGGTGCTTCCTGGGTGCCAGCACAAAATGGCCTGCTTTGTATCTTCTGGGAATCCAAGTGAGATAGGCCAATAGGGAGGGACACCCGATGAGGAGCACAAGGCTTAAAATGAGTCCGTAATGTTGAGAGTAAGTATCACTAGACCGTCATTCAGGAGGAGCTAGGGGTGCTTCCTGGGTGCCAGCACAAAATGGCCTGCTTTGTATCTTCTGGGAATCCAAGTGAGATAGGCCAATAGGGAGGGACACCCGATGAGGAGCACAAGGCTTAAAATGAGTCCGTAATGTTGAGAGTAAGTATCACTAGACCGTCATTCAGGAGGAGCTAGGGGTGCTTCCTGGGTGCCAGCACAAAATGGCCTGCTTTGTATCTTCTGGGAATCCAAGTGAGATATGCCAATAGGGAGGGACACCCGATGAGGAGCACAAGGCTTAAAATGAGTCCGTAATGTTGAGAGTAAGTATCACTAGACCGTCATTCAGGAGGAGCTAGGGTGCTTCCTGGGTGCCAGCACAAAATGGCCTGCTTTGTATCTTCTGGGAATCCAAGTGAGATAGGCCAATAGGGAGGGACACCCGATGAGGAGCACAAGGCTTAAAATGAGTCCGTAATGTTGAGAGTAAGTATCACTAGACCGTCATTCAGGAGGAGCTAGGGGTGCTTCCTGGGTGCCAGCACAAAATGGCCTGCTTTGTATCTTCTGGGAATCCAAGTGAGATAGGCCAATAGGGAGGGACACCCGATGAGGAGCACAAGGCTTAAAATGAGTCCGTAATGTTGAGAGTAAGTATCACTAGACCGTCATTCAGGAGGAGCTAGGGGTGCTTCCTGGGTGCCAGCACAAAATGGCCTGCTTTGTATCTTCTGGGAATCCAAGTGAGATAGGCCAATAGGGAGGGACACCCGATGAGGAGCACAAGGCTTAAAATGAGTCCGTAATGTTGAGAGTAAGTATCACTAGACCGTCATTCAGGAGGAGCTAGGGGTGCTTCCTGGGTGCCAGCACAAAATGGCCTGCTTTGTATCTTCTGGGAATCCAAGTGAGATAGGCCAATAGGGAGGGACACCCGATGAGGAGCACAAGGCTTAAAATGAGTCCGTAATGTTGAGAGTAAGTATCACTAGACCGTCATTCAGGAGGAGCTAGGGTGCTTCCTGGCTGCCAGCACAAAATGGCCTGCTTTGTATCTTCTGGGAATCCAAGTGAGATAGGCCAATAGGGAGGGACACCGATGAGGAGCACAAGGCTTAAAATGAGTCCGTAATGTTGAGAGTAAGTATCACTAGACCGTCATTCAGGAGGAGCTAGGGGTGCTTCCTGGGTGCCAGCACAAAATGGCCTGCTTTGTATCTTCTGGGAATCCAAGTGAGATAGGCCAATAGGGAGGGACACCCGATGAGGAGCACAAGGCTTAAAATGAGTCCGTAATGTTGAGAGTAAGTATCACTAGACCGTCATTCAGGAGGAGCTAGGGGTGCTTCCTGGGTGCCAGCACAAAATGGCCTGCTTTGTATCTTCTGGGAATCCAAGTGAGATAGGCCAATAGGGAGGGGACACCTGATGAGGAGCACAAGGCTTAAAATGAGTCCGTAATGTTGAGAGTAAGTATCACTAGACCGTCATTCAGGAGGAGCTAGGGGTGCTTCCTGGGTGCCAGCACAAAATGGCCTGCTTTGTATCTTCTGGGAATCCAAGTGAGATAGGCCAATAGGGAGGGACACCCGATGAGGAGCACAAGGCTTAAAATGAGTCCGTAATGTTGAGAGTAAGTATCACTAGACCGTCATTCAGGAGGAGCTAGGGTGCTTCCTGGGTGCCAGCACAAAATGGCCTGCTTTGTATCTTCTGGGAATCCAAGTGAGATAGGCCAATAGGGAGGGACACCCGATGAGGAGCACAAGGCTTAAAATGAGTCCGTAATGTTGAGAGTAAGTATCACTAGACCGTCATTCAGGAGGAGCTAGGGGTGCTTCCTGGGTGCCAGCACAAAATGGCCTGCTTTGTATCTTCTGGGAATCCAAGTGAGATAGGCCAATAGGGAGGGACACCCGATGAGGAGCACAAGGCTTAAAATGAGTCCGTAATGTTGAGAGTAAGTATCACTAGACCGTCATTCAGGAGGAGCTAGGGGTGCTTCCTGGGTGCCAGCACAAAATGGCCTGCTTTGTATCTTCTGGGAATCCAAGTGAGATAGGCCAATACGGAGGGCACACCCGATGAGGAGCACAAGGCTTAAAATGAGTCCGTAATGTTGAGAGTAAGTATCACTAGACCGTCATTCAGGAAGAGCTAGGGTGTTTCCTGGGTGCCAGCACAAAATGGCCTGCGTTGTATCTTCTGGGAATCCAAGTGAGATAGGGCAATAGGGAGGGACACCCGATGAGGAGCACAAGGCTTAAAATGAGTCCGTAATGTTGAGAGTAAGTATCACTAGACCGTCATTCAGGAGGAGCTAGGGGTGCTTCCTGGGTGCCAGCACAAAATGGCCTGCTTTGTATCTTCTGGGAATCCAAGTGAGATAGGCCAATAGGGAGGGACATCCGATGAGGAGCACAAGGCTTAAAATGAGTCCGTAATGTTGAGAGTAAGTATCACTAGACCGTCATTCAGGAGGAGCTAGGGTGCTTCCTGGGTGCCAGCACAAAATGGCCTGCTTTGTATCTTCTGGGAATCCAAGTGAGATAGGCCAATAGGGAGGGACACCGATGAGGAGCACAAGGCTTAAAATGAGTCCATAATGTTGAGAGTAAGTATCACTAGACCGTCATTCAGGAGGAGCTAGGGTGCTTCCTGGGTGCCAGCACAAAATGGCCTGCTTTGTATCTTCTGGGAATCCAAGTGAGATAGGCCAATAGGGAGGGACACCGATGAGGAGCACAAGGCTTAAAATGAGTCCGTAATGTTGAGAGTAAGTATCACTAGACCGTCATTCAGGAGGAGCTAGGGTGCTTCCTGGGTGCCAGCACAAAATGGCCTGCTTTGTATCTTCTGGGAATCCAAGTGAGATAGGCCAATAGGGAGGGACACCGATGAGGAGCACAAGGCTTAAAATGAGTCCGTAATGTTGAGAGTAAGTATCACTAGACCGTCATTCAGGAGGAGCTAGGGTGCTTCCTGGGTGCCAGCACAAAATGGCCTGCTTTGTATCTTCTGGAAATCCAAGTGAGATAGGCCAATAGGGAGGGACACCGATGAGGAGCACAAGGCTTAAAATGAGTCCGTAATGTTGAGAGTAAGTATCACTAGACCGTCATTCAGGAGGAGCTAGGGTGCTTCCTGGGTGCCAGCACAAAATGGCCTGCTTTGTATCTTCTGGGAATCCAAGTGAGATAGGCCAATAGGGAGGGACACCCGATGAGGAGCACAAGGCTTAAAATGAGTCCGTAATGTTGAGAGTAAGTATCACTAGACCGTCATTCAGGAGGAGCTAGGGGTGCTTCCTGGGTGCCAGCACAAAATGGCCTGCTTTGTATCTTCTGGGAATCCAAGTGAGATAGGCCAATAGGGAGGGACACCCGATGAGGAGCACAAGGCTTAAAATGAGTCCGTAATGTTGAGAGTAAGTATCACTAGACCGTCATTCAGGAGGAGCTAGGGGTGCTTCCTGGGTGCCAGCACAAAATGGCCTGCTTTGTATCTTCTGGGAATCCAAGTGAGATAGGCCAATAGGGAGGGACACCCGATGAGGAGCACAAGGCTTAAAATGAGTCCGTAATGTTGAGAGTAAGTATCACTAGACCGTCATTCAGGAGGAGCTAGGGCGCTTCCTGGGTGCCAGCACAAAATGGCCTGCTTTGTATCTTCTGGGAATCCAAGTGAGATAGGCCAATAGGGAGGGACACCCGATGAGGAGCACAAGGCTTAAAATGAGTCCGTAATGTTGAGAGTAAGTATCACTAGACCGTCATTCAGGAGGAGCTAGGGGTGCTTCCTGGGTGCCAGCACAAAATGGCCTGCTTTGTATCTTCTGGGAATCCAAGTGAGATAGGCCAATAGGGAGGGACACCCGATGAGGAGCACAAGGCTTAAAATGAGTCCGTAATGTTGAGAGTAAGTATCACTAGACCGTCATTCAGGAGGAGCTAGGGGTGCTTCCTGGGTGCCAGCACAAAATGGCCTGCTTTGTATCTTCTGGGAATCCAAGTGAGATAGGCCAATAGGGAGGGGACACCCGATGAGGAGCACAAGGCTTAAAATGAGTCCGTAATGTTGAGAGTAAGTATCACTAGACCGTCATTCAGGAGGAGTTAGAAGTGCTTCCTGGGTGCCAGCACAAAATGGCCTGCTTTGTATCTTCTGGGAATCCAAGTGAGATAGGCCAATAGGGAGGGGACACCCGATGAGGAGCACAAGGCTTAAAATGAGTCCGTAATGTTGAGAGTAAGTATCACTAGACCATCATTCCGGAGGAGCTATGGGTGCTTCCTGGGTGCCAGCACAAAATGGCCTGCTTTGTATCTTCTGGGAATCCATGTGAGATAGGCCAATAGGGAGGGGACACCCGATGAGGAGCACAAGGCTTAAAATGAGTCCGTAATGTTGAGAGTAAGTATCACTAGACCGTCATTCAGGAGGAGCTAGGGTTGCTTCCTGGGTGCCAGCACAAAATGGCCTGCTTTGTATCTTCTGGGAATCCAAGTGAGATAGGCCAATAGGGAGGGGACACCCGATGAGGAGCACAAGGCTTAAAATGAGTCCGTAATGTTGAGAGTAAGTATCACTAGACCGTCATTCAGGAGGAGCTAGGGGTGCTTCCTGGGTGCCAGCACAAAATGGCCTGCTTTGTATCTTCTGGGAATCCAAGTGAGATAGGCCAATAGGGAGGGGACACCTGATGAGGAGCACAAGGCTTAAAATGAGGGAGCACACCACGCGGGCACCAGGGAGAACCTGCAGTAGGCTAGGGGAAGTTCAAAGATCAAATATAGAGACAATTATCACATTCATTTAATTAATTAAACCATTTCTAGTTTAAAGTCCAAGTGCATATATCTTAGAAGCTTAATGAATAAAAATCTTATGTATATAAAAATATCTAAACATCACTTGAATTTATTATAAGTAAATAGTATATCAAAGTGCATGTTGGTTAAAATAAAAACACTAATGTATATTATGCATTGAGTTTAAGAACAATATTGAAAACAATGAAAAATGCTTAAAAACGTCAATGAAGCTTTGTGTAGCCATAACAATTAATTTTTAAGAAAATTAATTGTTGGAATCTGATTAATTTCTATGTAGAAAATTTTTTAATAGAATAACATTAAAACATTATAACATAAGTAAACACATAAAAAAACACACTAAATGCCAGTGTCAATGTTTCAAAGGCCTAGACATTAAATGCGGCTTTAAAGTAATTTTTTCATTAAGCCCAAACTTATGTGCCTGTAGCCTGAGGATCCATCTATTCTCTATTTCCTCTGTATGGTTTTTTACTTTGCTTAATCTATTTGTTCTTCCCACTGTTTCAAGCACTCTAAACTTGAAACTGTGATTTGATCCATGCTCCATAATATGACATGCCAAAGCATTAGTGTCATATATGAATAATCCTCTCGAGTAAAGCACCTTTAAAGGATATGCGGATTGTAGAACAAAAGATCTAGTTTATTTGGCACAGTGTGAAATATGTGACAAGTTCTACATAGGAAAGACAAATAGAACCCTTCGTGAACGGATAAGGGAACACATATATGCAGTAAACAAGGAAACTGACACTAATGCTTTGGCAAGTCATATTATGGAGCATGGATCAAATCACAGTTTCAAGTTTAGAGTGCTTGAAACAGTGGGAAGAACAAATAGATTAGGCAAAGTAAAAAACCATACAGAGGAAATAGAGAATAGATGGATCCTCAGGCTACAGGCACATAAGTTTGGGCTTAATGAAAAAATTACTTTAAAGCCGCATTTAATGTCTAGGCCTTTGAAACACTGACACTGGCATTTAGTGTGTTTTTTTATGTGTTTACTTATGTTATAATGTTTTAATGTTATTCTATTAAAAAATTTTCTACATAGAAATTAATCAGATTCCAACAATTAATTTTCTTAAAAATTAATTGTTATGGCTACACAAAGCTTCATTGACGTTTTTAAGCATTTTTCATTGTTTTCAATATTGTTCTTAAACTCAATGTATAATATACATTAGTGTTTTTATTTTAACCAACATGCACTTTGATATACTATTTACTTATAATAAATTCAAGTGATGTTTAGATATTTTTATATACATAAGATTTTTATTCATTAAGCTTCTAAGATATATGCACTTGCACTTCAAACTAGAAATGGTTTAATTAATTAAATGAATGTGATAATTGTCTCTATATTTAATGAGCAAGCAAATGCTGTAACACAGAGGTCTGAAGAAGTGTCTTCTAGACGTGAAAGCGCTTACCATTGTCCACACAAATAAAGAACTTGTTGTTTTTACAATCGTTTGGTTTTTATACCAGCTGGATATTTTGTTGGCAAGCTACATGGTGCATCCTTGAGATTTCTTTGTCGTTTGATTTGCCTTTTATTCTCAAGGTGCTTTACTCGAGAGGATTATTCACAACGCTACTTGCCCATACTCTGTCTTCAATAGTGGTATGTCATCCCTGTTATGGACAGTATGTATTGCACATATCCACCAGACAGGTGTACATACCCTAGCAGAAGATGATGTAGGCCTGCCGGGTATACCTGACTACTTGCATGTATTCAAATGCACATACAGTGCTTGTGTGTATGTGTGCATATTGCTGCCAGTCTTGAATGAGAGGTTGAGGGCTGTGGGGATGTGTAACCGCCCCCCCCCCCAGAAGGATGCATTCCATGTTGGAGGTGCATGTATGGCTGAGCATAGCTAGTTGGGTATTGTGGAAGATGGTTACTGCAAACGTGACTGCACATCATGGTTGCTTTGCATGGAGGATGACACCATGGGGATGCTGCAGTGGTAACCCATGTTGTGTGCTGTCAACTGCAATACACCTTCACCTCATGTGGGGCTAGACCCTGACTGCACCAAAGTGTTTGTACATCCACTGTTGATGGCTTCCTGGTCGTTTGTGTGCTGGCATGGGAAAATCTGACAATGTATGTTAGATTCATTCAACTGGCCCAGGATCAAAGTACAGATCCAACTCCTAATTCAATTGATGAGGTCTATATAGGCAGATTGAGCATCCTGGTTACATGTGGTGGCTGGTACCTAGCTCTGAATTGCATAGTTTCATGTTAGCAATAGTGGACTGCCCCTGCAGTGTCCCCTGTACATCTTAGTACCTGTACAGCATGGAGGTGTGTATGTGTCTCATGTATACAGAAACCCCATGTCCCATGGCATTACAGACTACACTTTGCCTTCTGCATGCATGATAGGATGCTTGACCATGTAAGGTTGGGGTGCTCTCTGCAGCTTCGAACCATGGTCTGTGTGAGTGTACAGATGTCTGCTGTTCCCAGGGTAAGACTGCTTGCAATGAGGGCAAAGTCATGTGTACACCTCTAGCACTTAGCAGCATGTCCTTCAATGTGTGCTGTACTGACACTTGTATGTTGGTAGTGATAACCTCACCAGTGTTACTAATGCAGTCACTATGGGGCTGATGAGAAACACTGCCAGATGCATGAAGACCAGTAAAAACAGATGGACACATTTCTCGCACAGTATCCTGGTCTGTGTACCATAACATCCCAGACTCACAGGTACTGGAACCCCAGGAATATCACAGGATAAATATGCACATGTTAAGGGCAGTCATTCTCTGATTGCATTGTGGCATTCATCTGGCTGACAGCAAAATGCCACATGAGGCAAGGGACATACCTACCTGGGACACATAACCACTTTGCTCACTCATGCCTCACTGACTATAGTCCATGGACATACATGCCAGGTCAGGTCAGGCACACCAGCATGTACAGTGACAGACTCATGGCAGTACCTGTTGGTAGGAGACAGCAGTGCATATGCAATATGGCTGAGTCTGTCAACTTTCAGAAAAGTAACTGTGACCATCCACCAGTGTGTCTCCACTGGAGTCCCCTATGTGTAACATGTTTGACATGGGCTCACACCTGCATGGCTGTGGGACACAGGTGTATGACCATATGTGATATGTGCTGTGTATGGCTGTGATGTTCAGGTGTGGCTTGGCCTCAGAGATCCCCTTCATTTGTGGATGTGTATGTTGAGCACCACTGCAGATGTTTGTATGTGTTGTGTAGGTGTCGGTGTTGTGTGAGGTGTACTGATTGTGTTGACAACCTGTTTGGGGGCAGATATGCAGCCTCGACAGGCAGACAGCATGTATTGTAGGTTCCTACAGTAATTGCATCTCTCAAACAGTGTGTTTGTTGGTGGTGTGTGCAGATGGTTGTCCATTCATGTGCATGTGGCAGGTGATACACAGTCCCAGGACACCAATATCAACCACACTGGCTGGGGAAACTGTAGGACATTGTCCAAGCATGTAGACCAGAATGCGAGAGAAGATGGCTAGGGAGACCTGAGGGTTGGGCCTACAGAGTAGGTGATTACTACTACAGTAGGAGGCTGACACCACAGCAGAACATGTAGACAGCCTTTGAACAAGCAATAACAAGTGCAACAGCTACATGCAGTGCAGCACCTCACAGGACATGCAGCAAGTAACATGAAATATCAAGATCAGGGGAGGAACACATGCTGTATTGCCAGTTTGTTGTCGATACCCACAGACATACTTTGTTGATAGATGGAGGGTGTATGATATGGGGGTTATTGGTGGATGATGCTGGCAAAAGTGGATTTGCGTGGTCTGTACATAATGGCGAGTGATGTATGCAGTCCTGTGATGTCTTCCTTTGTTCATGTCATTCAGGCAAAATGTACAGAAGACACAACCCAGCCTTCTCAGAATCTGAGATCGTTGCAATTATCAATGCGCTGAGACTCCATCATCAGGTGCTGTTGAAAAGGAGCCACTATAACCAGCAACAATGTGCTTCCCTGTGGGCAGACCTGGTAGCAACAGTGAATAATGTGGGCCACCGGGACAGGAACTATGAACAGATCTGACACTGTGCTACCGATCTCATACACCTTACATAGCAAAGGGCCACTGTTGTGGCCTGGCCAAGGACTGTGCTGGCACAGGGGCAGAGTCTCCTACACAACCACCACTCTCAGCCCTAGAGGAGTTCCTGCTAAACCTGGCATCAGCCACCAACTGACAGGAAAGCATCAGTGCATATGTTGTAGAGGTGTGTGGTACAGAGTCCACAGCTGAGGAGCATCCAGGTAAGTCTCCAGTTGTCATCATTTTAATACTGTAGCATTCATAGTGGTAGCCCCTGCATACCTCTATACATATGTCAGGTTAATCTGCATCTGTGGTTGTGGTTTTGCAATGCACACATATGCATACATTGTGAATGTCAGCAATTTGGGTAGTATCACAGCTTGTACTAGTACATGTTGACAAATGCACATATTATCCTGTGCCATTGCCATATGTATGTGTACTGAAAACCTCTCCCGCACAACTCCATGGGTACTTCTGGAGTGGCTGGGAAACATCAACCTGTAGCCGGTGAGTGTGAACCATCATGTTATGCATCACCTATACCCTAGGCATGTTAAAGGCTGACAGCTTGCCATGCACACAACTGTTAAGTGTAACCATATTACAATATGTTTTATGCTCACTTGTGGTGGGGTTCACTGCAGTGCATCACATTGGTAATCACAGTAGCATATTTGGAGGAGCTGTAACATATTCACATGTAGCTTTGTATAGGTGTAGCCACTGTGCTATGTAAGGGTGCATTACTATTGTGTACATGGGTGCACTGTGTGTTAGCTGAAGGTCCATCACATACTCCAATGTCTCATGTATCTCACAGGTGTATAGTACTAGCAACATTAACTGAACATAGCTGCACTGCATGTTGTTGAGGGCCTGTCCAGAGTGTATCTGTTGTGGTCTGATTGTATGTTGTGCATGGCTTCAGTCAGAAGGTGCGGTCTGTATAATGCCTTTGTGGCACCTCACATGTGTGTGTGTGTGTGTGTGTGTGTGTGTGTGTGTGTGTGTGTGTGTGTGTGTGTGTAGATCATCAAACACTATAGTGCAGGAATTATTGTAGTCATGTTGTCTTCCCCCCACAGGTGACCAAGGGGGTCAGAGTGTGTCTCCTCTGACAACCTGATGTCAGTGTCTTATCAGACACTGATGATGATGTTGGCCATTGTGAGGCACAGGTGGGGTTGTAGGGGCTGAATCTGTCTCATTGGTTGACATCTCACATCGATCCCCAATGTCCCGGCACATGGTCAGTATGCCCACACATACCCAATCCCCAGCAGTCACAGATATTAGGCAGTCAAAGGGTGGTGGCATCAAACAGGGTAGTGTGGTGACTATGGCATTCGGGGCTGTAGACACTAGTCATAGCCAGAGAGCTGGTGAGGTCCCACACAGGCAGATTGACTGGGTGCCCAAAGGAGGACTGCTGCCCATCCCATCCCCAGTCAGAGGTGTCACTGCTCGTGTCACCTGACTCATGGTTCAGTCCATCATGGAGGCACAGGCACATTGTGAACGGTACATCAGATGCTCAGAGTCATGGATGCAACACTGCCTGGCATGCATGACTCCCTCCATGGCATTAGTGATGCCTTACATCATTTTGCTGATGTAGTGGTTGATGGTGGGGTGAGACATTGTCAGTATTGAACTGTTTAATGTCTGTGCTTGAACATGTGATGGCAGTAGGGCATTGGACACATGGATGTAGGTCAGCATCAATATCAGCTGGGAGCCCACATGGCCATGCACACTCACAGTCCCATAGTGGCAGTACCACCAGCACTAACAAAGGGAGGGTGATGTCCACATAACAATGTGGCAGGCCATGGGCACGTGGTCCTGGGCAGTCCCGTGAGGGACACAGAGCCAGCAGGCACCAGTCATCATCAGGAAGTAGTACCACATCTGGCCTTGGGCATGGTGTGTCAGTGCCACTCCTGGCAAAACCAGCTCCTGTGTTCATTGCCAGAGACAGTGAACTGTACATTCTACCATGTACATTCACCGGCTGTCCAACATACCCTTGTGTAGGGCTAGCACATGGCTTGACTATGTGTATGCACACACTCATGCATCACTGTTACATGCAGGTCACTGACAGACACATACAGCTCCTCTCCATGACCCAGCTGACAAGCACCCCTCCAAAAACACACACATGATGTCAACTGTATGTCACAGCCTAGGCCTTTGGCAACCCCACACCACACCCTGAGCATGTGATGATACTTGTGCCACATCCCTGTTATCCATACCATTGATGCAGGAGCATACTGATATGTGTCTGATGCACAGGGTGAATCTAGTACAGGTAATGGCATTATGTAGTGTAGTAGTGTTATGCCCTGTAAGGTACCGTCTGCTGCCAATTGTCATGCATATGCATCAAAGTGTATGTACCTTTGTGCCATGATGATTTATTGCTGTTAGTACTGCTGACTGACTGTTGTCTCACAGGTCTTATTCTGTTTCTATTCCAGGTGTAGGTGTGTGTAAGTTGTGGTGAGCTGCAGCCATTACAGAAGCTCAAGATGGCGAGGTGGCAACATGGACACCTTTTTATCGCCAAAGGTATATGTGGTACAATGTGTGAGGGACAATGGGGGCAGACAACGTTACCTTGCATGCATAGCCCATGACACAGGAAGCTAGTCCTGATACATATCACCTAGGTGTTCCTTAGAATCACAGGTTCATAGTTACAGAGGAGATTACAAGAGTACTGGAACTGGGTCCCTTACTCCATCCCCAGCACAGTCATCGATCAGCGCCTTTTGGCCATGGCAATGCTGAACTCAGGTTGGAACCCTGGGACAGATGTTTGTTTTTTTTTTCCCCATCCGCTCAACCTTGAAGCAGTTCATAAGGGTCTGCATGGTACTGTGTTTGGCAAGTTTGGGGAATGCATTCATGAGACAGGGCAACCTCTGGCATACAAACCTGTCTCTCCATCAGGTTTTTCTGCAGTGTCATATGTAATTCAGGCCTGTTGTGCTGGTAATGTGCACAGAGTTATACTCTCATATATGGGGCAGCTGTTGAAGGGCTGAGCACAATGTCATCATCTAGGTATGCCACAGACACCTGTGGACAACCTGACCGATAACCCCTGGGGCAGTAATGATTAGAGGCTGTCTGCGTGGAACAGGTGTTGAGGGCCATGGATGATCTTTGTGGGTGTTAACATAGCCTTTACAGTTTCTGCAGATGTTTGAATAGGTGCATAGCAGACCAGCCATGCTGCTAATTTATTGTTGTGCTGACTGAGGACTATTCTGAAGTAATGTCCACCTTTTGTCTGGATGCAGTCCCTTTACTTATGTGGTGAACCACATACAAGCCTTTTCTGACCACTGTCACTACTTGTTGCCTGAATGCAACATTGTTAGCATGCTGAGTACCCAGGTCTGTCATTTTATTGTGTGTGTGTGTGTGTGTGTGTGTGTGTGTGTGTGTGTGTGTGTGTGTGTGTGTGTGTGTGTGTTTATGGGGTTGCTGCTGATGTGGGAAATAATGGGGCCATGTCCTTGCCATATTGTATGCTGACACTGTTGTCTGCATTCATCTTGAGGCCAGGACCTTGGCATCATTGCATTCCCACTCTGTGGCCCCTTGCAGTGTGTTAACAGCAGTTTGTGGCTCAATGACAGACTGCATACTACTTACAGTTGACACAGCCTTAGGTAGTACCTACATATGTGTGTAGTGGCAGTTAGCATTTATGCCTAGATACATGTGGGTCATTGGGAACAGAAGGTTGTCACAGAGAATTCACATGTCTACATATTGCATGCAAATAGGTGACACAGATTGTGATTGCCACCTTATCAAATGTGGACTGTGGGATACATCTTGTAGTAACATGACAGTTGGCAGGACATACCATACCAATGGCAAGTGCAACACACAGGATGTCCTTTGGTTTGCTAATATGACAGTTTCTTTGTGTGACATTACATTAGCTTATACTATTTGTCATGACATTAAGGTGATTCTGATGTGCAATAACTGCTCTGTGCAGTTAGTAGACAACTTTATGGAATGTTTGTTGTCCTACACTCTGTGGACCTCTGCATTGTTTGAGTTGTCACAGGTCATAACTTGCTAAACATGGACTGAAACTTGCAGGGTGGTACAGATGATGGCCATAACTCTCATCTATACATATTTCTCCAGAATGTCCTGATGTTTGCCACATATTTTATTTCCATTTGTCAAAACACTGTGGTTTTCTGGCAAATTGGTGAAAAATCATGAAAGACTAACATTAGAGATTAATGACAGATATTGTCATGTCACAACTCTTACCCTTTGGAAAATGCATTCGGATGCACAACCTGATCTGGTATCTACTTTCCATGTTTGTCACAGCAATATGCAACGGTTGTTCTCAATGTTTGGCCTTTGCCCCACGTTTCTGTATGGCTTTAATCCGATGTATTTCTGTGAGGGGTTGAGAGGTATGCTGGTGGCCATAACACAGTTATACTGCTGCAAGGGGATATACACGCGCACACACACACACACACACACACACACACACACACACACACACACACACATACACATACATGCACACACACACACACACACACACACACACACACACACACACACACACACACACACACACACACACACACACACACACACACACACACACACACACACACACACACACAGTCATGACCTGTCCTTGCTGAGAGTAGAACCTCTATCTGCCTAGTTTTACATACAATAGTGCTATATACATAACACAAGCACGACAGAGCTACTAAAGTTTTGCAGTGACTGCCACTACTATTCAGGTGGGTGACATTTGCAGGTGCTGTTGGGATTGCCACTGGGGGGTTAACAGGCCCTTAACATGGTAGAGCCATCTCAAACACACACACACACTGCTGTATGGGGTCATGCACTGAAACACACATGCACACACAGTTGCCACTTTTCAGATTAGAACACCTACCTATTTTGTTATGTACAATACAGACCAACATGACTATTGCATGTGCCACAGTGCCTTTGTGTTAAAAAATGTGTAACTGTGCTTCTAAGGTGGTTGATATCCGTAGGAGCCCTGAGTAGGTTGGCAATGGGGGAGTTAACAGGGTGGAACAGGCACAGAAAATGGTGTAGCCATTACACGCACACACACACACACACACACACACACACACACACACACACACACACACACACACACACACACACATACATGACAGCCACAGGGAATATACATAGAGAAACACATACACTCACACCATTGGTAACAGTCAGATTAAAACACCTACCTATCTACTTGCATGTACTATAGCACTACATACATATTGCATGCGTCACAGAGATTATATATTGGGGACATAACTCACAACCTCTTACAGTAATTAATCTTGAGAATGCCTTCAGGAATGGTGGGATAAACCCCCCAAAATAGGGACACTTGTCATGTATTGCTTTTACAAACCTAGATAAATGATAGGTTAATAGGTTTTCCATCAGCATGAAGTTTCAGGAGGGTATGACATCTGAAGCTGACATGTCTCTCACTATTTGTGACATCAGATCTCATGGATTTGCCAGTGATTTGACAGAAAATCCCATTGTTATGAGACATGGACCACATATATATGCTATAAACATCTGGACACTCTGTATACATCTGTACAGATGAGTGGTATGGGCTGTAGAGTTTCAGATGGTGCATCTAAGGTGAATGACATCAGCAGTCCTTGTAAAGTAGGACAATGGGGGGGTTACTGGGTTGAAAAGTCTTCAAAATGTTTTAATCTACAAACACACACACACAGTTGCCAGTGCTAAGAGTAGAGCCCCTATCTGTCTAGTCATATATAATATAATGCTTTCTACTTATTGCATGCACCACACACACACAGTAGCCAGTATTGAGGTTAGAACCCCTTTCTATCTAGTTGTTTAGACTATAGTACTGTGCCTTTATTGCATGTGCCACAGAAATTACATGCCTACAGTCTGTTCAACGGTGCGTCTAAGGTGAATGACATCAGCAGACCTTGTAAAGAAGGGCAGAGTCATATCCTGGTGTGGGTACAGTATGCATTGGACTGAGTAGAGTTTTCCATAATATGTGTGGTATATTCTACACAGCACTGTGATTTCCTGGTATGTCAGTGGCAGACCACTATAGAGTAATATGATGAACCGCTGACAGATATTTGTTTACTGACTCAATACACTGCAGGGAACCTATGTTACTGCACAAATTGTTCTGGTGTGTACATTCTCTGTTTGTCTGTCTAGTGGTTCCACTTCCCCTTATATGTGTCTCTTTGTCCTTCTGTAGTCCTGTCCCAGGCTTTGCCCACATTTGCTGCTATGTATTTGTCGTTATGGTGTGAGTGAGGTAGAAGTTGTAACATTACATCAGGGTTATGGACTTCACACCTCTGGCTGTACCTGTTTAGCAGGTTGTCCATCAATGCACCCCTATATCAGGGGGTGTATGTCACTATATCAAATTTCTGAAAGTTCAAATATCATATGGTCGAACCCATATGCTCAAACTTTTAAAAGTTTGAAAAGCTAAAAATAAATAAACAACAGAAAAAACAACCTGACCATTTTCAGCAGGAGGGCAAGCCCCCCCCCCATGCACCCCCCCCGCTCTTTAAATATACCAACTCTGAGATCACACTACAGTGCAGGAAAGGGAAATCTTCTCATTCTGCACTGTATGGAGATCTCCACTGAAACATTCAAACTTTTAAAAGTTTGATCATATGGGTTCGACCATATGACATTCGAACTTTTAAAGATTCAATAACGTAATATACACCCTACATCTGCTGTGGTCCCCAGATGGTTTGTGTTGCAATGTTATTATAAGGCTACATATTTGCCATAACTGTCAAATTCATACAGACTGACATCTGGACAAGCCCATACATAACAGTCAGACACAGGCCCAGGCAAGGGGACAGGGTGTTAATATTGCTCTTCCAAACATAGACAGATGGTAGAACAATTTTGTATTAGCTTGCATTTTCTTATGGGCATGACATTTGCTTCTCAATTGTCTGTCATTGATGCTTTCACATCAACCTTTATTGTTTTGCAAATAGTTTGGCAGACAAATGCAATGTTATGACAAGCAGAACAGATATATGAGGTATACATGTAGAAATTCTGTGACACCCTGTCATTCCAGTTGTATGGATGGTGCCCACTGACTTGTCAATACTGACACAGTAATGTGGCAGCCATTTATAACCTGGCACTACACTTGACTTGTCACAACCTGCTATTCTACTAGGCACTGTGTAGGTTACTCTGAGCTGTGTATTGTCCATATGTGTGACCCCCTATCCATCCATTGTCCAGCGTTCCTTTAGTAACAAATATTGACTTCTGGACAGTGTGTACAACTCCTGCCATAGGTGTAGATGGCATGCAAAATAGTTGGCATGGCCAGTCTCTAACCATGGACCTTCTCAACTACAGTACTGTACTTAGACCACTAAGCCACAACAGCCAGCAAGAAGTACTGTCTACTTCCTGACAGTATTTACCATGCACATACATAGCACACCTGCATATTGTGGACATGGAACAAGTTAGAAAGTTGATTGGGACAGCTGTGGGAATGTGTGTTCTGCTGCTATTACCTTACAAACATAAACATTACTGCATTTCTATGGGAACATGGGTCTATTGGGGGGAGGGGGCATACCTCTCAACTGTACATATTTTCACAGACTGTCCAGAGGTTTGCCTCATATTTTGGGTCCATTTGTCATAGTATTGTGGTTGACTTGAAAAATACTGGCATATCATTAAAGACTGAAGTTAGAAAGTAATGACAGACATTTGAGTTTCAGACTTCTTACAGTTCAGAGACATAATGCAACTGCAAGACCTGTTCTAATATCACTGTCTAAGTTTGTAAGAGCAATATTTCATAACTGTCCCTAATTGTGGGCCTTTGCCACGTATTTCTTTATGGCTTTGTACAAATGACTTGTTGTGAGAGGCTGAGAGGTGTGTATGGGACTCCAACATTGACATCCATGCATGTGACCTATGTCCCCAAAGTTTTTTAGTCTCCCACATATCCTGCAGTAAGTTTTACCACCTTGGGGACTACTGCATGTTCTGGGACAGACATTTTTTAGAAGACATTTCCTGTGTTCCCACATAGCTGTCAGTTGTCTGCTGCTATCCCGGTAGCCCACCCCATTCCCTTACATACATGCAGCAATACCATAGATATGCTACCACAGCCTACTACTCCATTCATTTGTTGTTAAGACGAGTGACTTACCTTGTGCCTGCAGCAGTTGTGAGGACAGTGCTTCAGGGCTGACTCTGTCAGATGCACACAGTACACAGCCTATACATGGTAAGGTACAGGTAGTGTGATGTGTGTGGCATCCTTTTTACTGTGTGTGAGTCAGAGTGAGATGTCAGTCCCTGGATCCCTACAGTGTCAGTGCATGTGTGATGCATTGGCTCTTTACCAAGGCCAAGGCCTACTGGGCATGCCTACATCTGCCTACAGGAACAGGCTCAGGGGGCTCCTCCTCCAAGTCCCCCTGAGCCTGTGGGGACCTTGGCAATGGCGGGGGGCTGTGTGTCCCTTCCCTGTGATGTTCCTGTCACAGATGTTTCCAAGGATCATATTGTGTGGCATGGCAGATACTATGAAGATGTGTGCACATGTAGCTAGAGAGTACTGCAGGTCTCCACCAGATATATCAAGGCAGTGGAACAGTGACTTGAACAGCCCAAACACATGCTCTATGATGTTCCTAGTTTGTGCAGTGCCTCATTATGGCATTCTTCAGTGGATGTGTGTGCATTTATGATGGGTGTCATAATCCACAGTTCCAATGCGTAGCCAGCATCCCCCACTAGATGGCCATATGGGATGTCCCCCTGGCAAATCCCTGGTACAGCTTTGATGCATGCCAGATGTGGGAGTAGTGATAACTGCTAGGGCTGCCAGCGCACACACACTGATGATAATGCCCTGGGTATTGCACACAACCTGGCAGTTGATGGAGTGATACCCCTTGCAGTTGACATAAACTCTACCCTCCTCCGCAGGTGGTGCTTTGATGTGCACATGAGTGCAGTCTATAGCACTCAGTACCTCTGCGTAGTGTGCTACATGGTGGAAGAGATGCATATTGGTTTTCCTCTCCTCAGGGGTGTTGGGGAAATACATGTGCTCACTGGTATGTGTTAGCATGACATCCAGGAACTGGTGGAGTACCCTGGATGTGGATGTCTGTGAAACCCCCATGGTGTCCACAGTAGGTCTTTGAACAATACCTGTAGCTAGTATTCTTAAGGATACACATACATTTTGTTTATACTGGGATGGGTTTCCATCTGTTGGCTCTGGGTTGGAGATGAGGGTGGCAGAGCTCAGTGAGTTCCTGTAGTATGTCTCTGCCCACCCTATAGTGCTGTACTATCTCCAGCTCATGTAGCCCCTGAAAGGTTACCCTGGGTCTAAACACTCTTGTCCTCCTCAGTCTGGGCCAATTTTCAGCATCATCATCATCACTTACCTCAGTCTGTAGCAAGTAGAGATGTAGCAGAGCAGCAGCAGCCACTATCATTTTGTCACTTAAAATTCCCAAGTGTGTACTTCAGTTGTGCAGAGTATGTGGGAAAAATCAGATTGAAGGGTGTCTTCAGATGCAGCCTGTGTGATTGTCTGACTATTATACATTCCACCTGCTAACTATATTATTGAGGGGTTTGAATGGGCCAGTGTGAGTGGCAGAGGGCTTATTTGTCATTTATAGTTGATTGGCTTTTCTAAGCTATTTCCTTTTATTTATTTTTTTTCAATTTCCTCCACTTCTAATCTTCCCACCATGCCACACAAACCTGCAGCTCCAGTGTAAACATTGCTCAGCAGATTTGACCCTCCCCTGTACACAAGCATGCTTAGCATTCCTTTAACCTGCTAAAACATGCTCAGAAGGGCTCAGTACAGCTGAACCATCCAGGCACGTCCCCTCTTCTTAGTTGTGCTTAGCTGATAGCAAATAGGTGCCGCTAAGCTCCAATGTGCTTAACCATACTGTGACACATCTCCTTTTTATTTCAGCTGTCTCTTCTGCCTACACTACCACAGTTCTAGCCCTTACACAGTTAGTATCTGTTTACATGGTGGCCCATTTTGCTATTCAATAAACTTAGCTCATTTACATACACCTACATTTTGCTGCATTACACGGCACCTACATGGGTGCCTTTATGCTTCCTGGATCACAAAATCACCTTATCTGTATGATTTTTACCAGCAGATGAGGTGATTTTCATTCTGTGGACACCTCCATGTCCGAACAATGTTGGGATGCTCGTGCACGCCCCGAGCCTTGCTTCATGGACTGTTTGTCAGCCATGTTCCATGTTCGAACCTTACCACTATTCCTACACAGAATTTGGCTCCGTGTAAGGTTTATTAAATTACCCTTAACATCTTTCTAAAATATAAGTGTTCATGAGGGAAGTACAACAGTTACTTTCTTTTTATGAGGTAAGGGCATCCACCTTTCTCTGAGTAATGGCACCATTGCAGCTGTTTGCAATAAGTGCCAAAGGGTGCTGTATATCAGTGCTGACTCCAGCATAAAGACAATAATTTCAGACTAATGCCCCCTTAAAGTATTTTTATTAGTATTTTTTTCACTTGGATCACAAACTCTGAGGTTTGTTACTTAATTAGTTAATATGGTGTAATTTTATTTTCTTTATTTATTTCACTTTGGTTACCGGGGAAGTCCACTGGGCCAGACGTGTGCCCATTTTCAGTGGAGGCCCGGGGAGAAATGCTCCAATAAGCAATATGGTTACAAGGTTACATAATGCAATGGTAAGTACATACATAAATGGATACAAAGGTTACATAATGCAGTGGAAAATACATATATGCAATCAGGTACAGGGGATAAACTGGCAATGAAATACAATTTTGACATAGGTAGCACAGTTTGTAGGTATTTACATTCAGGACAGTAAGTTTAGATTGACTGGACAATAAGTATATATGATTCACTTGATATTTACAATATATACAATACTTGGAGTCAAGAGAGAGAGGATGCTTAGTCTGAGTATGTTAGCTTAGGTTTAATTAGGATAATAGAAAAGAGGTAATAGTGCAGAGAAAAGCAGGAAAATGAAGAGCTCAAAGGGGAAATTCTTAAGATAGTTATGTAGCATGAAAGCAGGAGCATTTATGTTTAGTGGATAGGTAAGAGAAAAGTAGGGTTTTGAAGGATTCAGAGTTAGGTGTAGTCCTGAGTGAAGGAGGGAGAGAGTTCCATTTTTTGCCAACAGTGAAAGAGAGAAAGTGTTGGCCTGCAGGGCATTTGGGTTTGTGGACAGAGATTAAATTTTGGTGTTCAGATCTCAAAGATCTGGTTGGGATATAAGGGGGAAGGACGTTTGTTAAGGCTGGGCATTTATCTGGATAGAATATTAATTTGTGGGCAGTGGTTAGTTGGAAATAGTCTAGGAGGTTTGGGAGTTCCAGCCAGTTCAGAGATTGTAGGGTTAGACAGTGGTGACTAGAGGTTTTGGATTTAGTTGCGAATTTGCAGATTTTAAAATAGCAAGTTTTGAGTTTAGAGGTGTTGGAAGAAGATATGTTAGTTAGTAGAGGGGCTCCATGTAATAGAGAGGGTAGGAGGTAGGTATTAGCAATAGTTTGCCTTGCAGAGTTGGAGAGAAAGCGGTTATTTCTATAGATTATGCCTAGCTTTTGATGAGTTTTTTTGATGTTTTGTTGGATGTGGATATCAAATTTAAGGTGTTTGTCTATGGTGATGCCAAGGAGTTTTGCGGAAGGGACCACTTCTATGGCAGAGTTGCTTTGGTTAAGGACTTTGAAAGCATTCTTGTCGAAGGAGAAGTTTCTGGAGGTAGGAAACAGCAGAATTTTAGATTTGTTAGAGTTGAGTGAGAGATGGTTTTGGTGCATCCAGTTTTCGGTAGTGGAAAAAGCTGTTTGAGTTTTAGTCAATAGTTCAGGAAGGTTGGAGGCGGCACAGACTAAGGTGGAATCATCTGCATATTGGATAACTGTTGTATCAGGGATGATTAAGTGAAGGTTGTTAATGAAAATGTTGAAAAGCATGGGTCCGAGGACGGACCCCTGGGGAACACCGGTGGGTGTTGGCAAGAAAGAGGAGGTAGAGTTCTTCCATCTGACAGCTTGAGATCTGTCAGATAGGTAGCTGGAGAACCAGGAAAGGGTATCAGGGGAGAGATGAAGGTTGGAGAGATGAAAGAGAAGGTGCTTGTGGGAGATGGTATCAAATGCTTTGGAAAGGTCTAGCAGTACTGTGGATACTGGAAATCCAGAATTGCGTGCTCGATTTACTGTGTCTAAGAAGGATAGTAAGGCAGTAGTGGTGCTGTGGCCAGGGCGGAAGCCATTCTTGGTGGGAGTTAAGAGGAGATTCTGAGTTAAAAAAGGCGTAAGTTGGTGATGGACACATTTTTCAAGTATTTTTGACAATGGTGAGAGTATGGCAATTGGGCGGAAATTAGAGATAATGTAGTTTTTGCCTCCTTTGTGTAGAGGTAGAATGAAGGCAGATCACCAAAGTTTGGGTACATAAGACTCTTTTAAAGATCTGTTAATTAGGATGCTGATAGGGAGAGCAATACCATCAGCAGCAGTTTTGAGGAAGGAGGAGGGTAAGTTGTCTGGGGCATTTGAGCAAGGCTTTAGTTTTGATAGGAGTCTTTTTATGAAAGTAGTTGGCACAGGTTTGAGTTGGAAATAAAGTGTGCAGTTACTAGGGGTGCTGGGAGTAGAGGAGAGAGAGTTGGATGGATTGTTGTTGGGAAAATATTTGGTTAGATTAGATATGGATTCTGTAAAGAATATGTTGAAGTGAGAGCTTAGTTCTGAGTCAGTTAAGCTAGGGTCAGGGCAGGGATTATTCCTAGATCCTGGGTGGTGTAGGGAATTAATAGATTTCCAGAATTGTTTAGGGTTCTTGTTATTATTGGACTGAAGTTTATTGTAGTAATTTTTTTTGTCTTAGGTGATTAGTTTCTTTACTTGGTTGCGGAGTTGGGTGTATTGAAGTAAGGTAGAAGGCATCTTATTTTTTTGGTAGAGCTTCCAGGATTTGTCCCTGGAGTGAAAGATTTGTTTAGTTTCTTTGGATAGCCAAGGAGCAGAATTAGTCTTGATTCGTTTGTTTCTTGGTGGGGCTTGGGAGTTGAGGGTTTTTAGGAAGATAGAGTTAAAATATTCTACTGCATTGTCAAGGGGAAGAGTATAAAGGATTTGCCAGTTTATATATTTAAAAGTGTTTGAGAAATTTGAGGGATTGAAGTTGCTGAGATTGCGAGTGTGGATATAGTGGTGTTGGTGTTTAGTATTGTTGGTTGAGCAATGTATGAAAGCAGGGAGATGTTCACTGAATGTGTCTGGGATAGTACCTGAGAGAGTTATTTTATTTGGATGGGAGACTAGGACCCAGTCGATGATTGATCCTGGGGGGGTGGTGTTTGTTAGGGTGAGTGGTTGTCTGTATTACTTGGGAGAAATTGTAGAGGTTAATGAATAAGGAGGGAGAAGGTGACTTGATTTTATTCCAATCAATATTAACATCGCCTAGAATGTAGGTTTCAAAATTTATTTTAGTGGAGGCCCGGTGAAGAATATTTTCAAGGGTAGAGATGTTGTCAACTGGGGAAATATATAGTGAGATAATGCAGATATTTTTATGTTTATTTAATTGTAGGAGACAAGTGGTTAGTTCAGTATTTTTGAATTTTGGAATTGGAGTTTGTAGAGGAATAAGAGAGAGAAGGTTGGAGTAGATTAGAGCAGAGCCTCCACCTTTTCTGTTTAAATGGTCACTTCTATGGATTTGGAATCCAGGTGGTAGGATTTCGGAGTCAGCAATATGGTGTTTTAGCCAGGTTTCTGAGATGGCTAGGATGTCAGGTTGGTTATGGGAAATCCAAACTTGTATTTGGAGTATTTTGTTATTAAGGCTTTGGGCATTTATGGTGAAGAACTTAAGGGTGTTAGGACAGGAGGTAGAAGAAGAAGAGGGAGGGGGGAGAGTGGATGTGTGAAATGGATGAAGTGGGGGAGGGGAGGAGTTTGTTGTGAGGCAAGGGCCAGGGTTAGGATGGATGTCTCCAGATAAGTCTAGGTCATTATTGGGAATTATTATTATTATTATTCCAAAGACATGCATCTGGAGTGTTTCTCCCCGGGCCTCCGCTGAAAACAGGCTCTGTGGAACCTAGTCGGACATTCCCGGTCAACAAATGTTAAATAAAATAAATAAATAAAAATACATAACTTTTAGCTTTTTGGGTTTATTGAGAAGGAAGCTGTTTGCAGTTAGTAGTGATTGAAGAGTGAAGGTATTTGTTGTGGTGGAGAGGAGTTTGGGGAGGAATAGGTGTAGTAGGCTAGGAGAAATAAGAGAGGGTGTTATTGTATGGAAGTGGGATGCTATAAATGGTTTTGTTATGGTATGGTAATGGTACTGAACATTGTATAGTACTTAATATAGTTTATAAAATCCTCTGGAAATAAAAGACATATTTAATGTGACAAACAGCTCATGAGCTGAATACTTTGTTACAAATACAAATTATTTTTATTTCAGCCTGCTGCATGCAGATATGATACAATATCAGAAACTATGTTTTCACAGAAAATATGCATCTTAATAAACTGTAACATTTTTTGAAGCATCCATTCACTTGGCTGAATAGGTACTTCAGTCACTTTTGATACTGGAAAATCAAAGAACTCTTACAGTTTTATTTCCATATCAGGTGTCTGGATTCATTTTTTAATAGTGACACTACAATGTAGCATGGGGGGGGGGGCTGCAGTCATTAGTGTGCCATCCTTAGGATCAACTATTAAATCAACATCCCATCTGCCTGAGTTTGTGATAGTACAGAGAACTAACCAGTCATTAAAGCATTAATAAATAAACAAATGTATTAATTAAAATAAAAGTAAAAGTATTTTCTTTTGTATTATGCACTCCTGTTTTCCCCAGTGGAGTTGCCATTTTGATGTTTTTTATGTAGTGGTGTATCTTATGCTAAAGCTGCAATTTTTTTTTGCATGATTGTATTTGTAAGTTGTTCTGGTTGTATATAAATAGTATATATAAACCTTAAAGTCCATAAGAATTCATCCATCTATCCACAACTTCCTTTTCTGATTTTTGCACATGGGGTTGGTGTGTCACATCAGCAATGGCCAATGTTCACACTGATGGGCCAGCCCAACCATGGTTATTTGTTTGTTGTTAAAATCCATAACAATATCCAATCTTATTACTTCATATAATTTATTATGATCCAAACGTTTGGTGATTTGCCTGATTCAATTAACCCTTAATTAATTTGCTGTGAATGTCTTATTCTAAAAAGATCACATATGCTGCTGGGTAAAACTAAATTTACATCCCTCTGTTGACAAACAATGCTCAACCACTCATTAATGATCTGATTAGATGAGCAGCAACAACTAGGAATTTAGTTTTTTATCTGACAGATAATTAATCTAACCACTTAAAATTCATCAGATGGGGATCTGCTTTAAGGAATGAAAAAATGCTTTGCCATATAAAAATGTATTTCCATGATAAATGCATAGAGATAGCATTTGTTAAGCATATCAGAGATATATAGAATATAATAAATGTATATCATCTAACATTTATTTATTATACTACCTGTACCCATCGCTTGACATTTATTTGTTTTTTTATTGACTTAATTTAAATGAAATGATTAAGCTGCGTTTAACATGTCATAAGACCTAAAGTCAGAGACTTAAACAGTTTGCAATATAATCTGATAAACCTTTCCAATGACAAAGCATCCGTACTTTTGGAAACATTAATGCTTGCTGAAGGAGGCTTCCTGTGTAAAACAATTTGGAATATCCTATCATGGGTATATAACTATTCTGAGATTAAATGTATGTAAAACAAATTTGGAACACCTTATCAAGGGTATATAATCATTTTGAGATGAAATGTATTTGTCTCATAATCAAACGACCCATGAGACATTTTTTTTATTAAACAGTGGTGTAACAAGTCATCTTTTAACAATATGGCAAAAATGTCTAGTGAATATGCATGTCTTCCAGTGGTGCAAATTAAAGGTTATTTCCAATGACACAGGTCTATTAGATACATTCCACATGTGAAAGCAAACCATTGCAATTGTAATATAGATAGATAGTATCTGCAAAATATGTTGTGGAGTATAACTAGTAAAACACTAAAAAAATTAGGAAAGTATCAGTTAAAGTGTTGGGCCATCATAGAGCTGCCAATACCCTCATCATCATTGCTATCATTAGTGACGCCTTTTCCTGCATTTATATATGGGGTTCATGTATTGAATCAATGGTAGCCAGCTCTGCTGATTCAGTACTACTCCTTAAGCCTGGCTGTTGCCGGCCTTCTGTTATGCAACCAAACTCTCGGTTACATATTCTTCTCTGCTCTTGCCTTCATCCTGTTTCTCCCAAATTTCCTTCACCAAATCATCTTCTGCTTTTCTTCACATGTGATTACACCACCATAATATGTTAATTATATAATATCTACGACCATATATGCAACTAGGACAATTTTGGCTTCTGTTCCAATGTCCTTATTTCTTTGTCTGTCCTCCAATGTACATATATCATCCATCTCAGGTACTTCATCTACATTACCTCAGGTGTCCTCAATTGCTTTGCCTTCACTGCCCAGGCTTCTGGGTCATAAAGTAGCATAGGTTTTACTATTGTTTTGTACAGCTTACATTTCAGATTATTTTGCATTCTTTTGTCATGCACTACCCTAGAAATGTGCTCATTCAGGCTTCTGTTCTACTCAACTACTTGAATCTTTTAGCTTGATCTACTATTTTCCATCTGTCTCAGTTTTCAGTTTCTTCTTATTTCCCCCATTTGCTACAAGGATAACAGTCTTGATGTACTCTTTATTGCTTGTTTTTCCCCATTGTTTGCTAAGGTATTCCATCACTAAGATGAACAGCAGTAAGCTCGGAAGTCAAACCTGATACAAACCCCATTTTCACTGGATACTGCTCTGTGAGTCCAACTAATATTTGTATTTGTGTCCTTGAATCCTTGCATATAGTCTGCACTAATTTTACCAGTGTTTCCCAGACTGTGAACCATCACAGAGTTGCTAATGTCAGCTTTCTTGAGTCCTTGTCATATGTTTTCTACAAGTATAGGAATACTGAGGCTGACTCTTTGCTCATCTCCTGCTTCTTTCTCAATATCTGTTCTCACTACAAACATTGGGTCATTTGTGCTGCAACCTGGTCTGAATTTGAAAGGCTAGTCTCCCATCATACCTTCTACTTTGTGTATTAATTTACCAATCAACATCTCTAACACTTTCTTGCAGTGTCTACTGCTCATGGTTGTGGATGTCCCTTTTGTTCTTATACACTGGCGCTAGACTGTTTATTGTCTTGTCATCTGAGATATGCCTATTTCTCCATTTCTCCCCAACTCACCCAACATATTAATCATGTCTGTTGTGACTTCATCTAATTCATAATGTGTTAATAGACCAGTTAGGTAAAGCAGAAGCTGATAGAATTTTGTCAGAAGGTATATCAAACAAATTAATATAGAGTAGTCTGCGGAGCATTCTGTTTTCAGTAATCCATCATATAGGACTGTTGTTTCTCAAGTACATGGCTCATTGGAAAGAATTGGATGTATTACTAGAACAACTATTTGTTATCGATCTTCCTTTTTATGTTAAAGATATAACAACACTTTGAGATGAATTAAAAAAAAAAGAAAAAGAAAATGGCAAGAAATTTGTGTTACAGTGGATGTAATATCATTGTATACTTACACAAACTCCACTGACAACAATGAATAGCCACAGATAAAATATTGATTTTTTTCAGCACTTTCTTTCTTTAATTTCATTAGAACTTCATCAGAAAAAAATCTAAACTGAATCATTACCATTTAAATAACCCCCCAAAAGGCCAAATGATCCAATCATACTAATAGAAACTTGCAATGGCTTACATCATACTTAAACCAAAAGTAAAAGAACATACAACAAAAGGAAGAAACTGTTGCAGAAAAGAGGAAATTCCCAGGATGCAAAAACTTACCAGCCTCAGTAAGAAGCTGAGATCCCTCATAAAATCTTTCAAAGCTAGTTACAAAAATAAAATTGCCAAAGATTACAAAGACAACCACAAGGCATTCTATAACTATGTCAAGAATCTAAATGGGTGGGAGGTTGGCATAATGGTTAAGGTATTTACCTTACAAACATAAGGTGCAGGGTTTGAGTCTCACATGGGGTAACTGGCTAGGCTGAAAATGGCCCACAAGGGCAGTTAGCCTAGTACTAATCTATGAACCTATGAACCTACGGTAATGCTCAGATCTGCTCTGGGCTACAACAGAATGGCATTAAATATACTGATCCCAAGGATATTGCCAATATCCTGGCAGATCGATTCAGTGCCAACTTCACTCCCTCTCTCCCCCAAAATGGCCCATCTCAATACTGGAAGATTGCCAAATTCTGGTAATAATGGCCATACAGTTAAAAAACGCACTATCCAAAGCTAAGAATACAGCATCCATGGGACCAGATGACATCCCTGGTTGTGTACTACATGAACTACAAAATGAACTGGCACCTCACCTAAGTGTCATGTTTAATCATGCCCTCACCTCAGGCTTCATGCCCACTGAGTGGCACACAGCTACAGTTATCCCACTCCACAAGGGGGGATCCACCTTGGATCCTGAGAACTACTGCCCCATCAGTCTAATGAGCCTGATCTGCAAGGCCATGGAACGTATTATCATGTAACTTAAAAACAAAGACATTGGCAACCTTCAAACATTGGATCCCACCCAGTTTGGGTTCATAAAGGGCCGATCTTGTCTCCTGAACCTGATTGACTTCTTCAAATCAGTCTCCAGAGCCATGGATGAGGGTTAGGCAGTCCACACAGATTATCTGAACCTTGCCAAGGCCTTTGACACCATCCCCCACTCTGGAATCATAGATAAACTTACTAAGCTGGGCATTAATCCCTACTTCACTCGATGGGTTGCCAACTGGCTTACTGACAGAAACCACACTGTAAAAGTAACTGACTCAAAATCCAGCTCCAGACAAGTGACAAGTGGAGTACCTCAGGGTTCAGTACTGGGACCTCTTTTGTTTGGCATCTACTTCTCTGAAGTAAAGGCCAACACTAAGGAACTCTGGCTAATAAATTTCGCAGATGACTGCAAACTGGGAACCATTATTGAATCCCCAAATGATGTGGATACTCTAAAAAGGGCCTTACAGAAACAGATGCTTGGTGACAGAGCCATGGGCTCAAGCTCAATGCCAAGAAATGTATAGTTAGCCCCTTTGGGAAAAAACATGTACCCGTGAATTAACACATAGGTGGCAGTACACTAAACACTGAAAGTGTGATAAGAGACTGAGGGACACAGGTGGACAGTGGTCTCACCTTCAATAACCACATCACCACAACAGTCAGGAAATCCTTCTATGTGGCACACCTCATCATTAAGGGCTTTTCATCTAGAAAAAAGGAGGTCATTATCCCACTGTACTCATCCCTCATTAGACCCATTATAGAATACAGCGTCCCATTTGGTATGTACCTCTCAATACATCTGCAACGACTGGAAAGGCTGCAGAAATACCTCATTAAAAGAATCACAGGCCTAAAGCAGATGCCCTATGCTGACCACCTTAAAAAACTCCAGCTATACACTGTCGCATATTGTCTACTCTGAGGCGATCTCTGCTTAACATACAAGGTCATGTCAAACACAGAGCTGTTGGACACGGTAAACTTAAAGAAATCCCAATCCCTTAGAGCCACATGCTCCAGGGATCTAAACTTTGTCATCACAATAAAAAAAACATGCTGGTGGGATAGGTTCCTGACCCAGAGACTCCCCAGACTCTGGAATAGACTTCCCATACATATCACCTCTTTGGCCCTCTTCAATAGGAACCTTGATGATTGGATGGGAGAAAGGAAATTCACCCCTGGGATCATGTCAGTCACCCTGCTAGACAGGGGTCCAAGGAAGTAAATAGTGTGGGAAGAAATATCCAGGGAATTGTTATGGCTAGGCTTGCATAGGCCCTAGGGCCGATAGCCTAGTACCAAAGTATGAACTATGAACTACATTAAATATTAATATACAAAGACTATCAACTAATAAACATAAAATAAAAAAAAAAATAAAAATTTGAATTTAAATGTTAATTAAATATTCAGGTGTACTTGCCCTGCAAGAAAAAAAAAACATTTAATATTAATAGATTGATTAAGGTCAGGCTTCTGATCAGCACTAAGTCTGATCTGCCAGGCTGTTTCTTTGCATTCAAGCATAGTTTTAAATTCAGCAATAAACCCAGTATTGTTAACTGAATCCAGTAGTGCAAAAGTAAACTTTTTAAAATTTGTAAAAGACACAGCATGCTTGGCCAAAGCATTTGAAAGGTCTTTGTTTTTAATGGTCAAACAATGCTCATACATTCTTCTGTTGAGTGCCCTAATAGTTTTCCTATATAAAAACTCTGACATGAATTACAGTTAGCAGTGTATACACCACAGATGGAACAACAATCAAATCTTTGTATGGCCCAAAATAAATAGCCACAAGATTTGATCTCTAAGGGAGATGGATTAACAATGTCTCTACATTGTTTGCAATGCCCACAACTCTAAGTGCCATATGCTACACTAGTTTCCTTCATTGTAGAGGTGGCTGCACTTCTTCCCAAAATGGACTTAAGGCACTGGGATTTCTTAAAGGTGAAAACAGGCCTAGTCCTGATAATGTTGACCAAATCTACATTGCCCATAAGCAACTTCCAACTGTAATATTCAAAATACAGTTATAGAACTTTTGAATCATATCTTTATAAAAATGAAGGACAAATACAGTCCACCTTATATGGTAAGCATACCACTCTGTGAGCATCACTGTTTCACTATAGAAAAGCCAAATGGCTGCCCATAAATCAAAAGTCTAACCTACTTTTACGATCCCAGCTCTATAAAGTACTCCAGCTCCACTCTTTTACTCCCCTTGCAGGTACACTTTATGAAAAAGAAAAAAAAACTCATATAACCTAAGATGCTAATTACAATTACTTGCTAATTACAGGTCACAGCAACTCTCATTACCCCTAGAACCAAACTCTACAATACAGCTTTTGCTTTCTTCTCTCAGGCACCTACTATTTGGCAAGCTCTCCTAATCAACATGTAGGAACTCAACACCTATTTTAAATTCAGGATGCAACTCAAAAAGCACTTCTACATCCAAACCACAGGCATGTCACCTAAACTATAACCTTTCTCTCAAGATTCACAGAAGATTGACCTATTTTAGAAACTAAAGTATATATTGTACATTACATTCTGCTAGATTGCACATTACACTATGCTTGCTCACTGAAATATACTTACACAGTTTTTTCTATGTAATTAGTCTGAACTATTCTGTTATTGCGTATATTTCTGTATTTTTATTTATGAAATGTTTTGTATTTCACTCAGGCTGAGCCTGAAATTGGTCAGTATTGATCAGTGCATGACCCCAGTAAACAAATAAATACAAATTAATAAACAAGACATGCCAATGTCACTTAATATTTTCCTATCGTCTTAAGTGTTCAACCAAAACATTTTATAGAGTCATTGTCAAATGATAAGTTTTTAAGTACCTGGAAACTATGTTCTTATGAAGGAAATTTCCGAAGAATGGTCCAGGATATGTCTATCAAAGTAAATAATGCAGGTTACTTATAAGATCATTTAATTAGATTCTTATATAATGTAAATAAAAAAGTACATAAAAAGCTAAGAAGGTCACTCTAATAATGTGGAAAATGTGAAACAAGATGTATATTTTGTAATTCAACATTCCCACCTTGTAAAGGGGATGGCAAGAATATTAAGAAAATGTTGGTACATAATACCTACTGATCAAACACTGTAAATGTTGGTAAAAGATGGTCTAGTGATATTTTGTAGAAAGTATCCTAGTTTAGCTTATACATTAGTACATGCAGAGAAAATAGTTGAGTCTGAAAATTATATTCTATACATGGATATATGGATCTTTCTTGAGAATTTGATATTAAATGGTGTATTTCTAATCTCTTAGGTATTCAAAATTGTTATTTAAAATGTGTTACTTTTGTACATGTAATTTATTTGACACAGGACGAACTAGAGGATTGACAATGAACACAAGCACAAATGGGTAATATTAGGAATACTAGCAGTTAATATTTAGTAGTTACATATTTTTATATAAAACATAAGAGGAATCCAACATATTTTTGATTTTTTATTATGTATCATTGCTACAATTAGATGTTATATTTGTTCAAATTTTTTTTATTAAAATGTGATGTTATATTTGGTTTTAAAGGAACGATGGTAATTTTTTGGGTATATATTATTTCAGTGAAAGACTTATTCTATGAATATGTCTTCATCAATCAACAGCCACTGGAATTCACTTCAGAAAACTGAAATTTTTCCCACAGTTCGGAAACACTCGCCCAACTGTCCAGAACACACAAAGCATTAAATGAAATCCACCAAAGTGGGGGGCTTTGCCCCCACACCCCCAACATGGGGGGTTGTACTCCCCCACACACCATCTAACTATATACACCAACTCAGATATCGCACTGCAGTGGGGAAAACAGCAAAGCTGAGATGATGGCCAAGTGTTTCTGAACTGTGGAAAAATTTCCACTGTTCACTGAAGTGGATTTTCACAGCTGGTGATTGAGGAAGATGTATTTGTAGAATACATCCTTCGATGAAGTAATATAGACCCATATTTTTATATATGAAACTTTGACATCGAAGTTACAGAATACTGAATTATATATGAAATATCTGATTGGTTAATTTATTAATTAAGTAAACAGTTATGGAATTTTCTAATTGGTTAATATTCTTAGCAGGACTTTATACATTTGTAGTAATGTTTTGTTTTCTTTCATAGTTATAATGTGTGAAGCTGAGACAATACTATGCACTTTTTTAATACTAAAATAAAGTTTGTGGTTTTATCAGATGCCAGTTTGTAATTAACATGAATTCATCAGGAACTGCTGCTTTCTCTGACTACAGTTTCCTTAGTGCTGTTTTTACTTCTTCTAGGAAGGGTTCTTCTTCTTTCACCATAGGCAGTGCATGGGACAGTGTAATTTTTGTTTCTTTGGGTTTTTTTCCTCATGATTTTGATGTCCATCTTTTCTATCTCCCTATTTCTTGCTGCACTCCTTCTTTCTTCTGCTAACTTCTTGGACTCCTGCTTTCCATCACTACCATTTCTTTTTCCACCTTATTCCATACCTTGCATGGTTGCATATCTACTCTGTAGTCTTCACATATGCTGTTCTGAGATGTCGCCATGCTTTTTTAAGTCTACCTATTTCCTCCTTTTTTCCTGAGGTGCTAAAGGCCTGAGTATTATGTTGGATTTCTGTGATTTCACTCAGTCAACCTGCACGTCTTCATCTTAGTCTGTGTTAACTTTAAAACCTTCTCTGACCACTGTAGTAGTTTGACAGGGAATGATTTTGCAATCTCTGAGTCCACCTCAATACCCTTTCTTACTTGCAGGAAGTCTATCTAAGTTGCATGTTGACCATTTTTGTATTTGATCTTGTGACAATTTGTCTTTATGAAACATGTGTTGGTCACCATCAAGCAATTTGCCAGACAATAGAATGGACTATCATTTATTCTTTTGCCCCTCCCCCATGTGCAGCCAGATCTCATGTCTTATTCTGTCTGTTTCAATATGAGTATTTATTTCCTCCATTATCATCACTAACTCTTTTCTTCCCACTTCATGTAAGAGGCTATGCAACGTCTGTCATAATGCACTCATTTCCTTGCCATCATAACCTTGCTGGCGGGCATAGGCTGAGATTATGAATACTACCCTGTATTTACACTGGAATCTGATTGCCATGAGTTTGTTACTAATTCTGAATGACATACCTCATATTCTTCACACAACTCTCTCATCACAATTCCCACACTATTGCTACAGCCCCAAGATTAATAGACAATTCAACTGTTTTTTCAGCTCTGCCATTCCACTCTGTCACCTGGATACACAGGGTGACCAGTCTTCTCTCATCCATAATGTTGTCCACTTCCAAATTACATCCTGACAGGAAAGTTATATTCAGTGTAACAATCCATAATTAATTTTGGGAAGTTTGATTGGGTTTCTGCCTGACTTTTGTTTAACAGAGCTATTTCAGGTAACACATGCTAAGCTAGTGTACACATGCCTATAACTTATTTACCCATATGCTGCAGGGCTTTATGGCAGACACATGCTGGCCAATAGGGCAACACAGATCCCTCCTATCAATAGCATGGTCCTTGGCATAGTGTGGAGTAGGCTAGCTCCTAAAACCACAAACCATCAGCACATACCTATGCTTATTTCTAGCAACATTATTTGATGAGACCAAAAGACCTAGAGTTAATATTTACACTACCAAGTGGCTACCTTGACATGGTACACAGTCTGTGAAATATTCTTTCGTATTCAGATAATACTGCACACAACACTTGATGACCAAAGTGGTTGGTCTACACAATTATTTTCCTGATAGATACAACCTACAGTCTGTGCTCCTGCCCACAACTCATTTTGGGTATATTTCATTGGCATACCTCTCAAGTTCAACTAGGGTAGCAGGATTTGAACCTAATGCTTTCCATTCATGAGACTGAAACTCCTGGTATATTTTGTGGAAGTGGGAGCAATCCCACACAGACACAGAGAGAATATGCAAACATGCAAAATAGAGATGTCATTAGATAGCAGGATATAGTTACAATGGGTTCCTGTCAGAAGAATGAAGATGCATTATGTCGAATGCATCTTCGTTGAACTGAAAATGTTGAAAATGCAAAATGATGAAGCGGCTGTTAAGCAAATTCTTTCCCTGGGAAATAAGTCGCTTGGCCGGTTCTGTCACTTTGCCATTTTTGGTAATGTAGTGTGATCTCGGAGTTGGTATATTTAAGTAGGGGGTGTGGGTGGCAAACACCCCCCCCCCCACTTAAAATAGTGTTTTGTGTGCTTTTTTTTTATTCGCTGTTCTGGCTGTTCGCTCTTTTTTTGTTTTTCTTCTTTTGTGATTGATATGACAGCATTCGATCTTTTGATCATTCGCTGTTATAACATAGACCCGTTACAATTGTCAGGTCTTCTTTAATAGGAGTCATAGTGAAATTGTTTGATGTTGTGATACCTAATGCTGGTAGTAAGAAATTTGACACCTTGTCTACAAATCAATACCTTTCCAACAATGTTATTACTTTTGCTTTTTCTTAATTTTGTTTTGGTATAACTGCACTCTCTGCATTTCATTACGGTGAAGTATGGCATACATTCAGTTTACTTATTTGCATGTGAAGCTGAATTGTCCAACTTTACTGTGTTATAACACTTAACTGTAGATTAGCAAGTAAAAGGCAGATGCAGAATGTATAGGAACTAAATAAAAATGTTGGGGCATAAACCTCATGCCGCTGAAATAGCAGTACTGTAATATTACTGCTGAATTCAATGACATCTGAATTAAACAACAGGTTTGTAATATTCTGTTCTAATACAACACCATAATAAATGGACTGGAGACAACATTCTTCTAGATGCTGATAGTATGGGTAATTTGTCATGTCTTTTCTTATGAGGTCGGATCAAATATCCCACTCTGAATCTGTCACTGCCTTTGACTTTGCTGAAAGCCACATTGGCTTTGCTGAATGCCACACTATTGCAAACAAGATAATAATGGACACCACTTTAAACTCCCAGTGTTTCCTGCACTACTACTTCTGCATCTTTTGGACAGCCACCTAAGATTTTTGGTGTTAATTCTAGGCAGTAAAACACAAACAATGCAGTCTGCTTCTAATGTCCATAAATAATGTTTTCTTTGTTAATTCCATTTGCAATACAGAATGGCATCCTTTTGAACCCAATAACTCTAAAAATATAAATAGATGCAGAAGGTTAACTGAATAGATGCCCCCGTAAAATTAAAGCAATAATAGCACTATCTAATATATCTGTCTACCTGTCCTATCTGTCTGTCTGTCTGCCTACCTATTCCAAGCTGCCTATTTATCTACCTATCTACATAAATGAGTGACAGTGGACCTTGAATGAAATAACTAGTTAGATAGAAGGATAGAAAGAAAAAAGATATAGATAGTCAGATAGACAGCTAGAGAGATAGGTAGAGAGATATAGATAGATAGATAGATAGATAGATAGATAGATAGATAGATAGATAGATGGATAGATAGATAGATAATGCAGGAGGACAACAACCTGGTCATGTAACCACAACATTGCAGTTTTGGACCAACACTTATGCTGTTGCTCGTAACTATCACAAACATTAATACAGACCTTATTCTACAGTGTATTCCTTTCTGATATTTTTATATGCCTGCTACCTGCTGTACATTAAGGCACTCTCTGTAACTGGAGACATTGCAGCTTTCCTCATCACTACAGGATAGTATTTGAGACATGCCTACTGGTCCGACCACAGCACTTTAGGAGAGGACATGTAGTAGGCTTTGTGTGGGCCATTGCTGTATCACAGAAACCCCATCTTGACTTCACTAATTCCTAGGTCTCTACTAGAGATTTAAAATGAGATCTGGTCTTCAGTCTCCCATCTTAAGCAAACTAGATAAGCAATCAGATAGTCTCTTCATTCCGTTCCCTTTTCATCCGGCCTTTCAGCAATTGAGGCACAATTCACATTCAAGTCATCAGTGGTGCAGATAAAGGATGTGTCTCTGTGGTAGACAGATGGATGAAATGCAAATCTATTAAACCATAATTTATTATAAAGATCCTGGCTATTATACTAGCACTATAGTACATTCCAATAAATACAAACCACATGTGCATCCCCCACAGAACGGGTTGACTCTACAGTGCTCAGTAGGATTTGCCCATGTACTCCTATAAATTGAAATAATGCACTTGAGAAGTTACACAACTAGGACTGTATACTAAAACCTATTGAATTCAGTGGGATATGATTTGCCTAAAAGTGACTTAGTTAAAAAAATGAAAAAAAAAAGTTAACCTGTTACAAATCAGGATGTTAAACATATCATGGTTCCTACACAACACAAATGACCACTTAAGCTTTTTTTTTTCCCAATGTCATGGTTTCATGTAGGAATCAGATAAAGGAAAATCTTCACTCATTATTATGCAATTTTCATACAATTACAATACACTGATCCACAAAAGTATCAACACACCTCTTATACATATGAAATATAAAGTCACCAAAAAGTATACGTGAAATGTAAAAATGTAAAGCTACAAAAAGTACATGTCAAATGTAAAGTTACAAAGACATGCATCTGGAGTGTTTCTCCCCAGGCCTCTGCTGAAAATTGACTTTGTTCCAAGTCGGACTTTCCTGGTAAACAAATGTTACTATTTTATTTATTTATTTTATTTTACATTTGTTGACAGCGATAGTCCAACTGGATACTTGTCCATTTTCAGCGGAGGCCCGGGGAGAAAAGCTCCATGCATACATACAGAAAAAACTGTTACATTAAACAAGCTAAAGCACTGTTACAGATATAATACATAGAATAAAAGTCATTTCTTCTCTCATATATAAATCTGATTTGTTATAGAGTAACAACTAGGAAGCAATGTAGGGGTTGTCAAAAGACCTCTTTAGCACATGTTTATATTGCCAGCATTAGTCAGGATTAGAGCAGTGACATAGCCATTGCCTTTTAAAGTACTGTTTTAGAATTTTTTTAATTGGGTTAGAATGGGTTCTGAAGTAAGCTCAGCAGGAAGTCAGTTCCGTATTTTGCAAACAGAGTTGGCATATAGAGAGTCTCCAGATGAGTTGTTGCTTTTGTGGGTTTGGACTAGTAATTTGTTGGATGAACAAGTGTCTTGAGGTTGCTGTAAGGGGTGATCATTTTTGTAACACATTCATCTCATCCCTCAAAGAATGTAACTGGCATGCTCTAAAGTACCTCAGTCTAGATGACGCAGTTGAATCTTTTAATACTACCTTCCTGAACATCCTTAATTACCATGCCCCCATAAGATTTTCCAGAACCAAAGCACAACCCTCCCCATGGCTACAGAAAACCACTAAGTCAGAAATGAAAAACAGGGATAAAACCTGGGAGCACTGGCGCAAAACCAAAACCCCTGCAGCTAGACAGAAATTCCTAGAACTATGCAATAGAGTCAAAAAGCTAATAAAACGGGACAAATTCCAATACTACCAGTCTGCCCTAGACTCCTCACAACACAGCCCCAAACAATTCTGGTCCTCCATAAACTCCATCCTCCACCCAGGTAAAGTCAGTACCCCTCCTCCTAACATCACTCACTCCTCAGAAAATATTGCTACCTCATTCAACACACACTTCACCCAAACCATACTATCACTAGCTAAACAACACCACCTCCCTCCAACCCACACCTTCAACTAGTAATCTCCCCACTGCCTTCTCTTTTTCTCCTGTACCTATCTCCAACATAAAAAACTCTTAACTAAACTTAAACCCACCAAATTAGCAGCAGACAACCTCCCAAGTGAATACCTACAAATCGCAGCTGATGCTCTGGCCTACCCAGTATCCATCTTGATTAACCAATCTCTGTCAGAAAGTTACGTTCCCACATTGTGGAAAGTCTCACATATAATTCGCCTCCACAAAGGCAGACCCTCTGCAGAACTAAACAATTACCGCCCCATAGCTATTCTCTCTCCACTCTCCAAAATACTAGAGAGATGCATACACTCTCAGGTCTCACACTACCTCCTTACTAACAACCTCCTTTCCAGTAGTCAGCATGGTTTCCGACCAAACCATAGCACCACCACTGCCTTACTCTCCTTTACAAACACTATCCTTCAGCATAAAAACAATGGCTATCTCTCCTCTTCTACTTTCCTAGACCTGTCTAAAGCATTTGACATGGTCCCACACAAACAACTTATCTCTGTCCTCAATAACCTATCCTTCTCACAATCAGTCACCAACTGGTTTCAGAGTTACCTGTCTGACCGCCAACAATCCGTTGTATGGCAGAATGACATATCTCCCCAACTACCTGTCTCCATAGGGGTTCCCCAAGGATCCATCCTTGGACCCCTACTTTTCTCTGTTTACACCAATAATCTAGCCTCTGCCACCAAACATGGCACACTCATCCAATACACAGATGACTCTACCATCATCTGCTCAGCCCAGTCCCTACCTAAACTGCAAAAAGTCACACAGGAAGCCTTTTCCTCTGTTGAAACATGGTTATCCGATGCCCAATTAATACTCAACCCAAACAAAACTAAACTACTCATCTTCCAACCCACCAAACATACTCAAAACAACTCTCACTTTAACATCACAGCAAAAGACAACACCACTATATACCCAACTGAACACACCAAATTGCTAGGAGTGGAAATAGACAATAAACTAAAATTTGACATTCACATATCCATGACCATAAAAAAAGTCCACAAAAACTAGGAGCATTATACAGAAATAAACAATTTCTCACCAAAGCAGCAAAGATTTCAATAGCAAATTCCCACCTTATCTCCACCCTACTTTATGCCTCTCCAGTGTATATACCAACCTAAGGCAATGTGATTTAAACAAGCTAGAGACCTGCTACAACAAAATCGCAAAATTCGTGACAGGGGCATACTACCGTAGTCAACACTGTCTCTCACTTGCTAAACTGGGCTGGCTTGAACTCCCTCACCTCCTTCAGTGGTATCAACTCTCACTCACCCACAAACTAGTAAACCATCCACTAAATGTCCCATCCCTCCAGAATTTACTCCAACCCTATCGCACCACCAGACCACTAAGATCCAGCAACAAAAATCACTTGCAGATCACTAAAGCCAAAAACTCTGCTGGTGAAGCACTATTCTCTTGCGCCATAGCCAAATTATGGAACTCACTCCCACCCACAATTACCTCCGTACCATCATGCACCAACTTCAAAACTTTATTAAAAGCGCACCTAAAAACATGCTGGCTATGCCCTTGCAACTCCCACTCTAATATCATCCACCCCATCCAGCTACTATCTTTCTTTCACCTCCACTAACTACCTTGATGATAGCAAGCTCAGATGCTCATAAGCCTAGTACTTATTATACAGCAGGAACTTCTCATTGTTACATTTGTTAATGCCTGTTATGTACTTCACAGATAAAGATTCTAGTTGTCTACTGTTGTACTATGTTCTTCATCTGTAAATATGTTGTAAGTAATTTCTATGTTAAATTGTTAATCACTATGTAATCCAATGTAATTACTGTCTGTTTATTTTACTGTGGAGCTTTTCTCCCCGGGCCTCCGCTGAAAATGGACCCACGTCCAGTCGGACACTCCCGGTCAACAAATTTAAATAAATAAAATAAATAAATAAGTACGGGTGTGTTTTCAGGTTGGTAGAGAATTTTATGTGCTACTATTAGCTGATTGCACTGAAGTTGGATAGGCAGTTCTAGCCAACCTGGATTATTTAGCTTCAGACAGTGGTATGTTCTGTATGCTGCTCCAGTGACAAATCTGGAAATATGATTAAAGCAGCTAGTGAGTTTATTAAGGTCAGACTTATTCAATTTCATGAAGAGAAGGGATGCATAAAGGTGGGTGGAAAGTAGATGTGTACAGGCAATTACCATCCTAGCTAGTGGAGTGAGGAAAGGTTTGATCTTGTATAGTGAGCCAAGTGTTTTGATGCATTTTTTTAATAGCTTGATTAATATGCATATCAAACTTGAAGTTATTGTCAACTTTTACACCTATGAGTTTGGTACAGGGCTCTGGGCAATGATAGTGCCATTGTTAGATTTTATAGTAAAGGTTGGAGCGCAGGCTTTACGAGTGGGGGAGAAAAGCAGTAGCTTAATTTTGTTAGTATTTAATAGGAGACTTCAACTACAGAGCCAATTTTCGACAGTATTAAAAACATTTTGGGATGGAGTCTGCAGACTTAAAGGGGAGGTGGCAGAGCAAATAAAAGTGGAATCATCCGCATATTGAATGCATGTGGTTGTTGGGATGTTAAAATAAAAATTAAATAAAGTTACAAAACACTATATGTGAAAAGTAAAGATACAAAAAAGTACATGTGAAATGTAGTGTCAAAATAAAGATGACATTTTTCTGTGAATGCAGCAAAAAACAGTGATGTGATTGATTAGTATGTTTAGTAGAGGAGTGTCTTAGTTATTAATCAGCTCAGTTAGATTTGCATAGTTGTTATACAATATATGTATATATCCACAAAAATGTATATATATATATATATATATATATATATATATATATATATATATATATATATATATATATATATATATATATATATATATATATATATATATATATATATACACACACACACACACACACACACACACATATATATATATATATATATATATATATATATATATATATGTATATAGAGAGAGAGAGAGAGGGGTATACTATTATAATTCCGATGTGCATCTTGTCGACACCACTACAGTGAATGGCAGGGGGTCAAATGGTTACAATGTCGAACCCGACATTGTCGAAGTACAAATCTCGCCCCTATCTCGACCCATGTTAAAGACAGTTTGGTGGTCGAATTCGAGATGTACTTTCGGCAATGTCGGAATTCGACATTGTCACTTTCGCGCTTGGGAGTTGGAGATACCAGCATTCGACTAACTGCACTTCGGAATTATGATAGTAAACTATATATATATATATATATATATATATATATATATATATATGTATATATATATATATATATATATATATATATATATATATATATATATATATATATATGAGAGAGAGGAGACAGGAGAAAAAGTATCAACAAACCCCATGCACTAGAAATCAAATAAAATAAACTGCTATATGAAGTAAAAGCTTTTGAAAATATAGGCTGTCATCACATTCAAAGAATACAGCACTAAAGAATTCATGTAATAGCAAAGATTTCAACCCAGACCATCCAGAAGCAATGTATACATTTTAAAAGAGTGTGTGTGTGCCTGTCTGTGAGAAAGAGTGAATGCTATAATATCAATTTGTTAATGAGCTAGGCCCACTGGATACACAACCAACCTGGAAGCAATGGCTGGCTAAGTGACTTATGGAAGGACACACAGCAGGAAAATATGAGTTGAGGGAGTCAAAGCCTGTACTACAGGAACTATAGCTCACAGCCCTTAACATCTGTAGTGAATGGATCATGAAATCATTTACATCTTCCTCGTCCCCATCTTCATGATATAACTTCCACATCTAGGAGTGCAAAACAAGTCTGGACAGGTATGAGTTTGTTGTTTGTATGTTGTGAAGTAAATCTTTCCCTGCAACTAATTTTATTTATATATTGATGGAGATTCATATATTTAAATCTAGTGCTTGTGGAGCTATTTGTCTTGTGAAAATGTAAGACCTCAAAGATGGTGATGGTCTTTAATGGCACAGGATACAAGATAAAGATATCCATGTAAGAGACTAAAGGAGTCTATAAGAGATGAAGGATAAAGAAACAGTTTTAAGCCTGTCTTTGTAATCAAATGTCTTTAGACCAGTAATCTTTTTAGTTCAGAACTATTGGGACATTTTTAGCTGTATGATTTGTATGGACAAGTCAAAGACAATAACGGAGTTCTGTCAAGGGGAGTTTAAATGTGATATACATTTTCATAAAATGCTAAGTTCATATAACAGGAAGAATAGAAGATACATGATGAAATGAATGCATAGGCTGCAGTTATTGTATATGAGATGTATATACATGTAATTTATGTATGCAAGCTGTATTCTTTATCTCAGCATGTATATACATGAGAAATTAATCTTACAGCTGCAATGTCAGGTACATCAGAAATGGATGTGTTTTGCAAAGAAATGTCATCAAGCAAGTGTTGTCAACTTATATAAATACTAAATTGTAATATAATAACATTTAGCATATACAAGTGACAAATGACATCACAGATTGGATGACATTTCATGAAAGTTTTTCATTGTTAATTTGCAAACATCTCAAAAATCAGTATAGTAGGTATGCTCAGATGGAGTTACAGAGAACAGTAACATAATAAAAACACTGCCTCCATGAGACCAGATGGTGTCCCAGGCTTTGTCATATGCGAGCTCTAAAAGGAATTAACCCCACATCTTAATGCCATGTTCAGTCACAGCCTCTCCACAGGATATGTGCCCATAAAATGGCGCACGGCACCGGTGGTCCCGCTACCCAAGGGTGGGGCCACAACTGACCCTGGGAACTACCGACCAATAAGCCTGACCAGTCTGATCTGTAAGGCTATGGAGCGAATCATTATGGAACTCATAAATGGAGAGATTGGAAACCTCCACTTGCTGGACCCCACACAGTTCGGCTTCATCAAGGGCAGATCATGCCTCCTGAACCTGGTGGATTTCTTTGAGACAGTTACTCAGGCTATAGATAAGGGAAAGGAGGTACACATGGCTTACCTTGACCTTGCTAAAGCATTTGACACTATTCCCCATTCAGGTATTATTGATAAGCTCACCAGGCTGGGCATAAACCCTTACGTCACAAGATGGATCGCAAACTGGCTCTCAGACAGATCCCATAAAGTAAGAGTAGCGGGATCTATATCTGAATCCAGACCAGTAATGAGTGGTGTGCCTTAGGGCTCTGTCCTGGAGCCCCTCCTGTTTGGGATATACTTTTCAGAAGTACAGACAAGCACGGAAGGGCTGTGGCTGACTAAGTTTGCGGACAACTGCAAACTGGGTGCTATAATAGAGTCTCCGTCCGACATGGAGATCCTCCAGAAGGGCTTAAATGAGACTGATGCATGGTGTCAAAGCCATAGTCTCAAGCTAAATGCAAAAAAAATGTGTAGTAATCCCCTTTGGAAAAAACAGAGTACCCGCAACTACAACATAGGAGGTAATCCCCTGAAATCTGAAGAAGAAATAAGGGATCTAAGGACCCAAGTAGATAGTCAGCTTTCCTTTGATAACCATGTTGCCAAAGTGGTTCAAAAATCCTTCTATGTGACCCATCTGATCAGGAAAGGGTTTGCATCAAGATCTAAGGATGTAATGGTGCCCCTCTACTCTTTCCTCATCAGACCCATTATTGAGTGCAATGCACCAATTGGAATGTACCTGGCTAGACATCTCCAGCAGCTGGAGAGACCATAGAAGTACCTAACAAAAAGGATTACTGGCCGCAAACAGTTGGCCTATGCAGCACGATTGGAAAAGCTAAGACTGTTCTCTGTTGCATACCGCTTTCTCAGAGCCGATCTCTGTCTAACGTACAGAGCCATGTCCAACTCAGAATTGTTGAACATGCTCCATCTTAGCAAAACCAAATCTACTCGAGCTACACGCTCTAGGGATATAAACCTCAACACAACAATGAATAGAACATGCTGGAGGGATAGATTCCCTTCGCAGAGACTTCCCTTACTATGGAACAGGGTCCCGATCTACATAAGACAGAACCCCCTCACTATCACTCTTCAAGAGGAACCTTGATGAGTGGCTGGGTAACAGAAAGTTCACACCAGGGATCACACCAACAGCACTACTAGATAGGGGCCAAGGGTACTAGCTGCTAGTACAAGGGTCTATGGAACTACTAAAGGGGCGGTGAATACCACACAACGTGGCTGGGCTAATATATGCCTTTGGGCATATAGCCCAGTACCAACCTATGAACCTATGAACTTATAATAGCAATTCAATAGCACCAACACACAAGAAAGTGTCATAACAGAGGACCATCCACAGTTTCAGATGTTTCTGGCTGCATGCCATACAGGAAGAAATATTTAATGAAGCCCTCATCTGCCATTAAGCTTTATAGTGTGATGAAAACAATAAAGAAATGTCTGGATGAAGACATGTAATACAGAACATAATTCTTTTGTGAATAGGTAATGCCTGTGAACAATGAAGGACATAGTAAATATTTGTATCATGTCATTTCTGAATACATGACAGACATCACAGAAATACATCAGAATCATGGACAGCACAGAAATACATATATCAGTTATGCTATGAAGAACAGCCTTGAAGGACTTACAGCACTTTCCTATCATAAAGGGTATGGATGTACTATTTTTTTGGACAAGGCCTGAAAAAGCTGTCCCTCTGACTGTTTCATAAGTATTGTCTGTGTGTAAGTCACTGTTGTCTGACACACAGATGTTACCAAATTCAATCCTCTGCCTATTATACTGTGCTCTCACTAGACATATTTATTGACTGCATGTGCCTCATAAGATAGCAATGGAGACTATGACAGATAACTGAATTTAACATCTGCATTAAGAAACACGTTATGAATATAATATAAACAAATCAGATTTAGTCAGAATGCTGGAAAGAAGCTACACATGTTACTGTCCACACAACAGTAAACAGTAAAATATCAATGCTTCTTTGGCAAGGAAGCTGTTTCCATTGTCTAGTACAAAGAGCAGGGTAAAGTCCAGTGATCAGAAATGCTAGGCAGATAATAGTTTATTTAGAATACACAAAGCTTTCAGGACAATGCCCTTCCTCAGTGTGTTACATAATTAACTACTATTCACATACATTTAAACTAATCAAAAAAAAAGCGCTAAATAAACCAAGTACAAAATTAGCACAAATGGAGCTGGAGAAACAGCTGATATATATGTTTAAATTTATAATATTAGAAGTTATTACACCCGATGTAAGGGGTGGTCCATGGGCATTAATATGAGAAAAGCAGGAAGCCTTATGGCAACTAAGAATGAATGCCCTACAATGGCCAGGGTTGACTGTTTTTCACTTGCATGTTTTTTTAAATGAAAATGTCTAGCGAGATGAAGTATATAGTATTTTATATAAAATAAATTAGGATGTCTTAGATTTTATTGTCTAATTATTTATTCTGTCTACTGTATTAGTATTTAGGTATTGACATTTGTTTTTAGCATGTTTTAATTAGATATGTAAGGGAAAGGGGTGTGTTTTATGATTGTTAGCTATTTAAATTAGGTTGATTTTAGTAACTAATTCACTCTGAAGAAGTTCCTGACTGAGCAGGGATGAAAGCTTGTGCCATATAGTGTGGATCCATCTTTTTTGGAATAAAACAACTTGTGCAATATCCTATTTGTGGAATTACTCAATTTCTGGACTTATATCAGCTGTTTCTCCAGCTCCGTTTGAGATAATTTTGTACTACATTTAAACTAAACCTTCATAATGCAGGCCAATCAGAAGAGAACAATTAACTGCATATTCATATCTATCTACACACATATATATATATATATATATATATATATATATATATATATATATATATATATACATTTACAATAGTTCAGAAGAGAACAATTAACTGTATATATATATATATATATATATATATATATATATATATATATATATATAATTTAAATAATTCAACAGCATTTGTCTTTTCTTTAGTATAGGTTTCAAGCTCAGTGCTGCATTAATACCAGATAGACAGTGGGCTTGCAGTCTCACTATCCATTCATACTCTAAAGTCTCTAGTCTTGTTTTCAAGTCACCTCCTCTTATGCTTCTATGAACAATGCTGACAACTCTAAACTTAAATTCATGGTCTCTTCCATTTGAAGTGTCGTAGAACAATGTAGCTGAAGGCAATAAAATCACAAGATATTGCCATAAGCTGTGTACTTTCATTTAGCCTTGGTTGCATTTGTTGCCTGGTGCCAGACATTGTGCAAATGCAGATGTGGAAGAATAATGATATAGAATGGATAAGATACTTTGACAGGATGTGGTGGAGGCAGAGACAAAGTAACTTCTAACAGAAGAAGGTTAATGCTGACTCATAACAATATGTAGCCAAGAGGTACACATAAAACAGTCAGTACCACTTTGCTAATGGCTGGATTAGAACCCTTGAAAGAAGTCAAAAATCTATCTATGCATGTAAGTATTACCTCATCACTGCACAAACAGATTACTGCATCACAACAGTTGCATAACACAACTGAAAGACAGTGACAACTTACTGAAGCAAAATGGGTGAACAGAGATATACAGAGGGAGAGAGGAATAGTAAAAATGTTTTTTGTGAGACATGCAGGACCATCTCTATGGTATGCTACTCTTACTTATTACCTCATTATTAAGCTTTCATGCTCTGTATAATAAAGTACTTGCTATAGAGATAAAAAAGGGCTAGGAGAGTGCAATGAACATGAAGACATAAGTGGATAAGGTTATCTTAATATGTATCCTTTTTGGAACTGCAGTGTTTTTTCAAATGATATCTTGCTGTACTATTCAAATGTTATGTTACTGAAATGTTGTATATGGGAGAGAAATACAGAGTTTCCAGTTAAATATATGATGGGAATATGACATGTTATTAATTTTTAGATTGACCTACAGCTGTAATAAAATCCAAGACACTATACAAAAATATCAGTCTACAAGAAAAGTAAGTAACGCAACATGCCACAAAGAAACTCCTTTATTACATCCATCTATCTTCCTATGAACTGTTACATTAACTGTTTCAAAGTGCTGCCATTAGTTTGCCTTTACTTTGTAATTCCTTAGCACAGCAGATTTAAACATATTGGCATGAAAATAACCTTGCCAGTCTGGATTAAATTGAAATAATCAGCTTTTGCAATAACAAGTTAAACAGCTTTGGCCATCATTCAGCTTTGCTGCACTATGCCAAACTCCGAGCAAATGCTGAGGGCATAAAGTGAAAGCTCTTCCTTGTGCCATTTCTGTCCATGTGTGTTGTGTATGAATCCATTTTATGACCAAATTAAATGTGTGTAAAAGGGATGGATGGAAGAGTGGTGTCAATGGGATTGGCAAGCAGAGGGAAGGACACAAAGAAAACAATACAGTCATTTGCAGGACGGTAATGAGAGAGCACCCCATAGCTATTCACTTCTTCACAACATAAATAGACAATTGTGCACATAATTTCATGACTTTGGAGACTCAACACACCAGTGATGGGTGATAATAACAGAATAATGTTGTATGGTCAATTGGACCAAATCAGGTGTATCAAGATATTATATAGGCAAAATGGAGAGATATCTATGGAGAGTAATTTTTTTGTGGGACTGGTGCATTTTTTATTATTTTTTAGGGGGGTTATTTTTAGTGGGAAGAGGAATGTTGTGAAACGTGCTTAGGAATGAGATGTCAGATTGGTAGAATAGGTTAGAAAACATGCACAGACATATAGGACATACAAAACAGACAGGAATGGTGATGTAGACTATGGTTGGGGTATACCATGTTTAAGGAGAGGTAGGAGACATCTAATGTGCATCTGCATCCAGCTTGAGAACAATGAGAGTCTATTCCTCACCCACAGAACTGTCATCACTGTCTCCTACAGCAGCTCCTTGGTCAGTGCTGGGCATGGTATCATCTTTGTAATCTGACACAGGACCTTTTCACCCCTGCTGATATATGCATAGAGGCCCATCTGCATGATATCCTCCATCAGCCCTATCAGCTACTGTTGGATGACAAAATCAACACCTCCACTGGTATTGCTTCCAGATGGTACAATTGCCACCAGCAGTTGGGGCAGAGCTACCAGATGCAGGTGAAGTGGTTAAGGGAGTGGTTGTGCAGGTAACACTGATTGTGAACCTGGAGTGCTGAGTATCTGTGTTGCCATTTATATGGTCAGTCTACCTCTCTCTGCTGTTGGTCATTTAATTTTTAACAGCAAGGTATGTAAAGAGCAGCCTTAAAACCCCTACCAAGAAAGAGAGAGAGGGAGAGAGAGAGAGGGAGGACAAAAAAGAGACAATTAGAAACATGACATGTCACATTATTGCATTTTTAAAATAAACTGTGTTTGGCAATACATAAAAAATTATGATAATTTACTGTTGTACACATTTGCTACATCCATTATGATGGATAGGTATTAATGTGTCATAAAGTAAACAAATCTCAGTGCTACGATATAACACAGAGCAACCTTTATTTCTCTATGATGGACAGGAGATATGCATTTAAATGTAATAATATAGCAATAACCCCCGCCTGGGTGTGGATAATGCTGGATTTACCCACGGTTGGTGTGGTTTGGTCATGAGGGCAAAGTCCGAGTGGCCAAACAAAGCAAACCATGGGTAAATCCAGCATTACCCACACCCAGAAGTGGGTTATTGCTATTATACAATGACATTATTTAAGAAAAAAAAAAATTACTTTTCTTAAATAATGGCATTGTATAATGCCTCCTTGCTGCCCTTCTACAGCTGTCTGGTATTCTGCGGCAGTTCTCATGTAATGCACATGAGTATGCCTATGTAGTACATCAGTGCTGTGGGCAAAAGCAACGGAGAAAGCAAGATCTCTGTTGCCTTTTACAAACTGTTTCGCTATATTAAATGGGTTTATCATAGCAAGACAGCTTTAAAAAAGCAACGGAGATTCTCTGTTGCTTTTTTAAAGATGTCTCGCTATGTTAAACCCATTTAACATAGCGAGACAGTTTTGAAAAAAGCAACGGAAAAAGCAAGATCTCCGTTGCTTTTTACAAACTGTTTTGCTATGTTAAATGGGTTTGACATAGTGAGACAGCTTTAAAAAAAGCAACAGAGAATCTCCGTTGCTTTTTTTAAAGCTGACTCGCCATGTTAAACTAGTTTAACATAGCGAGACAGTATGAAGCAATGGAGATCTTGCATTCTCTGTTGCTTAAAAAAAGAGTTACAGTAATGGAAAAAGTCCGAGTGACCGAACCTTTTTTCCATTACTATAACTGATTTACAACATGTACCCTGACCAATCAGCGTGCACGTTTTTGAGTACTAATGGGGGGTCATTGTATAATTGCAATTAACATAATTTAATTGCTCCTGATGTATTATTGACGTTAATATTTTAGAAGTACTTATCCAGTAATAAAAAGTAATTGCTGTTTCTGGGTATTAAACATACACACATTTTAATCTGATTGCCTAATGGAAGCAGCAAGAGATATTAGGGAAGGCATGTGTGCTTGAGATCAAGGTTGAACTATGCCAGATAAGGAGGCTAGTGACTGATGGAATGATATGAAATTTGTGACTTAAATGTGAACCTGAGTGATATTTACCCCATGTCTCTCTGCGGGGAATTAATCTCTCCTAGTGTGCATCACAGCTTGCAACTATTTCCTCTGCAGCAGCACAGCACAGAAAGAAAAAAAAAAAAATATATATATATATATATATATATATATATATATATATATGAAAGCATAATGAGTCACTGTGTTGACTGGCTAGATAATTAATGCCATATCATAGACAGGTTATAGCTTAGTATACTTACACAACTGAGGGGTGTTTGCAGTCCTAAATTCAGTCTCCCATTGGCTTAGGAGGTCCTGCTTGTACTTCTTAATATCACTGTGCTGATGACAACATTCTTCTCCAGTGCATGGAATGCCAGTTGCACTGGAGACAGCCTTGGCTAAGATATTTCAAGCCTTAGGCTTATATCGAGACCTGGTATAATCCCCTTGCAGCAGCCTCTGGGTGTATCGCTTGACAAGTGGTGCCACAAATATTCAAGACTCCTCAACACTCCACATTTGTGCTCTAAATTTTGCACCAATTTCTCCCTCAAGAACCATGTCAACAAAGGTCAAGGAAACAAAATATGTCTGAAATAACACCCAGTTCAGATCTCTTGGGTAAAGTTCTTCATTATTAGTACTCTTCAAAAAAAATCTTGATGAGGGGATGGGAAATAGGAACTAAACCCCGGGGATCACTTCTGTGTCTCTGCTCGACAGTGGCACAGGGAAATAACTTTCTTGGGTGGTGTCAGCCAGGGAACCTTGTTGGCTAGGCTTACATAGGCCCTTGGGCTGATAGCCTAGTACCTACCTATGAACCTACCTATGAACTGGTAGTGCACTAATACACATAGCCTTGTCAGTTTCATTTGCACAACTGAAAGCAGATGGATTCCTTGGCAGACACAGTGACACTACTTACATCACATAGCAGTGCAGGTGAGAAGCATGGCATTGAGCTTTGCCATAGGTTCATAGTTTCATAGGTAGGTACTAGGCTATCGGCCCTAGGGCTCATACAAGCCTAGCCAAAAAATGTACCCTGGCTTTTGCCACTCAAAAAAATTATTTTCCTGTGCTTCTGTCGAGCAGAGCCACAGAAGTGATCCCCGGGGTGAATTTCCCATTTCCCATCCAATCATCAAGAATTTTCTTGAAGAGTGCTAATGAGGAGCTCTGTTTGACATAGATAGGTAGTCTGTTCCAGAGTATGGGAAGTCTCTGGGACAGGAATCTATCCTTCCAGCATATTCTGTTTATTGTGGTGACAAGGTTTAGGTCCCTAGGGCATGTAGCTCAGAGGGATTGGGATTTCTTTAAGTGGAGCATGTCCAGCAGCTCTGGGTTTGACATAGCTTTGTATGTTTGGCAGAGATCGCCCCTGAGTAGGTGATATGCGATGGAGTAAAGCTGTCTTTTTTTGAGATGATCTGCATAGGACATCTGTTTGAGGCCAGTAATCCTCTTTGTGAGGTATTTCTGTGGTCTTTCCAGTTGTAGATGTTTTGTGAGGTACATACCAAAAGGGGTGTTGTACTCTATAATGGGTCTAATGAGTGATGAGTAGAGGGGAACAATGACCTCTTTTTTTCTGGATGAGAATCTTTTTGTGATGAGATGAGCCACGTAGAAGGATTTCCTGACGACTGTGGCAATGTGATTATCAAAGGAGAGACTACTGTCCACCTGTGTCCCAAGGTCTCTTATTACATTTTTGGCATTAAGTAGACTACCAGCTATTTGGTAGTTCATGGGTACAGAGTTTTTACCAAAGGGGATGACAATACACTTTTTGGCATTGAGCTTCAGGCCATAGCTTTGACACCAGGTATCTGTCTCAGTGAGGCCCTTTTGTAGTTTGTCCACATCGTTAGGAGTTTCGATTATGGCTCCTAGTTTGCAGTCATCTACAAACTTTGCTAGCCAAAGACCTTCTGTATTGGCCCGCACTTCAGAGAAGTAGTTACCAAACAGGAGAGGACCCAGGACTGAACCCTGTGGTACTCTACTTGTCACTGGTCTGATGTCGGATTTGGAATCCGCTACTTTCACAGTGTGGGTTCTGTCCATGAGTCAGTTGGCAACCCATCTTGTGGCATAGGGATTTATACCTAGTTTAGTGAGCTTATCTATAATTCCAGAGTGGGGGATGGTGTTGAAAGCCTTGACGAGATCTAGATAAGCTGTGTGAACCATTTTACCCTCATCTATGGCTTTGCTGACTGCTTCAAAGAAGTCAATCAGGTTTAGGAGACACAATCTGCCTTTTACAAATCCAAACTGGGTAGGGTCCAGAGTTTGGAGATTATCAATTTCTTTGTTTATGAGTTCCACAATGATACGTTCCATGGCCTTGCAGACCAGGCTCATCAGGCTAATGGGGCGGTAGTTCCCGGGGTCCATCATGGCTCCCCCTTTGTGGAGAGGGATAACCGTCGCAGTGCACCATTCAGTGGGTACAAAGCCTGAGGTGAGGCTATGATTGAACATGGTACTTAGGTAGGGTGCCAATTCATTCTGTAGTTCATGTAGAACGCAGCCTGGGATATTGTCAGGTCCCATGGATGTTGTGTTCTTGGCTTTGGAGAGTGTGTTTTTTACCTGTGCAGCCATGATTATAGGAACTTTCCATTCTTCCAGTATAGAAATGGGCCCTCTAGGGGGTGAGAGGCGGGTAAAGTTAACACTGAACCTATCTGCCAGGATGTTGGCAATATCAGTTGGTTCTGTAAATTTAGTGCCATTGTGCTGTAACTCAGAGCAGATCTGAGTGATCCCATTTAGATTCTTGACATAACTATAGAATGCTTTGGGGTTGTCTTTAGAGTCAGTGGCAATTTTGTTTTTGTAACTAGCTTTGGAGGATTTTATGAGGGATCTCAGCTTCTTACTGAGGTTGACCAGGGAGTTCCTCCAGTCATGGGATTTTACTCTTTTTTGCAACAGTTTCTTTCTTCTGTTGTAGAGTTTGTTTATGGCAGAGGACCACCAGATTGGCTTCCTTTTTTTGGAGGATAACATCTTGGTTCTATTAGGGATAGCATGATCCATGCACCCGTGTAAGTGCTTATAAAGTGCATTTGTGTAGGATTTGGCAGTTATATCTCTATTGTCTGTCTGCATGGGTGTCATGAAGTTTGCCACTACTGTCTTAAGAAGTGTGAAGTTGGCTTTGGAGAAGTTTTTTACGATGGTTTTCCTAATTGGGGGAGGGAGTGGGATGTGGATGTCTAGGCTGATTAGCTTGTGGTCGGATCTGACCAATGAGGAATTGACCTCTGGTGTGGAACACCGGCTTCCCATGTTGTTAATGACCAGGTCTATGATATTGCTGCCCCTGGTGGGGGTGTGAATAAGTTGATCCAAGGCGTTGGAATTTATGAATTCTAGAAAACGTTGAGCAAAAGAGTTGGTACATGAGTAGTTTTCCCAGTTAATGGTGGGATAGTTGAAATCACCCATTATTAGGGTGTTGGGTTGTACCCTAATACTTTCCAGTGTATCAAGAAATGAGAAGTGTGAATCCTGGGGCATGGTGGGGGATCTGTAGCAAGCTACAATTTGGACTGCGGTCTTGCCCAGAGTTAGATGCACTTGGATAATCTTGGATGCATTATGCTGTGCAACTAGCCTGGAGGTGTGGATATCCTTAATGAATATGGACACGCCTCCACCTTTAGTGCTTCTTTCTGGGTTAGGTGGCCGAAAGGTGTGATATGAATTGAAGTCTGGTAATGCAGGGGTGCTCTCTGGAGCTTTGAACCAGGTCTCTGTCACTGCACAGATGTCAATGTTCTCCATTTTAAGGAGTGCCTCGAGTGAGTGCATTTTGAGGTTTAGACTTCTAGCACTGAGTAGCATTACCCTCAGATTTTGCTTGCTTGTACCTGTTACGGTGGTGAATTTGTGTGGTACTCAGCATTTTGACACAGGTGTCAATGTTCAACAGTGGAATGTTTAATGGCATGGCTTCTAATCCTTGCAATCTGTAAGCAGAAAGAGGATGAATTGTAATATATTGTGATGTTGGGCTTACACAATGTTAAAATATTGTTGTATCAGCTGGGAATTGAACCCATGGCATAAATTATGTAAATATTGAAAGCTAGCTTAATATTTGACATTGCCACAAGGGAGCTACCTTTCTAACGTGGAAATTAGAGATATACTAATTTCAAAATGAATGGAGAAATGCTTCAGAGTGGCCTGCATGTGTGCTATTTTAATTAGCACTGGGAATGCATTCTTATGGAAAATCAGTATCTATGCTTATAAATAGATTTCATATGGATGCAGTTGAATGAGATGAGTAACAAAGGTAGGGGTATGCTACATACATACATCAGAAAAGATAGTTTTCATAAACACATAGGTAGGGTATGTGGTGAGCCATGATGATTATAGCAAAAGTATTGTGCCCATCATTCATATGCAAATGAAGATTAACTTAATTTTCATTATTGTCATTTTTAAGAAAATGTCCACACTTTAGCTCAAAGTTATATGTGAAACATTAATGATAAATGATAAACAGAAAAGTTTACTTATGAAAATATTATGGATACATTGTTTGCAAGAAACATGTTTAATATTAAGATTTTTCATAGGTTAGTACGAAGCTAATTGTCCTTGCAAGCTATTTTAAGCCTAGCCAATTATTCCTTATGAGACTCAAACCTTGCACCTTGTGTTTAGAAGGCAAATACCTTAACCTTTAGGCTACACTCCCAACCCTTGCAGTTTTGCAGTTTTAATATAAATGATGTAAGAAATGTGATTCGTACACCCCTTGACAAAGCATTTTAGCTGGATTCAAATCCTTAATCAGCTATGTTCTTTATCTAAACTTACTATACTTACAACTTGGACCACAGAGGTAGGTGTATAAGAGGAGGATTTTTTTCCATTCAGTACTGTCCAGAGTGCTGAGGAAAGTGCAACATTACCAGATGTGTTTGTGCTATTTAAGGAAGGCTAAACTAAATTGTCACTTTTTTCCTTAGGCACTGAATCCTGTTTGTGCACAGCCAAGAGGAGAGCAAATACAGATTTACAAAAAAAAAAAAAAAAGTGAAATGTGTTCTTTAAACATGAGTCAAACAATGCATCATATGCCTTATTTTCTTAGATCACATGTTTTACACCTTGTGCACAGATAAAGTTGCCTGAAATGTATATTTTCTTCAGTGATAACATAATGCAGCCTGAACTAAATTTTTTCACTTTTTTCAACAGACAGTGTATTGTGTTTGTGCACCACTGAGTGAAGGAAAAATGCATTAGAAGAAAATATATGTTAGAGAATAACACTAACACTAAATTAGATGCAATCAAGAGGAATATGTGGTAATACCAAAGCAGAAAGTTCATTCAAGTGACACCTTCATCCTTCTCACATCACATTGTCACATCAGAAATACACTTTTTTGGTGCACATTGTCAGACTTGCAGTTAATGACAAATAATGTAAAGTGGACAGACAAATGCTCAGATGTTGTTAGCAACAGATACAATAGTTCCTTTTTTAAGCAACAGCACAATGGTATTACAAAATGTGGTTAATACGTATTCAGGCCACCATCTGTAAAATTATCAGTTAAGTGGATTTGAACCATGCATCAGCTATCCTTTTTTCTAAGCCCATTGTGCCACACAGAAAATCACATGAAAGGTATATTTTCTTTAGTGAGTACTATCCAGAGTGCTCATGGCTGCACAATGCCATCAGGCTTGTGTGCACTACATAAGGAAGCCTAAACAATAATTTTTACATTTTTTCCCTAAGCCATGAGAATATGCTGCCAAATGGAGCAAAATACAGAAAGCAATATTTATCAGCAGCATTCACAAAACATTTTTGGGAGAACAATTTGAAGGGACATGAAATTAATTGCAATGTATATCTACTAATGAGTAGAGCAGCGATCTCATTATCCTGATACATTCAGCCTTATCACATCTCCTTGCCACATCACTACTGTTATGGTGTCTCACAGTATTAGGCCTTTAACTAATGCCATGGAAATTAAAAAAAAGTGCAGGGAACAGCAGAAATACTTTAACTGTTCACATAACACACACAATTAATACTGACATAATTTCAAATTACTTATCTTTCTGTCACTTTAATCAGCATTGACCTTTCTTGAGTTTTCCACATGAACATGTTCATACCCCAAAATGAGAATCAAGATTTATTATGACTTCCTTCAGTAAAATAATCTGTGAACAAGTTTTGAACCCTGCATCTCCTGTACAGTTTCTCTAAGCTCATTGCATTTACAGTTTATATCATCGAGATCGGAGTGTGAAAGCTTGAATTTCTTCATTCAGTACTGTCATGAATGCTGAGGAAATTACAACAATAATAGTCTCCATTGCACTATTGATGTCAGTTCAAATAACATTTTTCAGTTTTTACCTTGGGCAGTGAACTGCAATTCACTGTTACTGACCACTTCCAGTCAATAGACAACAATAGCAAATGGACAGCAAATGATAAAGGAAACCAAAAATAAACACATTTTGAAACCAGAATTTTAAATGTACATTTCTAATGTTTAATCAGCTTTGTTATCTTGAAACATGAACTCCTATGGATTTGAACCTTCATACAAAAGTATTAAGAATAATCATTGAACAGTATTTACGATTGTTGCCACTGACAAAAACATATATTTGCAAGGAGAAAAAGTGTTTAGATGTACTGATAATGTGACATTGTATCAAGTCGTATTGGAAGTAAAAGAGAAACAAGTTATGACATTGTTCTTTCTCATATGACAAAAAATGTCTAGATAATTGTGATATTGCCAGCTGGTGGCATACCTATGTGTTCACATAATGTAAAAAACTGCAAACACATCAGCTGCATTCTTCTCTTTCTTTATGGTGCCTGACTCCCTTATCAGTGTTTTCTTTAGAGCAATTCTAGATCTGTTTTATTTCATATGTTATCTGTATCAGTGCCTAAAATACTCCCTTGAATATGAACATAATTTTTTAATAAGGAGTAATAACTGTGGTTATTTAATTAGGAATGTTGCAGTCCTAAATCAGTCAATGTACTTACAAAATTTTTGATATGTCTCTTTTCCCTGACATACCCTCAGTAAGTGTACATCAAAGAGGGGAGACTGCTAAACCTTGATTGTTCCTGCAGTTAGACTACTTATAGACACCTACAAACCATTAGCAGGTAACACTGCTCATTGTTCATCCCTGTAGTGCTAGGGAGTGTGCATGTTATTGTGTAGCTCCTTACATTATGTTTACATTCTTACATTTAGTGCAGCTTGTGGTATTCAGGAATGTGAATGAATTAACACCTGCATACTCACAGTACTCAGAGGTCTGACTCTGCATTATATAAAGATAATTGTGAAGGTAATGCCTTTGCACCATAGTGGGAAGACTGTTTTGATTCAGAAAGCTCAACACTGCTAAATAAACAACAATGTTTGGAGAATTATCTACTTTCTACACTGCTTTATTGTTAAGGTATGTTATTAATTCTTACATAATGATTTCAATATAACATTAAAAGGTGGATTGCAATGTCCTCTTAACATTTTTTATCTTAAATGTTCTTCTTTATCCATTTCTTTTGATATAGCCCAGGTATATCAGTTTTGTCTGCCTTACAAAAGCTATGCAGCAGAATGCTACATGACCAGTATTGTGTAGGTTGTATTTAATTGTTGTTTGCACACTTATTGCTGATGATTGTATCATGTAACATTTGTAGCAAAGTCTGGCATTTTTAAATGTGTTAGCATGAAAGAAAATGTGTTAATGTGTTAAGCTCAGGATTTCTACCTGACTGCCCTCCACAGCAGTGGAGATGGCATTTATAATAGTTATCTTAAATTTGTAAGCTGTACTGTGATTTGTTATTGTTAATGCTGTGATGTATTACACATTTATACAAACCTATGTTCACTGCGTTACAGAACTGTTATAAATTGTCACTGATATTTCATTTAGGACTTTTTTTTTGGGGGGGGGTTGTCCTGACTTGTGTATAGTCATAGGGAACATTACCTATTAAAGCCTTGTGTGCCTGATGGATGCATATGTTGATAGGCAATTGAGTTCACAGCCACCATGTCTATGTGTTATTTAACTAATTATGTATCTGTCTTCTATTCCATCTCATACAGGGATATGCCACCCAGGAAGAAATATGAAGCCCGCAACCCATCTTTCACTGAAGCAGAAAATAAGGTCATTATCCAGTCCTTAGATCACCATGGATCTTTTCTCTTAGGGAGAGGAAGAGGTGACTGATCTGCCCGACAGAGTATATGGCAGCAAGAAGTTGACAACATCAATGTTGTCGGAGGGCATGAGAGAAGTTACTCCCAGACAAGACACCAGGCAAGTGATATAATAACCTCTAATTGCCATAAAATGGCTGCAGGTGCCCGGAAACAGGTTACTATGGAAGGTGGTCCTGCTACCAAACTACCACTAACTGAGACAGAGGAGTTGCTGTCCACTGTCAGAGATCCAGGAAGCTTGGTAGCGGGATCACACAGAACCCATGACACTGATCATGATGTGGATGACAAACCAAGAGTGTCTCAAACAAACCTTCCATGTATACAAAATGCATCATTGTTATATCTTTATATGTGTATATCTTAGACATATATATCATATGCATGTATGTATATATATATATCTATATATATATATATATATATATATATATATCTATCTATCTATATATATATATATATATATATATATATATATATATATATATATATATATCTTACATGGATTCATTTTATATCCTCAAAATACTGAAACATTGAAGTTCAGTATTTCGAAGCTATAAAGTCAAATTTTTGAAACCACGAACCGTGAAATTCAAAATCTCGCACACTGGAGATTCTGAATGTCATGCTTCTATGGAACACACACACACACCATCCTCCCCACACTCAAGCACAAACTCTCTACTACATAAAAGCAGGGGGGCAAGCCCTCCTGAACTCCCCATGTGGTGGGCATGCCCCCCGCACCCCCCCCACTTAAATATTCTAACTCCAAGGTCACACTACACACAAACACACACAAAACACCACCACACAAGCTACATTCTCCTCGCACACACACATCACAGCAACAAAATACACTGACACACACCACAGCCCCTACCCAAAACCCTTAACACACACACTCACTTACATGAATACATGACCATAGCGAAACCATAGAAGCATGAAATTCAAAACCACCAGTATTCGAGGTTTTGAATTTCATGCTTATGAGCTTTCGCTTTTCTCAGGATTCCACTTTATGGGCCCAAAATAATGAATTTCAATATTTCAGTTTTTCGAGCTTCTAAAGTGAATCCATGTATACATATACATATATATATATATATATATATATATATATATATATATATAGATATATATATATAGATATATATATATATAGATATACATATATATATATATATATATATATATATATATATATATATATATATTATATATATATATATAGAGAGAGAGAGAGAGAAGTGTGAGTCAGACAACACAGTACTAGAGACATAGAGAAGGGTTTTTGGTGGGGGTGAAATCCAACTGTTCACTATATTTTATATGACACCATTCTTAATCTGTACATGGAGAGGAGATTGCTCTCTTTTTCTTGTTTCATTTGTTCATTTGCATTGGGATACTTAGCCTTCTTTCTTTTCCTTTCCTTAGATACAGGAACTTCTGGATTCCAGGTTGCCAGCCCACCTGCACATCATGAGCACACATTTCATTACTGTTATTACTGTATATAAGGTAGATTCATGTCTAAATAATAGGACAATTTGTGCTTATTTAGTATTTGTTAAAGTTTTACATTTTATATAAGAAAAATATATGATCAATTTTGATCCTAAGAGTGGCACTTTGAAACTCCTAATACATGATGTCAGAGTATCAGTAGCCACTGATGGTGATGGTCGAGATGAACAGGCACCATCAGGGAGTGCAGAGGGTCATTTTGACACTGAAGTTGTGGGTACAACATCCCATGGCCATATTTCAGATACAGACAGTATGCCTACACCTACCCATAACACAGAGACTTCTAATATAGGATGGGTTATGGGTGACACAGCTGATCAGGGTATGTAGTTACACCTGTTGCAGAGCTTGGAGCTTCTCCTCACAGCTGTTGTGAATTCAAGGTGGCACACAAAATGGCTGCTAAAGGTACATTGGGGAGGTCTGCTGTCACCCTTCTCCTGATGCTGGTGTGCCATTAAGGGTCAGTAGATGTATGTGTAGGGTCATAGTGGTAGTATAGTCATGTGCACAAGGGCCTTAGAAGAGATAGTGTGAGAACTAAATATTGCACATTCTGACACGTATGACTCCCTGAAAACCTTGTGTGTGACTCCTTGGACAGGATGAATGACACACTGGATCAGGCAGTGTCTGTGATGGAACATCTGTTGGGGAGGGTTGGCATCCGCACAGCTGAAGGGCAGCTGCATATTCTGGTGCTGGCAGACATGGCTGTGCAAGATCCTGCTTCTGTAGTGACATTACTTTTACTGCTCCGTCAGTGATTGCGGTGTCAACAATCACTGCTCCATCAGTGATTGTGGTGCCAACACCCAGAAGTGTTAAGCCACAGGATTGTGGTTATGGATGTAGTTGTGAGGAGAACTCATCCAGCAGTCATTTCTCATGGTCATGTAGTACCTCACCTTCTAGCCTGGACCATGGAAGCTGCAGTGCATCACCTGGCAGAACTGGTTCTCATGAGTGGGGCTGATGACAATGAACCGACAACTTTACCATGCTTGTCTCACTACTGTCTGTAATGCCATGATTTAGTGCTAGTACACTTCTTGATTGTGTTCATGCAGACAGAAGCACAGTAAAAAAAAATTAATCTGCCAATACCACCTCAAACACATACAAGCGATCTAAACAGTACTGTTGAGTATGATACATCTATTGTTATTGGCACTGAACACTGCTTACCCCGATAGATACCTATTTGTTTTACTCAGAGATTCTTACTACTTTGGTGTCTACCTTGCATCCTATAACCTGCCTTCCTACCCTCTGCAAATGATGATGACTGTGCTCTGCCCTTTACACAAGACTTTGTGACTTAGGGTTTCATATATGTCTGATGCACACAGTTGGTAGCTAATACTTGCTTATTCACAAGCTTGCATTAACCAATATATATTACAGAAGAAAAGTTTTTGATTTCTTGTTCCTACTCATTTGTGAACAACTGCTTATATAATTGTTGAACCTCATTGTATTTCAAGAACCAGAAAGAAAACACACAAAAAATAAATTGGCTCACTCTCCAGAACAATATATGCCACTCTCTTAGTAAAATCCATCTCAGAAGGTGATGAATAGCTATAATATCATTGCAGTCATGGGAAATCAAACAGTCACATACATGGCGTTTATTACTACAATCAAATAAAATTCAACTCCAAGAAAGTGTAACTGTTTAATGTAAAAAAAAAAAAAAATCTAAGTGCTTTCATCCCTAAGAATACACTGGGACTTCATTACTGATAAAATACAAAAAAAAAAAAAAAAAACACTTCCTTATATATTAAAACAACAGGAAGTGATGAAAAAGCTTATTATCATTTAAAGTAACATCACAATATAAAACAAAACCATCGTGTACAATACATATAATTCTTGAAATATACAAAAATTATCTTAAACTAAATCAAATATACATAAGACTTAACACTTTAAAAATTAAACAAATTGTAAATAATTAATCCCTTTCCATGGGTCACCCCATCATCTTGTTTAAAAGGTTAAAAGAGGCATATTTCCCATATTAGCAGAACATTCACCTTTAAAACAACTCACTGTAGACCAAAGTACTAATTATAGTAACAGTTGTATACTCACCCATAATGGTGACAGTGATATCATTTCTCATATTGTCAGAAGAAGTTGGAGAGTTTTTCAACTGGGTTGGATTAAAAAGAAGCAATAGGTATGAACACAAGGATTGATTTTAGAAGAGATTGGTGTATTAAAAATTATATAGAGCGATCATGAGGTACTTACACCACTATGTCTTATGTTAATACTAGGAGAAAGGGCATCTATAAAAGTGGAATACATTGTCATAGTCACGTAATACATGAGTGGGAAACTGTCCACATAATAGGTTTTGGTAGAGTTAAAGTAAGAGTTCATATTAATTGTGGATCAAATGCTGTATTACATTTGGCACTTTCTAAGGTATGCTTTAAGTACTATGTAGGTAAAACTGAAAGATTATTCATAGGTTCATAGGTTCTTAGGAGGATGACCATAGGCTGGCAATTCTAGAACTTTTACAAGCCTCACCATGTTAATCCCAAGTATCCCCATTTGTACTTTTTGGGTAGTTCGTAGAATACATTTATGAACAGAGTGGGTCTCTGTATTTAAAGAAAGAATTCATGAACATATGTACGCAATTAAAAATCAGAACCAAACTAATGCATTATGGAAACATATACAACAAAATGAAGGTCGATGGTTTTGTGTTTTTTGGTTTAGACAGTATTAAACAAAACATAGAGCCAGCAAACTGTGACCTGAAAAGTACTTTAATTAGTACATAAAAACAACAAAGAAACAGACCAGTTTCGGCCAGACAATAACACAGCCTTCTTCAGTGTTAAAGAAATGCACCAGTTGTTGCTATTTAAATATACCCATCTCAAAGGACATTGGTGGTTGCTAAAATTGTTCATTTAGACCAGGTGGGAATAATCCACCTAGTTTCACGATCCACTTTTTTCTTTAGAATTGAGAATAGAATGCCAACCTGTCTTGTTGGATCTATTGCCTTTAATAATGTCAATTACCATAAAGGAAAATCTGGCAGATTTATGTAACAAATGATGTTTGTAAAGTGCATTATTTACCTTTTTATTTTTGATGTTACTGATGTGTTCTGATATTTTAAGTCTAAACGGACGAGAAGTTTGCCCTACATAAAATGAGTCACACGTGCATGTTGCTAGATATATAAGCCAATCGCTACTACAATTGACAAAAAAGTTTATATCATAAACAGAAGCACAGTTTTTACTGGAGAATTGCTTGGACTTATTAACTTTGTCACAATGAATGCAATGGCCGCAAGGAAAACAACCAATCAATGGCTCACCCCTCAATGTGGTCTGTGAATATTGAGGATATATATTTACATGACTGTGTTTAAAGTGATTGAAACAAGAACTTAAATTTTTACCCTTGCGGAATGAAAAAAGACATCTGTCTGGAATGATGTTTGCCACTTCAAGGTTGCATTGTAAGATGTTCCAATGTCTATGCACACTTTGTATAAGAATATCCGAATTTCAGGCATAAGTGGTGACAAACCTAATGGGTTGTGATGTTGTATTGATATGATCATGGTAACACAACAATTCCTGCCTGTCAAGGGTATTTGCCCAATTACTGGCCTGCAACACATGTCCCATGCTATAGCCCCTGGATCTGAATCTGTTAGTCAGGTCCTTCCTTTGTTGCTGAAATGATGAATCATGGGAACAAATACGTTTTGTTCTGATGAATTGTGATTTGGGAATGTTGCGTGCAATGTGTGGTGGATGAAAGCTGGACACATGGAGGATGGTGTTGTACTGGGGGTATTTCCTAAAAATTTCTGTACTTAATGTATGGTCAGGCAATCTATTAATGGATACATCCAAAAAAGTAATGGTGTTCATATTATAATGTACTGTAAATTGCAAACCCCATATATTATAATTGAGGTAGGATATAAAGTCCATAAGTTGTTCAACCTCACCCTTCCATACCATCCAACAGTCATCCAAGTAACGTCTCCAAATGTCAATATGTTCAAGAAAATTATTGTTTCTGTTGTCATAAATGATGTGTTTTTCCACATAGGCCATAAATAAATCTGCTTAAATTGGGGCAAAAGAAGCTCCCATTGCTGTGCCTTTGGTTTGCCAAAAACAAATATCTTGATAAAAGAAGACGTTACTGGTCAAAACATGTTCTGTTAAACCAACCAAAAAAGAATTGAAGTCAGATGGATATAAATCCACCACACCTAGCCAATAACCAAGGGCCTCCAAACCTGCTTGATGAGGAATATTGGTATATAAGGCACTCACATCAAGTGTGCACATAAACCAACCTGCTTCAAGTTGGGTATCAGAAATGATTTTAAAAAATTGGTTGTATCTTGCAAATGTGAACGTACTAAATCAAGCAAAAGTTTAAGATATTTAGTAAGATATAACGACAAAGATTCTGTTATGAACCCTTTGCCTGATACAATCGGTCTACCCGGTGGATGTACAGGATCCTTGTGTATTTTGGGTAGAAAGTAAATGTATTGACTTACAGATTCCTGAATCATAAGTTGATGCATGGTGTCATTGGTAATGATACCTTGGTCTCTGGCCTAACCAAATAATCCTCAATCTGTTTTTTAAACCTGAATGTCGGATTGATAGGCATTTCAAGAAGTGCTCTAGATAAACATTTATGTGACCATAACACTGTTTCATTTCTCTTTGTTGGTATTGATGCTATCAAGGGTAGTAGATTATCTGATTTAAGCAAACATGAAATTTTGGATAAAAAAGAAAGAATGCGGATGATTCAGCTTGGGGCTCTGTACAAACCTGGTCTTAATGATCACTGGTAATTAAAATTCCCCATTTTTCCTTCTTTATTTATTTTTACTCTTTATATCTAATAACTGTTTTGTCATACTCATCAATGGGTATATGTAGTTGAACGAGATTATGTACTTTTTGGTATTCATTCATGTACAGTTTAAAGTTAATATTCAATAGTGCTTTTTCTATTCAAAAGTATGATAATATATTGAATATGGAGACTAATATTTATGCTATTATATATATATATGTCTATATATTTTATATACATATATATGTATATATTTATTTGTTTTTTGATTTTTTGTTTGACTTATTTTTGCAATGTAACTGTTATTGCCTGAAATCTCTTTGCTATAAAGCATGGGCTGGTGTGATGCTTGCTTGTAATTTTACACTGACGACGCCAGGGGTCGAAATCGGTCACCGATCTGTGTTTTTGTTCAGTTGAGCTGAATGGCTGCATGATGGAGCTACCTGAATGTTTGTTCCATCTTATATTAAAAGTACTTTTGTACCTCTAAAGTGCTTTTGGGTCTTATTACTCTATCTGATATTGGATTTATCAGCTTTGCTACTTTGAGTGCTGGAATTCCTGTTTTTGGAACTTTGTATTTCACTCCGTGCACCATTTTTGGCGACGTGCACTTGATTCTTTTGGTGTATCTATATATATATATATATGACTGTTTGGTTTATCATAAATGTGACGATATTACAATGATTCATCACCTTCTGGGTTGGATTTTGCTGAGAAATTGGCATATATTGTTCTGGAGAGTGAGCCAATTTGGTTTTTGCTTTTGTATTTCAGCTATTATTGTAAAAAAAAGCAGTGGAAGCATTAGGTACTTCAGTCTTGCTTCTTGGTATAGCTGTACAAATGAGGGTATAATTGACCTATTTCATGTTTTATAGATGGTGGTCAATTGAAATGCTTGATGCACAGTGTTTGTTTGTGTCTTTCGGCTTTTCTCGGTTAGGGGTCGCCACAGCGGAACTCTGGTCCGCTAATGATTGGTAGTGGATTTTTACATACCGGGTTACCAGCCCTGATGCACAACCTTCAATGAAGGCATGCCCCATTCACGTATGTCTCCACACAGAAGACGCTCTAGCTGAGAATCGAACAGGACAACGGCTTGCTATGAGGCGACAACGCTACCGCAGCACCACCACCGCAGTATAGGTTGTAATACTTAACTGTATATTGCAAAAATATGACAGAGGTGTTATTCCTGACTTAATTGTACATGTCAGACAAATACTGTGCTTAATTACTTTGTCATTACTGCAGGAAAAAACTGTGTCTTTGAGAGTTGTCCAACTGTCTAATGGGTTCCCCTTCAGAAGACTGAAATATCACAATCCTGAAATTCATAAGACTGAAGACCAAAATTCTGAAACTCAAAATACTGAAAACACACAGAACACAAATAATGATAGTATGTCAGTACAAGGGCACATAGAAGCACATACAAAACAAAGCATAGCAGTTGTCACCAAGTATGAGCAGAGCTGCAAGCTCCCCCCCTGCACCCCTCATGTGGGGAGCTGTGCCCCCCACACCCCCTGCTACTTAAATATAGCAACTCTGAAATTCCACTTAGTGTAGTGAAGTGCAATCTTGGAATTGATAAATTTAAGTAGCAGGGGGTGTGGGGGTGCAGCTGCTTATACTTGGTGGAAAGTAATATGGTTTATGCTGTTTAAAGTCAGTCTATGTATGCTGTGTTTTTTCAGTATTTTGAGTTTCAGGATTTTGAGTTTTCAGGAATTTGAAGTTTCAGGATTTTGGTCTTTAGTCTTATGAATTTCAGGATTGTGATACTTCAGTCTTCTGAAGGGGAACCATCTAATGATATCAAAACACAGCCATTACATGGTTAAGTAAAGGCTCTGTAGTTTGACAGGCATCAGTTTTCTTGGTTGCATGTGAATGCAGTCTTAGTCTCTGAGCTAGGTAGTGATTGCGTGTACTATCGTTTCCCTTTGTGAAAGCCTGCTGGCTTATTGTTTTCAATAAGAGTGTTCTGTGTGGTTACTTGAGCTGGTCTTCTTCTAAGTAATGCTGTCCTTTACCTCTTAACCAGAACCAGGGCATAATATGCACAATTCTATGTGCCAGCACCTGTAGGTAGTTCTCCCTCAGACTCCCCTTCTCTATTTGCTGCTACTGGCCCTGTATGTGTCCCTTGAAACTGTGATCCTACCCCTCACCATCATTGTTGAAGCTGTTTCCTGAGAATTACATTGTGTAACATGGCACAGGCTGTAAGCATTTTAGCAGAGGTGACTGGGTTGTACCGCAGTGTACCTCCTCATGTGTCAGGACACCAGAACCTTGAGTTAAGCAATCCAAATACATGTTTTATGACATTCCTAGGTTGAGCAGTGGTGTTGTGTCGGTTTCTCATGGGTGTCCTGAGCCGGGACTCAAGTGTATAACCTACATCTCCTACTAGATGCCTTTGAGGAATGTCACCCTTAGCAAACCTGTTGTACAGCTGACAGGTGTGCCATATGTGAAAGTTGTGGAAGCTGCCTTAGTTGCTTTCACAAACACAGTAGATGATCCCTTGGGCATAACAGAGGACCTGACAGTTCAGAGATTGGAAACCTTTTCTGTTGATGTGCCTCCTTCCCTGCTCCACAGATGGTGCTTTTACTTTTATGTGTGTGCAATCTATGACCCCAGCACTTCAGGGAAATATTCCATGGTTCTTGCTCTCTCCAGTGGAATGCATGGGAAACAAATGTGATCCCTTGCATGTAGTAGCATTACATTTAAAATACTGAAGTAATATGCTTGAGGTTGATGCCTGTGACACCCCTAATATATCCACTGTTGGTCTCTAAAAAGTACCAGTAGCTAGTATGCATAATGCTAAATATATCTTTGTTTTCATTGGAATGGGTTATTCACAATTTTCCTGGGGTCTGAGGTAGGGTATATTTCCTCCATTATTTCCCTGTCCACCCTGTATTTCTCAGCAATTTCTGTGTCATACAGTTCATGAAATGTCACATAGGGTCTGAACACCCTTCTTCTTCCCCAGGTTCTGGTAGCAGCAGCAGCTGCAGCACCCTGATTTAAAGCCTGTTGCACATACAGTATGATAGCAGCAGACACTCCTAACATGCTATTATACAGCTCATGCAGAATTTGTAATCTGCTCTCTCTCTCTCTCTCTATCCCAGTCCTCTGATATAATAGCGATTATGAAATATCACTCATTTCACAGTACTATACTGATACATTTTGTTATATTCTGACATTACTAGAAAGACACCACAGGATGGGCATGCCATGCTGACCCCCATTGTGGATGACTCCCATACACATGCACACGGAGGGCTATCATCCCTGGCCTGATCAAGCACACATCTGCCATTTCTATAGCCACTGGGATCATGTACGTGCGCAATCAAAAAAGCTTACATGGACTACCATATCCTTTACCCCTGGATTCTTGTGTCAGAATAAGCCTTTGATTTCCACCACTCCCAGACTCAGTTCATCCAGTGCTTAGCCTTTAATTGATGTAATTCCATCTGGATCATTGGTAGTTCTTTCTACCTAAGAACAAGGGCAGACTGCATTTTTTTAGACTTTATTTGCTTATAAAATGGAGTTCGAATGCTTTGGAGTTTCGAGGTATCATCCATTTTGTAGGAATACTTCCTCTTGGACTTTGTGTATGTTCTGACTTTTTGGCATTTACTCTGGCCTAAAAAATTAAAATTCTTGTCATTAACAGTCTGACTGATATCCCAAACACTGCAGGGGTCTTGGATCTCTTCATTGTATAATAACAGTTTTTCTCTAGATGTCATATGTATTTTATATGCTTGTACAAGTTTATATTGTTTAGAAATAATATATTAGGACTTACAAAATAAAGAAGCCAATGTGCAGGAGTTGATTTAAAATGCATTCTATCTTAATACATAGCCAGTGGATAGTAACTATTTGCCTTTATATGTTTATATTGTAATACAGTGGATTGCTGCAGGACATAGCTGACTTCCTTTCCTCTCTTGCTCTTTCTCCTATTTTCACTTTAAGACTTTCATTTTGAACTTGGCATCCAGACTCTATTTATTTAATAAGCTACACACTTTCAGTCAGCTCCTGGGTATTGCTTTCTTTATTTTCTATTTTTTTATTATTTTCGGTCACTGTAGCCAGTTGTTGATGGACATTTATTCTTGATTGCAGAACTCTGGCTTTAGTTTTTCCCATTGAGTTAAGGGATGCTACTTATATTGTATTTATTGGTTGATAGATATGCCGCATGAATTTACAATCAAATCCTTTATCTCCATGTATAAATCTGCTTTCTCATCATAAAATGCTGTTAGAAACTTGTTAGTACAAGTTAAGCACAATCATGTTAACAATAGATAATATGGGCACTTCTCAGTTATTTTCACTGCCATAGCAAGATTGCACCTTGTTTGCTAGTTTTGCAATATTCTGACTATGAGTGCATCTTGGTGTTGTAATGCATCTCCTTAATAATAGTGACTTGTTACTATGTTGCCTGTTATCCATGCATGCTCTATGAAGACCATTTTATTTTGTCGTGCACAAATGTTATGATGCAATCATTTTATTTCTGTAGATGTTTTTTAAAGGAAATATATATATCTATTTTCAAATTTATGGTCAGATTTCATGATTAGTACCACAAGCTAAATTGTCATGATTTTTGTCAAACATGATTGTCAAGTGAAATGAGTATAACATTCCAGTTTCTGAAAGATGTTGCTCTATTATTGCTTTACTGTATACATTTCCTGATGCACTTTTGTCATTATAACAACATGTATTATGCAGTTTTATTTTAATTTAAAATTCTATAGTTGCATTATTAAAGATCAATGATTATATTTAACTTCCTTATGATATTGGAAGTATTGAGGGGCTACTTAATTTGAAAACTCTGTGGTCTCATTTAATTATTTAATTAAGGAAAGTGGAATCAGTTTTCTACTTTGTTACTTTCATTGATTGAAAGTATCTTCTTTTTTTCATCACTGCATTTACTGCATATACATTTTTAATGATCATATATTGCTATTAATGTATTTTACTATAATTAGATATTTCTTAACTGCAGAGTAAGATTTAGGCTGGTATTCATAGCTGTTTGCACAAATGTAGGATGTCTGCAGGTGAGCATAGCTATGGCATGATTCGAATAAGCTATTTAAACTAATGCATAGTGCCTTTAAGTATAATGAGATGTAAATGAGAAACTGTGTAAAGTGGCACATGCTAATGATGTGCTCTTGTGATTCATAGTCCAATATCCATGCCAAATGCATGTCCATTTTTAAAAGCCTTGCTGCACCTAATGATATTTGCTTTGCAATCCATTAACTTGCCTTCAGCGATGTCTTCAGTAGTTTGTCCAAGTATGCACTAGCGCTTCAGTGGCACATAAATGAATAATTCCCCCAGTGACCTCTTCAGTAGTTGTTCAAGTATGCATCGATACTAAAATGACACAAATTATTTTCCCCTGCAATCTCTTCAGCAGTCTGACTGTATATGCACAAGCACTTGAATGGCACATAAATAATTGATTCCCCAGTGACCTCTTCAGTAGTTTGTCCATGTACACGCAAGCAATTCAATGATACCAGATGAAACATCTTCCCCAGCAACCCCATCAGTAGTTTGACCAAGAATGCAAAAGTACTGCAATGATACAATAAAACAAACAATCTTTAAGTTAATAACTGTACCTCCTTTTAACAAGTAAATATTCATTGTTTTTCCCTTCCAGTCGGCTAATTAATTTACCTCCTAATTTGTGTTCCCTTCAGAATGTTGAATTTCTGAAATCTTGAACCTCTTATGGTTGAGACCATCTAATCAAGGTTTCAGAAGCTTGAAATTGTGAATGTAGATCTGCATACAGCGTAGAATGGGATATTTCCCTTTTCCTCTCTGTAGTGCAATCTCTGAGTTGGTATATTTAAGTAGCAGGGGTGTGGAGGTGCAGGGGGCCCTGCAGAAATGTTTATTTGTTGTTTTTTTTTTTGGATTTGTTTCTGAATTTCCTGCTTTTGAAACCTTGATCAAATGGTCTTGCCCATATGAAGTTCGACATTTTAGAAGTTCGAGATTCTGATGTGAATCCCCTAATCCATATAGATCACAGATAAATTGGTGCATACTGGTAAAAGGTCAGGGTCCTTTATGCATTTTGTATGCAAATGAGGCCATTTTACATTTATCTTTATGAACTGTTGTAATGTGCAAATGTGTAATACTGCTTGTCCTCATCATAGCTCTTACCCTAATGCTTATGTCTCAAGCATGTATCACTTTTGACTTAGGCATGTTTACCAAAACATGTATGTATTTCCATAGCCAGCCTGAATTACCTTATTTGCGTAAGGATGCAGCATCACTCTTCATGGATTTATGAACTAATGAAGGGACGGATTATGTATATCCCTAATTTCACTGAACAGAAAGAGTCTGCATTATTCATGATTCCAAACGTGTTCTTGTCCTAAACTGGAGCTATGTCATTGTGCTACACTGAGGACGACTTGAGTTTGTGCATTCTGGCTATACAGATTTTGTACAGGTTAAGCATATATGTGGGGATAGATTATCTATTTTGGCAGTAATTTACCTATGCTATTTAGAAACATGTAATGTTGATTTAATTAGAATAACTGCTTGTAGTATGACATTTTATCATTTGAACTGCTTAAAACTAATGAAGTTAGGCAGACTTCAAGAATGACCGTATTTTGGATGTGATTATTTTGATTTTATTCATTTATGTATCTATAGAGCCCATCATTATAAAATTTTAGTTTCATAAGCCATACTACATTCAATATCATATAATACTGCTCCTTATTTGTGTTATAGAAAAATGGATACATTTTTAACTGAGTGGGATTATTTAATTTAACATGGGCAGAACAGTGTTGCAGTTATGGAAAGTGCAACATTACCATTTAACAGCAAGAGATTCTCTGGACTAGTTCTTGACTGGGGTGTCTTATGTGCTGTTTGAATGCCTTTTCTGTATTTCTGTTAGTTGCACCTGGGTAATTGAGTTTCTTCCTTTATTTCAAGAACATGCAATAGCTTGACTGTTAACTCTAAATTATCTGTAGGGGTATGTGCAGTATGAGTGTGATACAAAAGAACATTCTGGCAATCAACTACCATAGACTACTTGCCTAGTAAACTCAAAAGATGGAGGCTGCTTCTCATATGGTTACTATGGGAGTTGGATACAACTCAACATCATTGGATGGAAGTAATTTAGTGGGATAACTACTTGATGATAGGTCTACCAGCTCTCTTTTGTAGTTAAACATACTGAATTCCTTCTTTAACAAAAATTTAATTTTCATGTGTTTTAATATGTTTAAACTTAATAGTCAAACATATATATTTCTATGTGATGTTGCTGTTATTAAAATCTATTAAGCTGAAAGGGAGAAGCAGCTATGCTCTTAGAAAGATTATGGTATATCATTCAAGACTGTTTTTTTATATAGTACTGTGTCATAGTTCAGGCTTAAAGACCAGTGTGGAACACAGTCTCTATAAGAAATGCTATAAACATGGCTGCCCCATACTACTGATTTTTTTTTGTGTGTGTGGATGGATGGATGGATGGATGAATGAAGACTCATAGTTCCTTACTTTTAAAGGAAATTTATTGCAAAACAGGCTTTTAAACAACACATAAACCTGATTTTCCTTGTTTTTCTGATAGGAAAAAAGTTGAAATGAGAAATTCTGGCGTATTAATACCACACCTGTATTTGTAAAGGTACAACCATAATCATCTTCTAAGACTAGTATAATTTATGGCCTTGTCACTAAAACATAAGTTGTCATGAAAATACTTGCATGCAACAGATTAGTTGGCTCTTTTCAGGGTAGACCTGAGATGGTATTGATCAGTGGCGGCTGGTGACTTCAAATTAAAGGAAGGCTGCAGGAGACAGCTGAATGGGTGGGGCCAATGGGAAGGGGTGTGGCCAACTAGAAAGGGGTGGAGCTATGCTCAAAACCACAACAACTGGAACTTTAATTAAATACGCTGCCCTTGGTGCCAAACAGTCAATATGAGAGTCCAATCAAGACAAAATGAAGTGTAGAAGAAAAAAATATTTCAATGCATTGGCTACATGACAACTTACTTAATATCCAGATGGAAACAGGTTGTGAGGCATGAAAAAATCAATTACTTTTTAAATACATTACTGGAATGCCAGTCAAAATCAAGCATAAAAAAACAAGCAGCACTCAACTCAAACCACTACTCCTTGCACTGCAGTTTTAATTATAATTTATATTCAGCTTTATAAAATGACCAAGAAACATGCTGAAAGTAGCAACCTCTGTGATACCCCCACTTGTAAAAATGTTTCTTATCCAAAAAAGACCTGCTGCCTGACGCAACTATCTACTTGTTTCACGGGGAAGACATGATCAAAGTAAAAAATGAACAGCAAACAAGAAACAAGCTCAAGATAAATTGCTTAAAGGATTACTGCACAAGTTATGGACCACACATGATAGATTGGCATTCTGTTTAGTTTACGGGTAAGCCTGCAAAGATGACGGCAAGTCTCCAACAAAAGATGACTGCAAGTCTCCAACTAATGTAATGAGCTTCTGAAAATACTGTAATCCTGTCCTTTTATTACAAATACTGTCATATGCATTTCAATACCCAAGGCTTATACATTATCTAGTTATGTAAATATTCTCGGCATGGCAACAACGAAAAGGCTTTCAATGCTGGTAATTCTTTAACAGTATGCTTATTAAAGCTTACTTGCATCTTACAATCTCCGACAAGCTTACCTGATGGTTATTAAATCATTGCTACTTAAACAGAGCAATAGGGCACTGTGACAGCATGCATTTCCTGAATAATAAGAAGCATAAATCAACAGTATAAAAATATGATAGAAAACCAGAACATTCTGCAAAAATCAAGGACAAATGAAAAGCCATGGTTGTACTTGTGGTCTTCTTTTGATGGGGGAATACTCTGCACACTTACACTGCATAACTGCTCCTTTCCTTCCTTGGACGCATCCAGAGCCACTGCAATGGGGAGTGGGGTGCAAAAACAAGGACAGATGAAAAGCCATGGTCGTACTTGTGGTCTGCTTTTGATGGGGGAATACTCTGCACACTTACACTGCATAACTGCTCCTTGCCTTCCTTGGACACATCCAGAGCCACTACAATGGGGAGTGGGGTGCAACAAGTATGTCACAATTTGAAATGTCTCTGGCTGACAGTGATGGCTCTGACACTCATACCTCTCAACTTCAGAGCAAGAAATCTGGACAAAGCCATACATAGAACTAGAAGTGGGACACAGGCCCAAAAATAACAATTTTTAAATATTGCTCTTATTAACTTAGATAATAGAATAGTAGTAGGTCTTGCATTAGTACGAATTTTCTGAAGGGTATGAAATCTGAAACTCAAATCTCTGTCATTATTTTCTAACTTCAATCTTTAATGACTTGCCAATAATTTGCCAGAAAACCACAATTTTACAGACCAAAATGTGTGGAAAAATATAAAGTTGCCACACAATACAGCTGGGAACCTGTCAAAAAAGGGACACCTTTTTAATATTAACACTGTTAACTTGAGCAGCTAACAAAATAAGAGCATCTACATGCATTTTTGAAATAAAAGTAATCTATAACTCTGATCATTACAGTTATATATAATTGTAAACCCTCCACGTTTTCTTCCAAAATTGCCATTTTGAGGAGGGATTATTAGGGGAGAGCAACATTTTGAGCCAAAATTGGGGACAATGGAGAGGTTTGGATATTCCTAATTCTACAAAGCAATTTGCACATACCTCTCAACCTCTTAATGCAGGAAATCTAGACAAGGCCAAATATATTGGGGGAACATACAAACACTGCTAAAAATTGCTCTTGTATAAACTTAAGACAGTTGATAGAATAACAGGTCTTGCATTAGTATGCATTTTTCTGAAGGTTATGACATCTGAAACTCCATGTCTGTCATTTAGTGACTTCATTCCTAAATGATTTGCTAGAAAACCACAAATTTTATGCGGAACAAACCAAAAATAAGAAGCAAATATCTATTCATTCTGCAAACATATGGACAACTGAGAGGTATAGTTCAACCGGGGCTGTCTGAGTTTGCTACCTCCTACTCACAAAATCATGGTCGAATGGAACCTCCCCCCTGCAGCCATTCCAATGTCCCATTCCTTGGTTATTTTGCCCCATTTACTATAAACACTGTAATGTGCATACTGCTTTACTTCTGTGATGATTTAGATTTCATTTGAAAGTTTTATTTTGCATGTTACAGCACAAACCCTAATAGATATCTGTTAAACAAAGCAATGCAGTCTCACAATGAAAATAGACTTAGCATTAAAACTCCTCTGCCCTTGAAACTCACATGCATTGAAACAGCATTGAAACCCACATTCAAAGAAAATACATTTTGCCAGTGGCAGACAAAGATTAACTCTGGGCTGTTTTCAAAATCATAGGCCCCTTGAACATGAAACATACACATGCTCTTTGATACACCTTCCTGACTGTATTACATTATATTCCTTGTACAATATAGTACAGTTGTTAGAGGGCATTTTAAATTTATTGTTTTGAACATTTTTCCAGTAAACAATGAAACAAAATGCATACACCAATGACAAAGCTGCCCAATTCAGAACATTTCCATCATAAAAAGTCTACTCAACCTTCTATAGCTCACCAGTATCAGTAAATATGCACAATCTCTGAAGTAGTAAAATCTACATTAAAGAAATCCGTAACTAATAAAGAGGTTGCTGCTAGCAAACAACTTTATATGTCATTGTTTCATCTACAAATAAAGTGCCTCTTGCATGCATTAAAAAAATAAGCTAGTAATACCACAATAGGGAATGGATAGCAAACTGATAACAGGTTCATAGTTACTAGGTATCTTTGCCAAAAAGGACTGCAGTATCCACCCCCTTTACAACACAGTACAGTATCAGCAATGCATCTACCTACTGTGGGAGTAGAACCCACAACCTTCTGCATCAAAAGCAAATACACTACCTGTTGTGCTATTAACAATGCAAACAGACTTATCATAAGCAGCACTAAACCTTTGTTCCCCTGCAGCTCTCAGCTCCTTGTAAAATCTACTCGACACTCAGCTGTATCTCTGAACTTTGAAGCACAAGAAATATGGAAAAAGCCAACATTTATTGGGGGGGGGGGGGGACAAAAGGTCAAAAACCAGGGACACGTTTTAAACATTGCTTGTATAATGTTGGAAAGTTGCTAGAATAAAATGCTGTGTTACCACCATACATTTCACTGCCACGTCTTGAACCCAGGGGACCCTGTGCAAAACAGTCAGAGCAACATAAACCAAAGATAAAAAAAACTAAAGGTAATGCTACTCAATGCCAGAAGTCTAAACCTTAAGATGCACGCACTCGAGACTCTCCTCAGTATGGAGAAAATCGATGTCTGTGCAGTAACAGAATCCTGGTTCAAGGCTCCTGAGAGCACCCCAGCACTACCAGGTTATAACTCATACCATGTGTTTCGGCCCCAAAACTCGGACCAAAGCACAAAAGGAGGGGGAGTATCTATATTCATTAAAGATACCTACACCTCCAGGTTAGTGGTACTGCACGAAGCATCGGAAACCATCCATGTGCAACTAACAGTGGGCAAAACTGCCTTTCAGTTTGTAGACTGCTACAGAACACCCTCCCTATTACAGGAACCCCACTTGGCATTCCTGAGAACACTGGAGAATATGAAGGTCTCTCCAAACATGTTGTTATTGGGTGACTTCAACTACCCAAACATTGACTGGGAAAACTACTCAAGCCCAAACACCCTTGCCCAATGGTTCCTTGAATTTATAAACTCTAATGCAATGGAACAACTGGTCACCACTCCCACAAGAGGGAACAACATATTGGACCTGGTCATCACCAACATGGGGACTCTATGTTCCACACCAGAGGTAAGCCCCTCATTGGTAAGATCAGACCATAAACAAATTTCCCTGGACATCCATATCCCGTCCCCACCCCCAGCCAAGGAAATCACTGTAAAAAATGTCTCCAAAGCCAACTTTGCACTTCTGAAGACTGAGGTGGAATCCTTCAAAGCCCCTGGGCCAGAGAGTAATACAGCCCAATCCGCAGAATCCTTTACAAATGCATTCTATGAGCACCTGCAGGAATGCATGGATCGTGCTATCCCAAATAAAACCAAGACTCACTCCTCCAAAAACAGGAGACCGGTCTGGTGGACCCCGGCCATAAATAAGCTATACAACAGAAGGAGGAAGCTACTACATGACAGAGCAAAATCCCAAAAAGGGAAGGCATCTTTGATCAGTATTAGCAAGAAACTTCGATCCCTCATAAAATCATCAAAGGCCAGTTTCGAAAGAAAAATTGCCTTAGACACTAAAGATAATCGCAAGGCCTCCTTTAGTTATGTCAGAAACATGGACAGAAACTCCCAGATATGCTCTGAATTGTTGCTTAATGGTACAAAATATACTGAACCTACAGACATAGCCAACATCCTGGCAGACAGATTCAGCGCAAACTTCTCCCCCCCCTCCCCCAAAGGAGCAAACACCTATCCCAACTGAATGTAACCTCCCTGACATCACAGATGCACAGGTGAAAGCTGCCCTCTCCAAAGCAAAAAATACAGCATCTATGGGACCGGACTGTGTCCCAGGCTGTGTCTTACATGAGCTCCAAGAAGAACTGAACCCTCACATTAAGTCACTGTTCAAACTTAACCTTACTACAGGATATGTACCCAAAGAATGGCGTACAGCTACAGTGGTCCCACTCCACAAAGGTGGTGCCACAACAGACCCCGGAAACTATCGCCCCATAAGCCTGACTAGTCTGGTCTGTAAAGCTATGGAGCGTATTATAATGGAACTCATAAACAAAGACATTGGGAGCCTCCAGACACTGGACCCTACCCAATTTGGCTTGGTTAAGGGCAGATCTTGCCTCTTAAACCTAGTTGATTTCTTTGAAACAGTTACCAAAGCCATAGATGAGGGCAAGGTAGTCCACACAGCCTACCTGGACCTCGCAAAAGCCTATGACACAATACCCCACTCGGGCATCATAAATAAGCTTACCAGCTTAAATATCAACCCCTATATCACAAGATGGGTTGCAAACTGGCTCAGAGATAGAACCCACATGGTCAGAATCGCAGGTGCCATGTCCGAATCCAAACCAGTTACAAGTGGCATCCCACAGGGCTCAGTTCTGGGACCTCTCTTGTTCGCTATAGACTTCTCTGAGGTTCAGGCTAACACAGGGGGATTATGGCTGACAAAGTTCGCAGATGACTGCAAACTGGGGGCCATAATCGAATCTCCAGCTGACACAAGCATCCTCCAAAAGGGTTTCACAGAGACGGATGCTTGGTGCCAGAACCACGGCCTCAAGCTAAATGCTAAAAAGTGCATAGTCATCCCCTTTGGAAAAAACAAGGTGCCCACAAATTACCACATAGGTGGTAATCCATTAAATCTGGAAGAAGTAATTAGAGATTTGGGGACCAACGTAGATAGTAATCTCTCCTTTGATAATCACGTTGCCAAAGTGGTTAGAAAGACCTTCTATATAGCCCACCTTATCACGAAAGGGTTCGCATCTAGATCAAGAGAGGTCATTGTGCCCCTCTATTCATCACTCATCAGGCCCATAATTGAATACAATGCCCCTTTTGGGATGTACCTTACCCGACACCTGCAGCAACTGGAGAGACCCCAAAAGTACCTCACCAAGAGGATCATGGGCTACAAACAGATGTCCTATGCAGCTCGACTAAATTAACTCCAGCTCTAATCAGTTACTTATCGCCTACTCAGAGGCGATCTATGCCTGACATACAAAGCCATGTCAAACCCAGAATTAATGGACATGCTCCACCTCAAAAAATCCAAGTCCATTAGAGCTACATGCTCCAGGGACCTAAACCTCAGCACAAAAATAAATAGGACATGCTGGATGGAGAGATTTATTTCCCAGAGGCTCCCCTCACTCTAGAATAGAATCCCAATTCATGTTAGACATAGCTCCTCGCTGACCCTCTTCAAGCGAAATTTGGACGCGTGGATGGGAAATCGCAAATTCATCCCTGGGATCTGTCCTGTGTCCCTGCTAGACAGAGGCACAGTAAACTAATCTTAAAAGGGTACCTTCTGTGACCTACTTTACAGAGGCACAGTAGGCTAATCTAATAGGGAGGCAGAAGCCAAATACACTCTGGCTAGGCTTATAAATGCCCTAGGGCAGATAGCCTAGTATCTACCTATGAACCTATGAACCTATGAACATACCACTATGCCAAATCAGCTGTTTTGTGAAAGAGGAAGACAGAAAGTTAAATGGCTACCATTTAGTGAATTCAGTTTTCACCATAGCACAGCTGTCAACCTCTTAGCACAAAACACCTGAACAAAGCCAATAATGGGTGAATACAGCCCCCAAACATTCAGTGAATTCAGTTCTCACCATAGCTCTCAACCTATTAGCAAAAAACACCCGGACAAAGCCATTAATGGGGGAATATAGCCCCCAAACATATTCAGTGAATTCAGTTCTTACCATAGCTCTCAACCTTAGCACAAAACCTGGATGAAGCCAATAATGGGGGAATACAGTCCCAAAAATAGGCACAAATTTCAAATATCCATCTTATACACTTAGAAAATTGCTAGAATAAAAGCTTTTGTGTTACCATGCACTTTCTGAAGAATATGAAGTCTGATATTCAAATATGTGTCATTTTTAACATTTGTTAACCAGGAAAGTCTGACTTGGAACAAAAGCTAATTTTTAGCAGAGGCCCAGGGAAAAACACTCCAGACAGACACATGTTTTTATAAGATGGGAGGACACTAGAGGAAACAAAAACAGGGAGAGCATACAGAAGGTAAGCCACCCCAGCCAAGAATCAAACCAGAGAACATGCAGCTGCCAGGCAATAATGCTACCACTGCACCAATGCACTACTGGCTTTCCAAGGACACAAAAATACAGAAACCACAGATTTTATGAGGAACAGTCAGAACAAGTATGAGGGAAAAATCTGCAACATTTTTACAAATAGTGGTGGGTAGGGAATTCAGGATCTTCCCACCTGGGCCCAAGGTGCAGGGCTCAAGCCTTATTCTCTACCCACCACCATGTAGCACTTGGGGCATTTTACACACACACACACACCCACACCCACACACACACCCACCCTACCTGGTTAGATCCCTTTGTTGCAGCAGCATTAAATCTACAGCCATTGGAGCATTAAATCCACCGTGATATGTTCTTCCCCCAACGAGACTCCCAGCCTGCCGACGTTGCAGTCCGAGTCCGATCCCTTTCCAGCGACAGTTTATGCAGTGCTAACTGCATAGACTTCTGGGATCTCCGCTCTTGAATGTTTCCTAATCCAGACTGCTGCTGAGATAGTCTGCGCATGCTCCAGGCTGTCTCAGCAGCAGTCTGGATATCGGAAATGCTGCTAGTGTGCGGGTCCGCTATTTGCGATTGTTTTTTTTTCTTTTCTTTTCTTCTTTTCTTTTTCTACTGTCTTTTCTTTTTTACAGCTGGGGGCAGCTGCAGTCCGGCAGTCCAATAGCACAGGCCGCCCCTGGTATTGATACTACTAAGGGAAATTTGGTCAATGTATCATTAGCTGAGCACTTGTTCCATTCCTAGCACAGTGGTAGCTGGGAGAACAGCACTCAAGGAGATCCAAGATGATGGATAGCAGAGAAGTGAATACCAATGCAGTGTTTTAAAGTCTACAAAGTTTTGAGGAGCTGTTTCATCAGAATTTGTTTGTTTCATCAGAGTCAAACATTCAAAACAATGATGGATATCTTACTACAACCCTCCAGTTGGGAGGGTCATGTGATGATATTTTGGGTGAATTGTTGCATAGTGAGCTGGAGAGTGGAAAAGATATTTCAAGTGTTGAAATTATGGACAAAATCCAATTGGCAGAATTGGGAGCCATTTTGAAAGAAGATTACCAGACAAAAAAATCTTATGCTGAGACTGTTAAAGAAAATGCAGGGAAAGGGATGAGAGATGAACAGAGAAAAGGAAATGTCAAAAAAATCAAAGGAAATTCATGGTGAGAATTCAGAACAAATAAGAAGAAGGAAATGGACAGGTATGACATTTGCGATAATTTAATAGTCCAATTGGAAGTGAAGGCTCAGGAGGTAAGCGGTTCTACTCTTGTCCATAAAGAGACATTTTTGGCATTATTTTTAAGACTGGTTCTGTTCTCGAATTTTTTAGGGGGCATGATAAGAAAAAGAACTATAATCCATGGAATTCTTATGTGGTTAAATGATTCCACAGAGAAACAGAAAAGAAAACATGTTCAATTTCAAACTGAAGTTGAAAAATAGACTTTAAAGAGGCATTTAAGTAAACTTGGCAAAGAAGTTATGGATATTAGGAAAGTCTGTGATAACAGAGGATTATATTGAGGATGGGACTATCATATTGTACTGAAAATAGAGAAAGAAAAAAATGTTCATATCCCTAGTATTATAAATGAAGAGAATAACAGAAGTGTTGCAAAATACTGGGGACAGCAAAAAGCATATATTTTTTCCTGAGGAAAAGGTGATTATTTGATAAGTAACTGTGATAAGATAAAATGTTATATTTTTTTGGAAAATAAGTCATAATGCAAAAAGTGTGAATAGAAATGTTATAAATGTAACAAAATTGAGCATTTATGCATGGAGTGCAATCTAGAGACAAAGGATGAAGAAAAAAAGTGAGGACAGTATACAAAGAGAAGAAACAGTCCCAGTAAAAGAAAAAGAGGAAGTAGCGTACCAAGATTTGGGTAAAAATAAAGATAAGGATAAAGAGAAAAATGAAACTGAAAATAATATAGAAGAAGTTTCTGAAATATTTGATGAGGAAGATATAAACTAGAAAATAGTAAAAGGTATAAAGAATTCTATTTGCAAAGGAGAAAAATACAGAAAAAGAAAGTTTAAAGGAATTATTGTAAATGAGAAAGGAAAGGAAATGGATAATGCAAAATAAATAAATGCTTCAAATTTATACAATTTTGGGTAAGCTACAGCATAGATATAATAGCATCTTTACTGTGTTTTCAGTAAATGTAAATAGTATCAAAGTATAAGTAGAAAAATAGGCATCCTAAATTGGCATAGTTAGTGTGATGTTGATGTAATAATATTTGAAGATGTAACATTTTTGACACAAGAAGACAGATTCCAAACAAGGAAACTTTGGGGACGAGATATAGGAAAGGAACTTTGTTCAGGCATTGTTGTACTTCATAGAAAGTTAGTGAAATATTGAACATAACATTGGCAATGATGGGAAGGTTAACTATTGCAGATCTCAGGCAGCATAATCAGGTATATAGAATTATAGCATGTTGCAAGTAAAAAAGGGGAACATTTATTGTATAAAATGTTTGATTATGTAGTTAATTTGAATATAATTTTAATGGGATAGTTTAATTTTGACTTGAGAGGAAAAAGAATAAGAGAGGAAACAATGGTAAGGACATGTTTTAGGTTATAAAATGTAACAATTTAAAGATTTGGAAAAATAATAGGACATATAGTCAAGGTATACATAAGATGAAAATATATTGGGCCAGATTCACGAAGGCTTGCACGGAGTCTAAGAGTAGTGTAAGACTCCATGCAGCCTTCGCGATCCAGGAACAGCCCAAAGTCCGTGTAAGAGACAAGCTAAAACGGCTCTTACACAGAGTGGGCGTGGATAAGCTAATCACTTCACTTGCAGCCGAATAGCATGCAAATGAGGATGATTAGCGATCCAGGAAGCCCAGAACAGCCCGTGTAAGAGCCATTTTAGCTGCAGAAATGTACTCAGTTGACAACTGAGTACGTTTCTGCAAAAACTGCAATGGAACCATGTCAGCTCCAAATAAAGGGTGCATATGTGTCAGGCAGCATGCCAATGGCCAAATATGTGGCCATTGGCAAAGTAACCTGATGCAAATATATTAAAAATATATTTTTTTTTTTCGGCGATTGCCGATGTTTAAACCCAGCGCAGCCCCGCGCAAACAGGCTGCGCTGTATAAAACATAAAAACGAAGGTTTTAAACCTACAAATGTAGGTTTTATGCAATACATGGAATGTCAATGCAGGGACCAGCAGACCAAAACCAACATGGCCACCGTGTAGTGGTTGCTAAGGGGGGAAGCTGAGTCTAAGACATGTAACTAAGCATTAGTAGGCAATCTGATGCAAATGAGTGTAAGGATACTGAATTCCACTGTCACATAGCAAATGAGCACAGTCTGAGTAGTGTAAGAGTTACAGAAGGGGGAGAAACAGAGTAGGAGATAGGTGACATCACAGGGGGGAATGATAGAAAGAAATGCAGTTCATTGAAGTTCAGAGTTACATGACAGATGTCAGACAGATATCATGGAAAGAGGTGTGCCACTAACTAAGCATGAGAAAGTCAAGAAATGGAAGGTGTACACTGTTGCCTACACCAAAGTTTCTTGCTGGATGTGTATGCGTGCGTGCCATGAAGCGCGAGTAAGGCAGTGTGCGCGCGTGTAAGGCAGACTGAGCATGTGGGAGCGTGTTGGGAGATGTTTAACACTGTTTGCGTGGGCGTGCACGCGTTTTAATCTGTATAAGCAGATTCTGAACCATGTAAGTATGTGTGCGCGCGTGTAAGCCACTGTGAGCGTGTTTCTGCTGGTTTACACACGGCTCCACCCTGAGGAAACAGAAAGGGAAAAGGAAGCAACAGATTTAGTAGGAAGCTAGCAGGGAATACTGCTGGAGCTAGCAGGTGAAAACAATTAGATGCAGGCAATTACACAGGCAGAATAGTAGCCCAGCCCAGCACTTAAAACTCCGCAAACAGCAGTGCAGGATGTTTCTCTCAAGAGACACTGCAAGACAGGAGTTAAGTTATCAGAAGTGAAAACTGAAAAAGCTGAACTCAGAGCAGAAATGTTAGGGGCTGCCATAGCTGTCATAATGAGACATAGGCGACTTGCTGAGGGTGGTGACAATGCAGATGGTGCCAGACAACCCACAGTGAGGAGACGGAGAAGAGTGTACAGGCCCAGGGTCACCTTCCACGGGTTACATGAGCTGGAGATAGTAGAGCGCTATAGAGTGGACAGAGACCTCCTGCAGCAAATAGTGGAGCTGTGCAGGCCATGCCTCACACACAGAACCAACAGAGGGGAACCCATCCCAGTGGAAACCAAGGTATGTGTTGGCCTAAGAATACTAGCAACAGGTACCTTCCAGAGACCAACTGGTGATATGATGGGGATATCACAGGCATCAGCCTCCAGGGTACTGCTCCAGTTCCTGGATGCCATGTCAGCACATGTCGGTGATCATGTATATTTCCCCAATGCCCGTGAGGTATTGGCCAGCAATATGCGTGTCTTCCAGCAAATAGCGGAATACCCTGAGGTAGTGGGTGCAATAGACTGCACGCACATATGCATCAAAGCACCAACCGGTGGCCGGGGTAGGGCATACATCAACCGCAAGGGCTTCCCCTCCATCAACTGCCAGGTCGTGTGTGATGCCCAGGGCATAATAATGAATGTGTGTGCTGGCTGTCCTGGGAGCTGCCATGATTCCCACATCTGGCATTTGACGCAGCTGTACCAGACATTTGCCAATGGGGACATCCCGCATGGACACCGAGTGGGGGGATGCAGGTTATGCACTGGAGCCGTGGCTGATGACACCCATCAGAAACGCACACACACCTGAACAGGAGCATGCATAATGAGGCACATGCACAAACACGTAATGTAATAGAGCATGTGTTTGGGCTGCTCAAGTCATGGTTCCGGTGTCTGGACACATCTGGTGGAGCCTTGCAGTACACACCAACTACATGTACCCAAATTGTCATGGTATGTGCTATGCTACATAATATGATCTTGCGAAAACAGCTGCAGCAGGACCAGCATAGGGCCGGGCCAAACAGCCCCCCACCATTGCCAAGGCCATCACAGGCAGAGCGTGACTCGGAGGAGGAACAACCTGAGCCTGCCCCAGTAGGCAGAAGGAGGCGTGCCCAGTATGCCCTGGCCTTGGCAAAGAGGCAACGCATAGCACATACACTGGCTCAGTAGAAACCCTGGGAATGATACCCCTCTCTGACTCACTCATATAGTAACAGGGATGCCTAACATGACACAACCTGCCCTCAAACATGTACAGGGAAGTGTAATATGCGCATCCGACAGAGGCAGCCCTGCAGCACCACCTGAGGCATGAATGCTATGTGTTAAGTAATGTAACACCATGTACTATATGCACACCTGAGGACCCTGACTAACATCCTACCCTCACCACGCATCATGCCACAACATGACAATGAGATGATCAAGTGCAATAATTGACTGAAGTATCGCAGTTAGTCAAAGGGGATCCAATGTGTGCCAGTCTGGGATGACATGCTGAGCATGACATGATGCACCACCTGCTAGGACTGGCGTGCACCTATCAGTGCAGGCCATATGGATACTGGCAAAGGCTGTTGTTACCCACAGTGTACCCTGAATAGGTAAGGCTCAAAACACAAACCTATCTCCATAGGTATCAGAAGGGATAAGAATAAGATAAGGGATAAGTCGAAACAGCAAGATGCATGCAGTCTAAACTCACCCAGTATGGAGAATGTTGATATCTGCGCTGTAACAGAAAACTGAGTCAAGGCTCACAACAGCACCCTAACACTACCAGGTTACACCTCATACTGTGCTGTACAGCCTCAAAACATGGAACAAGCTACAAAGGAGGGTGACTAGCAAGAATTGTCAAGGATAACCACACCCCCATGTTGGTACCACAACAAAAAGCAGCATGGACTAGCCATAGTCAAGTAACAGTGGCTAAAACTGCCCCCCAGTTTAAAGCCTGCTACAGACTACTGTCCCAATACCAGGAACTGCACCTGGCCTATGCTGGAATACATGAATATATCAAGTCCTCCAAACCACATTATATTGGGTGACTGAAAATACCCAGACATAGACTGGGAGCATTATACTAGCTCCAACAGTGTAGGACAAAAGTTCATAGAATCCATAAACCAAAAGGCCCAGGAACAATGTACCACTCCCACAAGAGGGATAAGCATACTGGATGTGATAATCAGCAACATGGGTACTGGATGGCAAGATGAGAAGTGTATTGCTCACTGGTAAAACCAGACCATAGAGTAATCACACTGGATATACAAATCCTGACCACAGTCCCTGGCCAGAAAACCACAGTGGAAAACATGTGTTGAGCAATATTTGCACTCCTCCAAACTGATGTGGAATCCATTAAAGGTCCTGTGCAGGTGCAAAATATGGGCCACACCTCAGAACCTGTAATACAGCCATTCCATGAACACTGCCAGGAATGCTTGGATTATGCAATCCTAAATTAATACAAGACACAATGCCATACACGCAGGAATCTGGCATGGTGGACACCAGCCATAACCAAACCATGCAAGAGAATGAGGAAGCTACTACATGATAGAGCAAACATAAACAATGAAGTAATCACTGATCAGTAGTATGGCAATAAAATATGTCCACACATACAATACACTAAGGCCAGCCACAACAAGTTGAATCTGTGAATCCTGAGGCAATGTTACACCTGCCCCAAGTACACAGACAACCCCCAACTCCACCCAAGAAATACAAATATATGTGAGAGATGCAACCATCTATCTAAACTGGAGGCTGAGCTCCCTCAACTCAGTACTCCCAAAACTAGTCAGGAGGAGAAGGTAACCACACACACCACAAACACAGTCCCACATAGACCTATCACAACTGCAAACCAAACACATAAACACAGAAAAACATTCCCGGAGGCACAAATTACAAGCACAGCACACCAACAGAGGCCTCTAAAGCAGACACCCAATCAAACAACCTCCAAACATAGCACATGCAACACATAGTACACAAAGCTGGTGTGCCAAACAGTCACAGGCCAGAAGGAGAAACAACATGCCTGATACAGTTGTAATAGGTGACTCCATAGTCAGACACACTGCTGTCCCACACCAGACTGAACAAGGGAAAGGGTACAGTAAGCTGCCTGTAGGCTGCCACAATACACCACATAACAGAAGTATGCAGGTCACTCCAAAGCAAGTAGAAATATGATGCAGTCATAGTCCATGCTGGTGTGAATGACCTGAGATGTACCTCCCTAGACTACATGAAAAGAGACATGGATGAGCTCTCTGATTATGTAGTCCAGGCCGGTATGACACTCACCGTTTGCAGCATCCTACCCTTACCAAGAATAATGCCTCAGTACAAACACGGAATGATCAGTCATAGCAAGTGGCACACTTACTGGTGTCATTCCAAGGGGATCCAATGTCTGTCTGCTTGGGATGTCATGCTTGAGAAGTCACGCAGCTGTTCTTTGGATGGCTTGCACCTGTTACCCCTGGGCGTCTGGATATTGGATAAGGCCTTTGCCACCTCCATAGAGCCTTTTGTAGGCAAGGCTGAAAAGACTGACCCACCACCCTAGAAAACATAAGTGGAAAGAAACATAAGGGTAATGCTGACCAATGCCAGATGTGTAAACCCCAATATGCATGCTCCCAAGGCCATCCCCAGTATGGAGAACATCGATGTCTGTGCAGTGACAGAAACCTGCTGCAAGCCTCCTGACAGCACACCAGCACTACCAGGTTATACCACATATCATGTGTCATGGCCCCAAAACCTGGAACAAAACATAAAAGGAGGGTGAGTATCCATATTCAGCACAGACACCCATACGTCCAGGTAACTGACAATGCACAAGGCATTGGAGTCCACCCATGTGCAACTAACTGCAGGCAAGACTGCTGTACAGTCTGGAGCATGCTACAGACCACACTCTCACACACAGGAACACCACCCAGCCATCCTGAAGACACTGGACAGTATGAATGTCCCACCAAATACCAAACAAGGTACTCACAAATTACCACATAGGTGGTAAACCATTATGAATGGAAGGAGTAACCAGGGACCTAGGGACACAAGTGGACAGTAACCTGTTATGTGACACCCACATTGCCAATGTGGCTAGGAAGACTGTCTACATTTGACACCGTATCAGGAAAGGATTCATATCTACGTCAACAGAGGTCATTGTGCCCCTATACTGTTCTCTAATCACACCCATAATCTAGTACAATGCCTCATATGGGATGTACCTTACCTGACACCTGCAGCAGTTAGAAAGACCTCAAAGGTACCTCACCAAGAGGATAAAAGGTCTCAAATATATGTCATATGCTGCCTGGCTGTAGACACCCCAGCTGAATGCAGTCACATACTGCCTACACAGAGGCATTGCATGCCTGTTGTAGAAGGCCATGCCCAACACAGGAGTAATGGACATGCTCCACCCCAGAAAACTCAAATCCATCGGAGCTGTGTGAGTGAGAGATGTCAACCTCAACAAATAATGAAATAGGATGTGCTGGTGGGACAGATACATAATCCAGAGGCTCCCCACACCTTGGACCAGAATCCCACTCCATGTTAGGCAGAGCCCCTCACTGACACTCTTCAACAGGAATCTTGCCAAGTGGATGGATGATTGTAGAGTTACACTGGGGGTCTTCACTGTATCATGTCCAGACAGAGGCACAGCAAAGCAAATCATAAATGGCCATAATATTCACATAGCAAGGGGTGGCAAAAGCCACACACACTCTGGCTAGGCTAACAAATGCCCTAGGGTGGATAGCCTAGTATGAACCTATGAACCTATGAAGATACAAATTGTACAGGACACTAAGGATAATCCCAAGGCTTTCACAACTGATGGTAGGAACCATGTTGGGAATTCACAGATATGCTCTGAATCACACAAATATCACAAACACACACACATATTGCCAACATACATCCTGACAGGTGCAGTGCAACCCCCCCCCCCCATGAATGCAGAATATCTATCCCAGTAGACTGCTGGCCCCCTGACATTGCAGATGCTGAGGTAACAGCCAACATCTACAAAGCAAAACACACAGCAGCAATGGTATGAGATGGTGTCCTGGGCTTAGTGCAACATGGACTCCAAGATGAATGGAATGCCAAACCACACTACTGCTCAATGTCAGCCTTACCACAGAATATGTACCCAAAGAGCAGTGTACAACAACAGTGGTCCTTCTCAACAAAGGTGTTGCCTGAATGGATACTGAAAACTACTACCCCAGAATCCTGAGAAGCTCGGTCTGCACAGCTATGGAAAGGATCAGCATGTACCACAGACATAAAGATATTGGGGACCTACTGACACCGGACCCTACCCAGTCTGGCTTTCTTAAGTGCAGATCCTGCCCCTAAACATGTTTGACTCAATTGAAACAGTCATTAAGGTCATTGATGAGGGCAATGTGGTCCACACAGCGTAGCTGGACCTTGCAAAGGCTTCTATACAATACCCTACGTGTTCATTACAGATAAGCTCACCAGCTTAAATATAAACCCCTATGTCAGTAGAGGGGTTGCAAACCAGACCAAGGACAGAACAGACATGGTCAGACATGCTGCAGCCATGTCAGACTACAAACCAGATATAACTGGCATCCCACAAGGCTTGGTCCTGGGATCTCCCTCGTCTCGTATATATGTCCCATAGGTACAGGCAAACATGGAAGGACTGTGTCCAAACATGTTTGCAGAGGACTACAAACTGCACGCCACATATGATCTACCAGCTGACACAAGCATCCCAAAAAAGGGCCACATAGAAACAGACAACTGGTGCCATAGCCATGTCAGCAAGCTAATTGCAGAAACGTGTATAGTCAACCCACGTGGATATACAGTAAGTGCCCACCAATTACCACATAGGTGTTAACCCATTATGTAGTTAACATGTAATGAGAGACCTGGGGACACAAGGTGATAGATATCCTGCATTGGACAAACATGTGCTGTAGTGTTTACAGAAACATACCATATACCCACCTAATCATGAAGGTTGTCAGATCTAGATAAGGGGAGGTCATTGTGGCTCTGCAGTCATCCTTCATCAGCGGTACAATTGACTACAATAGCCCCTGTGGGATGTACCTCAGCAGACATCTCCATCAACCGTAAAGTCCCCAACAGTACCTCACCAGGAGTATCAAAGACCTTGCACAGATGCCATGTGTTGCCTGTGTTGCTGGTATCAATAAACATGCTGCACCTTGTACAATCTGAATGGCAGTGAGCTATGCACATGAGAGACCTGAACCCCAGCACTGACTTACATAGGACAAGCTGTACTGGATGATCCATAACACAGAAGCCACCCCCACCCATGAGTGAACCCCCAGTACAGGCTACCCCTAGAGTCACTTATCAATCTTCCTCAATAGGAATCTTGATGAGTGGATGGGAGATGGTAGCTTTATCCTGGGTATCACTGTCATGTCACAGGTAGACAGAGGCACAGTATACTAACCATGACATATGTCATGGCAGACTCCACTTTCAATGTGTGTTGAAGGACAAACACACTCTCCAACTAGCATTAGACATGGACTAGGGCACATCACTAGTGTTTGCAAATGTACACCTATGTTGTGGAATACACTACCAATGTTGGACAAGCCTGGGTTAAGTAGTTCATATCTGAACAGAATGCAACATGGTCAGATGTACACAACTGGCCCCTAACCAGGCTGTTGTGCTCACTATTGAAATGTAAAGCAGTGATAGCACTAAAGCCCAGGATACTGTACACCACAGTCAAAGTACTACCAGTACACTATACAGTACTACAGTGTTAGGTCAGTGTGAAAGGATGTTGACAACTGTATGCAAAGTATCCCATGCAAACACTGCAGGCACAGTATAATCCTGTTGTGTTCACACACAAAGCAGTTGTACAGTAACTACACAACATGACACACAACACACAACCATAAACGGGTGATATTTGTTGAAGTTCACACTCATCCACAAAGGTGGTGGGCTGCAGAGTCCAACATATGGAATGCTCACACTGGGCATGCTCACACACTTTGATAAATGAGACATATGTCAGACAACATGCCATGGGAAGGCTGAACTGGGCATGCTCACACACTTAGGCCAAATCTCAGTTTAGCAGTTGGACACACATATCTGGTATTTGTATGTGTTATTCCAGGAACCAACCATATTACAGCAGTCTGCCCAGTGCACACAGTTAAATGACTACAGAGACATACATGCTATAGTGGCTCCCTCCCATATGCAAACATCTTCCACAGATGCACAGGTTGTTCATACAAACAGGGAATGCTATGGCAATAAAGATGTGCAAACAGTCTACCAGCAACAAATAATGTGCATTTGACAATTAAACATATGGGTGTAGAGGTCAACACTAGGCTGTTTGCCCTAGGGAATGACAGCTAAGCCAGAGTGTGCTTGGTGTCTGCCTCCCCACAGGATGCACATTCCCCTTTCTAAACACCGATGATGTCAGCACCCTATAAGTATAGCAGGAGTAGGGAAACCTCCCAGTAATGCGAATAGCGCGCTCTGCTAATGCGTCCGTCATAACATAGTTAGGGTTTTGAATCCTGCAAATGTTCAGTGTGTGTGTGTGAGAAATATCCCTTTTGGCAACTGGGAAAACACACTACAGGATGCACATTCCCCTTTCTAAACACTGATGATGTCAGCACTCTATAAGTATAGCAGGAGAAGGGAAACCTACCCGTAATGCGAATAGCGTGCTCCGCTAATGCGTCCATCTTAAGTGTCATAACATAGTTAGGTAGGGGTTTGAATCCTGCAAATGACAAGTGTGTGTGTGTTTGTCTGAGGGGGCTTATTATGTGTGAGGGAAATGTCCCTTTTGGCAACTAGGAGAACAGACTACAGGATGCACATTTCCCTTTCTAAACACTGATGATGTCAGCACCCTATAAGTACAGCAAGAGAAGGGAAACCTCCCAATAATGTGAATAGCATACTCTGCTAATGTGTCTGTTTCGAATGTTATAACATAGTCAGATAGGGGTTTGAATCCTGCAAATGGCAAGTGTGGGTTTTTGGCTGAGGGGGGTTAGTGTGTGTGAGGACAATGTCCCTTTTGGCAACTAGGTGAACAGACTACAGGATGCACATTTCCCTTTCTAAACACTGATGATGTCAGCACCCTATAAGTACAGCAAGAGAAAGGAAACCTTCCAGTAATGCGAATAGCGCACTCTGCTAATGTGTCCGTCTCAAGTATTATAACATAGTCAGATGGGGGTTTGAATCCTGCAAATGGCAAGTATGTGTTTTTGGCTGAGGGGGGTTAGTGTGTGTGAGGACAATGTCCCTTTTGGCAACTAAGTGAAGACTACAGGATGCACATTTCCCTTTCTAAACACTGATGATGTCAGTACCCTATAAGTACAGCAAGAGAAGAAAAACCTCCCAGTAATGCGAATAGTGCGCTCTGTTAATGCGTCCCTCTCAAGTATCATAATATAATTAAGTAGAGGCTTGAATCCTTCAAATGGCAAGTGTGTGTTTTTGTCTGGGGGGGGGGGGTTAGTGTGTGTGAGGGAAATGTCCCTTTTGGCAACTAGGAGAACAGACTACAGGATGCACATTTCCCTTTCTAAACACTGATGATGTCAGCACCCTATAAGTACAGCAAGAGAAAGAAACCTCCCAGTAATGCAAATAGCACACTCTGCTAATGTGTCTGTCTTGAGGATCATAACATAGTCAGATAGAGGTTTGAATCCTACAAATGGCAAGTATGTGTTTTTGGCTGAGGGGGGTTAGTGTGTGTGTGACGACAATGTCCCTTTTGGCAACTAGGTGAACAGACTACAGGATGCACATTCCCCTTTCTAAACACTGTTCAGCTGAAGGCCATGGCTCTGTCACAAGTTGTCTGTTTCTATGATGCCCCTTTGGAAGATGCTTGTGTCGGCTGGAGAGTCGATTATGGTGGCCAGTTCGCAGTCATCTGCATATTTGGTCAGCCACAGTCCGTCCATGTTGGCCTGTACCTCCAATAAATATATACCAAACAAGAGAGGTCCCAGGACTGAGCCTTGTGGGACACAACTCGTAACTGGTTTGGAGTCTGGCATGGCTCCAGCAATTCTAACCATGTGGGTTCTGTCCTTGAGCCACTGTGCAATCCATCTAGTGACATAGGGGCTTATATTTAAGCTGGTGAGCTTCTCTAGAATGCCCAAGTGGGGTATTGTTGTGAAGGCTTTTGCAAGGTCCAGGTAGGCTGTGTGAACCACCTTCCCCTCGTCAATGGCCTTGGTGACTGTTTCAAAGAAATCAACCAGGTTAAACCTGGTAGTGCTGGTGTGCTCTCAGTAGCCCTGAACCAGGCATCTGTTACTGCACAGATATCGATGTTCTCCATGCCAAGGAGTGTTTTGGGTGCATGCATCTGGAGGTTTAGACATCTGGCGTTGGGTAGCATTACTCTGAGTTTCTTATCCCTTGTGATACCTATGAAGGTGGGTTTGTCATTTGAGCCTTGCCTAACATAGGCACTATGGGGGTAGCAAGAGCCTTTGCCAATATCTGAAAGCCCAGGGGTGACAGGTGCAGGCCGTCCCTAGCGAAGCAGGTAGTTCAACAGAAAATGAATATGTGAAGGTGTAGTGCCTGTGATTAGTTAGCAGTAGCATATATGACTGCTCACGTGGACACATGCCAGGTAAGTCATATGCACTGTGTCACAGGCAATGTACATGTGAACAGGACAAACAGTGACATCCTGTCAAGTGGGACATGGACATACATATAGTAAGCTATGCAGATGGCACTAGGAGTCCACAGAAGCTCTATAACTATGCATTGCAGGTGTGATCAGTATTCCAGGGTAATTGCAAGCAAACATGCATGCAAACAAAGCTACAGTAAACAGGGCTGCATGTAGTCCATTGTACAACAAACAAGCTGTGCCAGTTCCAGTAGGTAACACTGCAAATATGCAGGCACTATGCACATGTACATGGAAATACACGGGTCAGATGGCTAGGGTCCAGTCTCAGTGCACACAAGTGTACAGACCATGTACTGTCAGGATGTACAATAACTGGATGGAAACCCATGTGCTCATACCTGCAGTAATACACATGTCAAATAACAGACACTGAGCCTTCACTCAGTGGTTCCATACTTAGTAGGATGTATGCTACCTGGCCTGCCACCACAGTATCCCTGACATTTATGGGGACTCTCCCTCCTGTGACAGTTAGTTATGTGTGTTGGGGCTGTCTAGCATGGTATGAGATGTGAGCCTACAGTGCTAGTGTGCTCCTGTGTGTCCTGTACCAGTCGTGTAGTACTGCACACATATTAACATCCTCAAACATCTGCATTGCAGAGTCCAGTGTGGGCAACATGCCACTTGCAATTTACATGTCCATCATTGTGCATTACTACATTCATTACCTTATCCCCTGTGCTACCTATGTATGTAGCCTTCTGTTGACATCATTACCACCAGTATGCCAACATGTGCAGATGATACACTATGGTACTTACCATGGGTGTAGACAACAGGACATGACATTCACAAACTTACTGCATCAGGCATGCTGTGATATACCCACAATTAATTCAGCACACAGTACTGTTAACAACATGATACTATTACTACACATCTATGTGGTCACCCTGTGCATCAGCAACATGTTAACCTGTACCTGCACAGTTGTTACAGATTGCAGGAGGTGGCACAGTTTCATCATATGCACAGGGTGTGAACTTGGTACGCCTGAGTCAGCCACAGATACCACCAATTGACATGTATGTGTATGTGTGTTGGTGAGGGACAGCAGTAAAAGGTGGGGCAATGTTGATGCAGTGTGTGCGTGTATGCGGTAGCCCTAGGTGTTGTCAATTTGCATGTGTGTATGGATGCACACAGTTCCACCTCATGGCTGCCATATACTGGTGTTTGTGGACAGCCACAGACTGTACCTGCCAGGTCATACAGATCAGTGTCTCTGGCCACGGACACAGTACCTGTCCCTTGCAGGGGTGCTACGGACTGTATCCAGTACCAACCCAGACTGGGTACTGTCATCAGAAGCAGGTGTTCGTTGACTGGACACAGATCCCTGTCGGGCCCGGCCAGAGCCATGTGCACGTGGTCTCCTGGGGCGGTCTGATGACAGCACAGACCCAGCATTGCTGGGGCTGCTGCTGGCACTACGGGTGGCAGCCCTGTTGTCGTCCGCGATGACTGCCAGCTGCTGCTGTTGCTGGCATACGGCCACGTCGATGCCTCAACTGCCCACCATCGCCCTGGCTCATGGACATGTAGTTGTGGAACCGGTCTAATATGTCCCCACAAAGTCTGTCTATGACATCGGTAAAATCACGGATGGCAGCCGCAATGTCACGCATACTGTCAGTCATGGCTGTGCGACATGCTGTCAGTTCCCTCAGACCCTGTCTGGTGTACCGTTCCATACGTGACTGTGCCTGCATGACAGCCCAAAACATAGCTGAGGTTGTAAGACCTCAGTGGGCACGTCTGACAGGGGCAGTACGCCCATGGATGCTCCCACGAGAACCCCTGGACATCTGTCTGTGTGGTACCATCTCTGGGCCATGCCCATGGCTGCTGTGTGGGGAGGCATGTGCCACAGATACCACATTACCCTGGCCAATGCCCACTGTATGCTGTCCATCACCTAGGGACATTGGTGACAAAGGGTGTATTGGCTGGATAACTGTGTGCATTGATGGGGTCGACAGCTGTGTACTGTCAATTGGCTGACCAATGGCGGACGCTGGCATACTTTCCTGTGCCATTACACAGATGTCATCATTATCAGTACCCACGGCACCTGATTCAGGTTCCCTGCTACATGACACCAGAGCAGCAAAAGAACCTGTGGGAGGGAAACAGGAAACACAGTTTACAATGTGTACACATTACCAGTGATGCACACATGCACACATGCACACATGCACACATGCACAGGTGCACACCTGCACAGGTTCACACCTGCACAGGTGCACACATGCACAGGTGCACACATGCACACGTGCACACATGCACACATGCACACATGCACAGGTGCACACATGCACACGTGCGCACATGCACAGGTGCACACATGCACACATGCACAGGTGCACACATGCACACATGCACACATGCACAGGTGCACACATGCACACATGCACAGGTGCACACATGCACAGGTGTACACATGCACACATGCACACATGCACACATGCACACATGCACAGGTGCACACATGCACACATGCACACATAAACACGTGCACACATGCACAGGTGCACACATGCACATGTGCACACATGCACAAATGCACACGTGCACACATGCACAGGTGCACAGGTGCAAACATGCACACATGCACACATGCACAGGTGCACACATGCACACATGCACAGGTGCACACATGCACAGGTGCACACATGCACACATGCACAGGTGCACACATGCACGTGTGCACACATGCACAGGTGCACACATGCACATGTGCACATGTGCACACATGCACACATGCACACAGTTTCACACAATTGTACAGTACTCAGTATGCGTGACATCAACACACAGACACAGACACACCTACATGCATACAAAGAGCACTACTAAGTGAGCCAAATAGTACTATTACTATCAACACTATTACAGGAATTGTTAATACACACTCACCAGCATGGATAGGCTGCATTGCTGTTATACCAGAGGGTCCTGCAGACGTGAAGAAACTAATGTCAGTGGGCACAACTGTGCCATTGTTACTGAGTATGATACAGGTCAGTAGTACAACAGTCGCCTTTCACAGGACAGCTGCTAATATTGAGGATATCACACTTGCACATTAAATACTATGGTGACAGCTACAAACCAAGGACACACCTCACACATGCATTAACTACCAGTGTACACAACAGTCAACTACACATATGGCATATTACCTGCACGTTCACTGTCTTGCTGCTGCGTGGCTCCAGCCTCCATCATAATGCATGTCTGCTGCTGTTGTTGTTGCTGGCGGACTGGAGCCACTACACTCATGAGTAGTCCCTCCAGTCTGGTGAGTGGGGGATGTGTAGCCACCCCACCACCTGTGGCGACCTGTTGCCTGTGGATATCCGACGCACGCTGATGGACATGTCTGATTAAATCACTGCAGTGATGTCGTACCTGCTCATATGTCTTATTATGCGTGCCTATGTCATTTACCCGACGGACAAGGTCTTCCCACTGCTGATTCTGGCTGGTGTGGGAAAAGAGTATTGCATAATCCCGCACCAGGCTCTGGTGTATCTCCTCATCCTCAGCTGTGGAGTAGGTGGGATTCCGCGGGTGGGCCATGTACCTGAGAAAGAAAATAACCTGGTATCAGCAGTATATGTCAGCAGAATTTGGCACACATACTACACATGTTACCCGACTGTTATGATACAACATATATCACATATGTAGCATCTGTCTGTCTATTGGTGGATACACATGTAGATGGCCAGGTATCAGTGCTCAGCCAGCAACTGTGCAACAGTACCTGGCACACTCCATACGACATACTACCAAACCCCAGCAGTCAGAACACTGATTCAGGTCAAGAGCACCTCCTCACTCTGGGGGTTTGTATCTAGGTACTGTATGGCCTACATCATCAACTACTGTGAGCTGACCACACACTGATTGCCCTGGATATACATATCCCACCTCCACCACCAGCACAAATGACTATAGTGCATAACATTACAGATACAAACTTTACACTTTGTAACAGTGACATGGTATCCTTTCAGCCCACTGGGCCAGTGGCAGATACAACCCACAATGCTGACCCCTACACAATTGCTTTCTACAGACATCTCCGAGAATGCATGGATCATGCAATCCCATATATGACCAAGACACTCTCCACAAAGGGACAGCATCCTGTCTGGTGGACCCCAGCCATAGACAGATTGTATTACAGAAGATGGAAGCTACTGCAAGACAGAGCATAATTCCATAAAGGGAGGGCATGTCTGAGCAGTACTAGTAAGGATCTATTTTCCATCATACAAACATCCATGGGCAACTATGAGAGGGAAATCAAGAGGGACACTACAGATAACCAGAAGGCCTTCTTCAGTTATGTTAGCAACCTGGTCAGGATCCATCCTCTATGCCCATAGTTAGTACACAACAACACATATTTCACTGACACCACAGATATTGACAACATTGTGGCAGACAGGTTCAGTGCAGGTGTCACCCCTCCCCCAAAATAAGACATAGTTATCCCAGCTGACTGTAACCTCCCTGTCATCACAGATGTCCAGGTGACAGCCACCCTCAGGACAGCAGAATACACAACATGAATGGGACCTGATGGTATCCCCAGTTGCATGCTACATAAACTCTGACAGGAGCTAAACACACATATAGAAGTGCTATGTAACACTAGCCTGACTACAGGATATGTACCTGTACACTGGCGCACAGCAGCAGTGGTTCCACTCCATGAAGGAGGCACCTCAACATACCAATACAATACAATACAACACAATACATTACATTACAATACAATACTATACAATATGCTATTGCCCCTGGGACTACAGCAGCGTACTGTTCTGCGACCCTGACCATTGTGACACATGTGGTGTGATGGTACCTGCTGCTATCACACAGTTACACAGGGTGACTCATATGGCATATTACCTATCTGACTAACATTCAATGTGTGAATTATATATCTTTTCCCCTTTAAATTTTTTATTAGGGGGTTCTTTTTGTTAAATTTATAATTATTATTATAACAACAAAACATTTATTTGGGTGGGGTTATTTCTATGGTTGGGACACGAGGGTGTGATTACAAGAAAGGGGTGGAACCCCTTTTGGGTATATGTTACCTGTGGGTTTTTTTAGTCACTGTCATTGGGAATGTTTTACATTTCACGTGTTCCCTGTATGTGTCCTTTCCTATCTTACTGTCATGTATCCTCCTCTCCTTTTGTTGTATACATAAATTTTCCCTATAAAATTTTAAATAATTATATTAATATTATTAATATATTATATTAAATTTATATGTTACCCTACACATCATGGTGGGGGGAATCACATATTTGGGTTTCTTGTATACAATTTATGGTACTCTTTTTAAATGGGGACCCTCCCTTTTTACCCGGCACCTTTTAATACACTGTACACATGTGCCTCACTCAAATTTATTACACCTTCCTATATTTATTTTAATTAAAATACATATGATAAAAATAAATATATTAATATGTAAAATTTTTATAATTTTTACTTTACATTACCTTTTTTTGTCAAATTTTCTTGTGTGGGGGGGCCGGGGGTAGTCAAGGGGGGGGCAGGGGTTTTCAGGTCGTCTAACAATTGTGTGTCGTATTGCATTTTGTTCTCTTTCTTTCTGTTGTTGCTTACTTAGGTCAATATTTTTTCATTGTCTAGTACCACATTTCCCCCCCCCCCCCCCCCCCCCCCCCCCCCCCCCCCCCCCCCCCCCCCCCCCCCCCCCCCCCCCCCCCCCCCCCCCCCCCCCCCCCCCCCCCCCCCTTTTTTTTTTTTTTTTTTTTTTTTTTTTTTTTTTTTTTTTTTTTTTTTTTTTTTTTTTTTTTTTTTTTTTTTTTTTTTTTTTTTTTTTTTTTTTTTTTTTTTTTTTTTTTTTTTTTTTTTTTTTTTTTTTTTTTTTTTTTTTTTTTTTTTTTTTTTTTTTTTTGTTATCTGCACATGCCCAAAGGTTTAAATTTTTGGGGCCTTTTTGCACCAAATTGGTTTAGGCCAGGGGGAAAAAAAATTTGCCCCTTTTAAAAATTTGGCAAAGCAAAAGGGGCCCCCCGGGGGTTTTGTTTTTTTTTTTTCCCGAAATTTTTTCAGTTCTCACTTTTTTTTTTAAAATATAAAATTATTTTAATAAATAATATTTAAAAAAAAAAAAAAAAAAAAAACATACACGATCCATATGTTAGACAGGTATATCAACATATTTGTCTACCATACTGTATACACACACTAACATACTGCTAAACATACATAACTGTGAAACCTACTTTGTACATGGCACTACAACCTACAATCAACCAACATTGATATGTGCACATAGATGCTCTCACATACAAATGTATGTACAGCCTTCACTGATAGTTGCTGTATGTCCCCTGCCCTTTACGCATCTTCATATACATATGGATACAGACCAATGACACATATGGAGGGTTCACAGTATGTAGACCTTTATAGTATTACTTTACATTACCTGTGTTTGTCACAGCTGCTTGTGTTGCTGTCTGGTTCTCTGCCCTGCTGCTCCAGTTCCCAGTTGTCAGCTTTCAGGTAGCTGTTGCTGAACAATTTGTTTGTGTCTGCTTAATTGCAATTTTCTCTGTCTCTGTCTCTCTCTCTCTCTCTCTGTCTGTCTGTCTCTCACGTCCTTCTCAGGGTGCAATGAAAGTATTGCATGTGTGGACTGGGAGTACAGCATACTTTTGTAGGTATCGGCATATGCCCATGTGATGGCCTCTGCACCAATTGTTAGCCAGCATTTGCTAATTGCATGCAGCCAGTTGTGTACTGATTGCAGTTCTCACTGTGATTCAAGAACAGTGCTATAAAAAGGTATGTGAGATAGGCATAGCCCTTTCAGATTTTAAGGGCAGGGACCATGCTGTTATGCTGTGGACAATGTTCTGTGAGTGTAAAGGTTGGTATCTCTCTCATATTTCCAGGTGTGTTGTAGATTAACATTCCTCCATTCATTTCTCCAGTTTCCTGTACTAACTGTGTATGTACACTGACACCTACAACTACTACTACTGTTAATGTGTGTGTGTGTGCTTTCCTTTCACTTTTGCTTGCACTTTGTTGCTAAGGCTTCAATAGTTGCCCTTTACAGTCACTACTTGTATGCCTGCTAGGTGTCTTGACTGTAGTGTGCTGCTGTAGCTTTCCTATTTTCCATGTACATTCACACCTTGGAATGCTTGCTATATCTGCTAGGGAGTTACAGCATGCAGTGTGGTCTGGCCATGGTGTGGGCCTTGACATCTATTAAGGTATTTGAGTATGCTGCTGAGCAGACCCCAGAGACTTTCAGGTTCATCTGTTATGTGCCTCATGGAATGGTACATATCAGTGGGGTACACCCATTAAAATGTCTGGTATGCTGCAGTTGTGACTGTGGGTTAGCATGAGCATATGTATTACTACACTTTTTCTGCCATGCAAGTGATGAATACTTTCAGGACTCCATAGTTACCATTGCATGTGTTACACCTTTCTGCCTACTGTTTGTACATTTCACATGGGGTCTGTGGGCATCCCTGTAAGTCATTCACTGTTGCTATGTCTAGGCTCTTAACTATTCAAATATGGTGGTGTCAGACCCGTCATGTGTACAGATATTTGCAGGTTGTCCACATTTCTGCCTCATATTTTGGTCAATATCTCATGCACACCTTTTTCTGGCAAGTCACTCTGGGCTCAAGTCAGAATATGGTGACAAACATTCAAGTTTCAGACTGCATACCCTTCCAAACATCCCACAAAGTGCAGACCCTGTTACTCTCTGAACTGTCTGCATTTGTTGTAACATTATTTGTAATGTGTCCCTGGTTTTGGGCCTTTGCTCCACATATTTTATTACTTGGTCCAGATGTGTTCCTGTAAGAGGTTGTGGGGTATGGGCAGTGCTTATCCTGCTGTGAGTATGTGTGTGGCTTGCAAGGTGATATAGTGACATTATTACCTACTAGCTTCCAACTAGCATGGCTGTTTCTGTTCACACACTACTATTATGGAAATCCACTAGTTTTGATAGTAATTCTAAATGGCATGCTTTGTGTACTACACATCTATATTCCCTTTACATTCATTCCTACTATTACATGATATATTTATTTTAGCAGAATGTTCTTGTATAAGAGTCATGGCTTAGTGGTAAGTCATGCAGACTACTGTTTCCAAGGTCTTGGGTTCGTGACTCCCAGTGGGATTTTATTTTGCTTTTGAGCTGAGTACAGGACCTGTCAATCAAAGTGACTAAGGCACTTTTAAGCAGTTGTAACCGGGTTAGTGCTGGTTTGCGTGGAGCAAAGAGGGTAAGACAGTAGGGAAACAAGCTTGGGATGTGCAGGAGGGATGTAGGTAAGGCCCATAGCTGCCCATTTCTTCATCAGCAACAGCTGTGCATATGTATGTAATTTGGTGTGACATTTGAAACCTTCCACCCCTGAGAGGTGTCAGGACAACAATAATACTTGTTGTACAGCCAATTGTAATTGATAGGTTCCATGTCCAGTAGACATGTGTGCGGAATGGGCAGCTATGTATGGGGCGTAAATTTTTTGTGGGTACAGAGTGCCCTTTTTTTTTTTTTTTTTTTTTTTTCAGGTGAGAGTGGTATGTCAGGTGAAGGAAGTCGGTACAGCTGGGGAGGTAGGTTGGGTAGGTAAATAGACAAGACAAACAAGACGCATACAGGGGCGGTGTATGACACGTGTGGGGGGGTTACGCAATTGACGGGGATGTAGGTTTGGATATCCAGAGCCCATGAGCCCACAGATGGCAACAGTGGAACTGATATCCCCACCCATAGGCAGTTGCCACTGTTCCTTCACTGCCCAGGACAGGGCTGTGCTGGGGGCTGTATAGGCGGGGCAACAGGCATGCCCGTTAGTTGCGCCACCCATGCCTCGAGCTGGCGTAGGGGCTCGAGAACAGAGTCCTGAATCTCCCTACGCACCACAGTCCGGATGCTACGGAGGGTGAGTGGTGGTTCTCCTCTGGCCACACTTGCAGAGGGGGTCAAGCCCCATCCCCTGCAGCGCTTCCACCTGCAGGTGGCACAGGGCCACCGGAGGAGGGTCCGGACTCGGCACTAGTGCCAGGTGCACTCGCCAGCTGAGGTGGGAGAGGTGGGTCCGCTGGAACCCACCTTCCCTGTCGTCCTATGTTTTGCATTATGTCATGACAGTTTGTGTTAGTGACATATAATACCATTCACAATTAGTTGTAACAGCATGCATTAGTATTCCCATTAACCAAACACCCAGATATTCACACCATTGAACAGCGTGCATAACACATGCATAATTTGAACAGAAATACACAGTCCAACAACATGCAGGGTTAATTGATGGCAACAGGCCATCAGGTGTGGATGTATGAACAGGGCAGATGCATCAACAGACATGCAAATATATATGACCTAACAGGACAAACATCCAGGGGTGTTAATTGTGATTGCACATACCATTTTCACGTGGAATGGGTTATATGTGGTTATAGGGTGGGGTGAAGAAAGTAATATTAACACCTTCGAATAACAATACATATGCTGTACATTTCTAATAGCTACAGTTATATACACACTACTGTTCTAACTACAGTTTCCTATATGATAACTATTTCAACTTGGTGATAGGACTGTTACTGCAACATCAATATACATTTTATGGTTCTTCATACACATTCATATCTAGCTTTGTTCAGCTACATCATCCTGCTACATTTGCTTTATATAGCTGTAGACAAGTGTGGATGTTTGGTATATCAGACAAACATCCTATCTGCATATTGCAGACTGAGAGCAACATATCCAGATTTTGGGATACACATTCCAGATGCAGCAACACTTTGAACAGACTTTGCTGTTTGGTTTTGAATCTCACATGCATTTCATTCTGTCTTGACTGCAGTATACTTTATTCAGGGGTTATTACTACTGTATTGCTGGATTCATGACACTTTCTCACACTCTCTCACTTGCTTTCATTTTACTATTCAGGATGGTACTTCTAGGCTTTATTGACATGTTTTACCAGTAGTTATTACAATCCTTTCCAGCAGTCTCACTTCTGTCATGTTTCAGTATTTCCACAGGGATATATTTCACACATGTGATTTCATCATCTTCTGCAGCTATACTTTTCAGCCTGCTGCAGGTTGTGTACTATTTTCTTACAGGCAGGGCATTTTATTTCAGAATATATGTCGGACAGTTTCATGTTTAGGTTAAACTTACAGGCTGAAACACACTTTTGTAATCAAGCAATACTTGCATACACTTTCACACTGTTACTTGCAGATTTTATTCCTTACTGACTACACTGCACTCTTTTGCTGACTGTCATACTTTTATATTTCTTTACAGTTACTGGTAGTGGATTACTGACCTACCTGGTGGCGCAACCACACCAGCCTATCGCCATAGGCTCTGCGGTTCGCAGAACGGACACCTGCAGCTGTAATATAAATGAAGTAATATTGGAATACACATCTCCATAATATCAGCTAGTTTAATTTCTTACATACATAATTAAATGTTACTTACTCAGTAGTGGGGCGTTGGGTGTTTGCCAGGCCTCCTGGATCCAAAGGTTCAGTTGGTCCTGCTTATGCCTCTTCAGGTCCGCATGGTAGTGACGGACCTGCTCACCAGTCCTTGGAATCCCTGTGGCACTGGTGAGATCATGAGCCAACCGGTCCCACGCCTCAGCCCTGTATGCTCCCCAGAGGACCTGGCCCTGCATGAGTTGGGCCTCATGATTATGGACTAGGAGCCAGACCATGTACCTGGACTCCTCAACAACCCACCTCTGTGCTCGAAAGCGACTACCCTCTCCTACTCCTGTCATTCTGCCTGCAGGTCAGTTCTACAATCGTTTATGCTTTGTATTCCCGCCTATGGGGCTTATATAGTCCGTTTTTCCCACACATATCTGTGATTGGCCATTTTGGAATTGTATCAACTTCAGTAAACCTGCATTGTCATGCTCTAGTTTGTATTAATTCCTATATATTAGCTATTATTGCATTTAAAGGTACTGCTGTCATGGCTTAGTGGTTCTCTACCTTGACTATGGTGTATAGTATCCTGGGTTCGAACCTGGCTACTGCTTTTTATTTTTCATGACTGTCTAGACATGCTGAGGTGTGTGTCTGTGTAAAGGCAGTTTTGATACGGCTTGCTCAACGTTGCCCGCCGGTTAGCTTGTTTGCGCAGTGCGCAGCTCACAAGAATGGGGTACGCTGCTTTAAGCCTCATTTGGCTATCGGCACGCATATTACGCTCAGCTCAGCTAGGGGCACATAGATTTAGCATGTTAGACCACTGCTCAGCTAGGAGCACTCATTTTGCGCCAGTTAAACCACTGCTCATCTACGGGCACATACACTCACTCTGTTAAACTGTAGCTCAGCTATGAGCACATCTGGCATTTTTTCTTCTTTTGTTACCTCACATGTCTTCAATATAAATGGGCTATTTCATTACATTTTACATAAATTGTGGTTTTATGTGTACATATTTGTCAGGGACTTGTTTCCTGCTTATTTTGAAAAAAAAAAATTGGTGTTGTGGGGGCTCGAACCATGAATGCCTGCTCTTCAGCCAACATCTCTACCGTTACGCTATTGCTTCCTGGCTTATTTTGCATATTTAGTTCTTATATGCTTTCCCACTGACTGCTAACTGTAGCTGCGCTACAGGCACGCCCGCGCAAACAAGCGCACTCACGGTTACACATCTTTACAATTTAAAAAAAATATATAACATGTTCATTTATATATATTTTATGTTCATAGTCTGTGGGGGCATGTGTTGTGTTGTGTTTATTCACATTTCCGTGGACTCTGTTGTGGGTGTTTACTTTGGGCACTTTTACACTTCTGGGGGTGTGTCCGCTTGCAGGGCTCAGCCTACAGACACGCCCCCTACTGTCTTACACGGACCGTGTTAGACTTAGGTGTGATTCAGCATGCTCTCATGAATATGCAAAGCATGCTGACATCAACTTAACTGCAGCCTCCGTGTAAGAGTTATAACTCTTACACGGAGGCTTCGTGAATCCTGGGGATTGTTTTATTATACCAAGATGTTTCAATATAGCTAGGGGAGAGACATTTGTAACATGCTTTTCAGATCACTAACTCATATGGGTAGAATAACAATAAAATAAGGAGTATATCAGATTGGGAACAAGAATAAAGAGAATAAATGAGAACTTATGGTATGAAAATGGATGCAAAATGAGAAGAAAAATAAGTATGTGTTTATGGAAAGATCACATTTCCACAAGACTATGTTATAAAACCACATTTATACCATGTTATCAAAAGATGAAAATAGCAAACTCTATTTCATCAGCCCCAAAACATCTAAACATGAAAATATTGAACATTCAGAACAGCAAATTTTTTCCCATGGAAAACATTTGCTGCTCCGAAACATATACACAACACAAGCACATCAAACAAACAGCAACCACACACATACACTTAAATTCCTACATCTAACGCTACACTAAACTAAACATACAATACTATTTACCCACTTACCTTAACCCAAACCCTAACCCTAAGGTCCGTCACTATCGCACACTCACCTAACCCACACCCTAACCCTAACTCACTTAAACCACCCCCAACCCTAAAGTCTGTCACTATCGACCACATGCCTAACCCGCACCCAAACCTTAACTCACTTAACCCGCCCCTAACCCTAATGTACAAACAATCGCACACTTACCTGAACCCAACCCATAACTTTCCACCACAGCGCTAAGAATAGCGAAGCCACAGAAACGGCCAACCAAATTCATTCTTGAGGAAAGAATTTGCTGTTCTGCAGCTTCGTTATTCTTAGCATTTGCTGAATGGTGTTAGATATCAGAACATTTGAAATTTTAATACTTCAATCTTCTGATGTAGACCCATACAACCTGGTATGAGTGGTTGAAAGAAAAATATAAAAATGTTTTTCTTGATTGGCAGTCAGCTGTAAAGAAAAGAGGGAAAAAACAGATCATAAAACAATGTGCAAGGATGCTTTAAAGGATTAAATGATTTGGAAAGAAATGATAAAGAATATTATGTGATAGAATGGAGAATTTATGAAAATAATCAAGAGACATTTAAAGAACTATTATTTCAACAAAGACGTTATTTACAAGGTAAAAAAGAGGTATCAGCTCATTTGAGTAGCATAGTTATCAGAGATATTCACCCCAACCCAGGTCCTACTCTTCATAAGACCATCACTTCCAACCCCAAAATAAACCAGTCCCCTAAAACCTCACAATTAAAACAGAACCCAAACTTACCTTACTTGATATGAACCTAAGAAATATGTGCAATAAAATCCATGACATACATGCCTACCTTGCAACTTACACTCCTGCTGAAGTCATAGTTACTGAAACATGGTTAAAAAAAGAAATAAAATGAGATCCGTCCCCCATGATACAATATACTTAGGCATGACAGACAAAATAAGCATACACATGGTGTAGCAATTATCTAAATAAATTCCCTAACCATCACCTTACTTCGGCAGGAAATACGCAAATTTAACAAATATGAATTTCTAATAACACTCCTAAAATCAACACAGGGAAAATTATATGTTTAACAACAATTTATATACCACCTAAGAATAACATTGACACTGCTGAAAACACCCAGTATTAGATATCCCAACAAATTAATCACGAAACTATAATACTTGCAGACTTAAATATAGACTGGCAAATCATAAATTCCACTACCCCCACTGAAGCCATAAATGTATAAAACTTCATACAATTAATACACATGCCCAGTAGAATCAAACTTCAGAGAGAGACATTCAACATTAAACTGGATTCTTATGAACGAACCAGACAATCTAACAAAAGTAGGCTGCTTCTCAGATAGCATAAGTGACCACATACCAACATATAACATTAGAACTCATCATAATCTAGACAAGCATATCTATAATCAGATATGAAATACAACCAATTTCAGCAAAGATATTTTTAATAAAACACTAAAGCAATATAACTGGAATGTATTTAGAACAATGGCACTAGATACTGTTCTAGAATACTTTAATAACATATTATTGAAGACCTTAAATAATCTAGCACCAGTATGTAATAAAAGAGTAAAGTCCAAACGTGCACCATGGCTAACAAAAGAAACAAAAAAATCATGATAAAAAGGGGATAAACCTGGAAAAACTGATATAAAATAGAACACAAAATGCCTTCCAGCAGTGTAGACATCTTAGAAACCTTGCAAAACTCCATGGCAAATAGGACAAGCAAACATACTATATCAACCTATTAGAAAACATCAAAACAACTCAAAACATTTTTGATCATCACTAAATACACTACTCCACCCTGGCAGGACCACCACTCTCTCTGCAAAAATAGACAATATAACAGACTGTATCCCCACACAGTTTAATTCCGACTTTATACAATCAACATTATCTCTCTTACACACTAATACATCTGCCCCCCCATCTATCCCTGTCCAGCCCAATCCACCCACAACTTTTCAATTTTTGTCCAGGATCTACCTTGTTCATAATGAAGTTGTTCGTTATACTAAAAACTACTTCCATAGCTGTAGACCAACTACCATTAGACTATCTAAAAATGGTTGCAGAAGTCATAGCCTTCCCTGTGTTTATACTAATTAATAGGTTCATAGCAAAAAATGCATCTCATCACTGTGGAAAAAAAATCCTACATCATACCACTGTACAAAGGCAGCATATCTACAGAGTTTAATAACTACAGACCAATAGTGATTCTCTACCTAACCTCAGATAACCTGCTCTCAGAAATATAAGACCTAGAGCCGTAGATGAGGGCAAGGTAGTGCACACAACCCATCGTGACCTTGCCAAGGCTTTCAATACTATCTGCCAGTCAGGAATGATAGATAAACTCACTAAACTGGGCATAAATCCCTATGCCACAAGATGGGTGGCCAACTGGCTCACTGACCGAACCCACACAGTAAAAGTAGCCGACTCCAAGTCCGACTTCAGACCAGTGATGAGTCGAGAACCACAGGGTTCGGTCCTGTGCCCTCTCCTGTTTGGCATCTACTTATCTGAAGTGCAGGCCAAAACAGAAGGTCTTTGGCTAACAAAGTTTGCAGATGATTGCAAACTGGGAGCCATAATAGAATCACCTAATGATGTAGACATTCTACAAAAGGGCCTCACAGAGACAGATGCTTGGTGTCAAAGTCATGGCCTTAAGCTCAATGCCAAGAACTGCATTGTCATCAAAAACTTAGTACCCATGAACTACCACATAAGCGGCAGCTCACTAAACACTGAAAGTGTAATAAGTGACCTCGAGACACAGGTAGACAGTAGTCTCTCCTTTGATAACCACATCACCACAGTAGTCAGGAAATCCTTCAACGTGGCACACCTCATTACAAAAGGGTTCTTTTCTAGAAAAAAGGAGGTCATTGTTCCTCTCTACTCATCCCACATCAGACCTATTATAGAGTACAATGCCCCGTTTGGCATGTATCTCACAAGACACCTACAACAATTGGAAAGGCCACAGAAATACCTCACTAAGAGGATTACCATCCTCAAACAGATGCCATATGCAGACCGTCTCAAAAAACTCCAGCTCTGCTCCATCACATATCGCCTACTCAGAGGCGATCTATGTCTAACATTCAAAGCTATGTCAAACCCAGAGCTGTTGGATATGCTACACTTAAAGAAATTCCAATCTCTCCAAACCACATGCTCTAGGGACCTAAACCTTGTCACCACAATAAACAGAACATGCTGGAGGGATAGATTCTTGTCCCAGAGACTTCCCATACTCTGGAACAAACTACCCATTCATGTCAAGCAAAGCTCCTCATTGGCCCTCTTTAAGAAAAATCTTGATGACTGGATGGGAAATAGAAAATTCAGACTGGGGATCACTTCTGTGGCATTGCTTGACAGGGGCACAGGAAAATAATTTTCTTAGGTGGCAAAATCTAGGGAACCTTTTTGGCTAGGCTTATATAGGCCCCAGGGCCTATAGCCTAGTACCTACCTATGAACCTTTGGCTTTAGGTCCCAGCACAGCACCACTATTGCTCAACTACATTTGACCAATATAATAAACCAACATAGAAACAATGGTCTGTTTGTGTCCACTAAGTTCTTAGACTTGTCAAAGGCATTTGATACTGTCTCACCAGCAACCGCTCATTCAACTCTCCTCAATAGAGCTTTCATGATATTCCTTGTCATAGTTTCTTAGTTACCCACCTGGAAGGCAACAAGCCATTAAATGGCAAAAAACATACTTATCTTTTCAATAATTTACTACAGGTGTCCCTCAGAGCTCTATCCTGGGTCCTCTCCTACTTAATATCTCCACTCACCATGCTAGTTTAGTTCAGTATGTAGACAACTCAACAATAATATGTGCAGCCTCAAGAATAAATAAGCTCCAAGACATTACCAAAAAATCTTTCTCCTCTGTGCAAACAGGGCTGAAACATTCAAATTTTCTGTTCAACCCCCAAAAAAAGAATTAATGCTTTTTATCTCAAAAATTTGTCAAAATGAAAAGCAATCTTTTACCATAAAGTCAGCAAATAATACTGTCACTAAAACTGTAACTGACAGTAAACTTATAGGTGTTATACTAGATGACTTAAATATGACCATCATAAATTGCACACCATTAAATATGCACACCAGAAACGAGGCTCCTTTTTAATTTCTCTAAGTGTTTTGGATTTCTAATACCATGACAGGAATGGACCCCATTCTTAAGTCAAAGTATGATTAAAGTTCATGAAATTAGTATTGTTTCAATATTTGATGTTAGCCAGAAGTGCTCTTCACAGCACCCTGAATGTGCCCAGTAGTGATTCCTTCTGCAATTCATAGAGTTGCACATATCAGTAACATATCTAAGTATTATTGTAAATTATTTTTTTATAAGGCCCATTGTTCCTACTGTTATTGGAACTGTGTATCCTTCTTCCACACTGCCCTTGTTTCTGCCTGCAAATCCTGGTATTTTATGACTTTGTGTCTTTCTGTATGTAAGAGACTGTAGCCACTAGGTGAAACAATTTCAGTGATCAGTGCTACTTTTGTCCTATCTTCATGGACTAGTATATCTGGTTTTCTCACATCTATTTTTGAACTGTTGGTAACTGGTGATCCCATGTGATATTAACTTAATTTCCTCAATGTTTTGTGAATCATGTTTCCAGTGCTTTTCAGTTACTTCAGTATTATAATGTTCACACAGTCCCCAATGCAGCAGTATTGGCACATTATCATGTCTTTCCATATACAGTCCTTCTGCCATTAGTATGTCACAACCAGCAACAAGATGTGCCACTGTTTCAATTCTGTTTTACAAAGCCTATATTTGTCTGTTTCCCCCACATGATCAATGGAATTTCTAAATCAATGTGTATGTAGTCCACTATCTTGGGCCATGAATATTAATCTTTCATCTTTTGGTTTAAATTCACCTCTCCTTAGCCACTCCTGTGATTGATCCTGATCAACATAAAGTTGCTCCAAGAGTTTTCAGTACTTGCAACTATATTTATGCATTTTCCACATTTCTTACCTTCTCATCTGACCCTTCACATTATATTCTTTCTTTTGTTTTTTGGCACACTCAGTTGCTGCCTGATTTTTATCTAATTCATTTTATTTCCATTCCTGCTTGACACCAATATGCTTCTGTTAATCTAAACAAGGAAGTAATCTTAGATTTATTCTCCTTATGTTTTAAAAATTTCACTAAGGTGAACAGATATGTATGCAGTCCTATGATTGCAGATCTATACATGTAATCAATGTCAAGGATGCCCATACCTCCTTCAGAATGGGGAACATTTAGTCATGGTATGCACTGATTTTTATAAATCATTTGATGAGCATGAAGCATCCTTCCTGTTTTCATGTCCAACCGATTCAGCACATTTTGGAGCCAGTCAGTCACTCACTCCAAAACAGTAAGTTAGGACAGGAAGAGCATATTGGTGCACAGCTTGGACTTTGTTCCTAGATGTCAATGCTGTTTTCAGTATTAATTTTATTCTTCTAAAATAATACCTACTAAGTTGTATTCACATTTTCTCATGGTTTATTGTTGATCTTTCATCAGTTCCCAAATATTTATGAACTCCATCTTGTTCAAGTTCTTTTATATCCCATTCCTGTCCCAAACTGATATGTTCTTGGTGCTGCAGCTTTCCTCCTTTAAAGGTTGCTTTTGCACATTTATCAAGCCCATCAAGCCCAAATGACATTTTATGTCATCTAAAGAAGGTTTGACCACTTGCAGGTGTGATTTCAGTTCCTCATTTAATAAACTATACAGTTTTAAATCATCCATAAAAAGATGATGAGAATCCTTACACTTGTTGTTTTCTGGGAGACAAATTGTAGCCATGACCTAATCTGTTAAGTATACACCTTAATGGGTTACGGAAAAGACAAAAGAACAGTGGTGACAAAGAGTAACCTTGGAATATTGCCCTTTGAATCTTTATTCCTGGAATAATAATTTGTCTTTCATCATGGCTTAACTGCACAGTGGCTTGCCACTGTTTCATGGTCACTGTAATGTAGTTGATCAGGGTAGAGTGTATCTTATACATTTGTAAGCACTCTTTTATCCATGAATGCGGATACTGTCGAATGCTTTTTTTTGTAATCTATTCATGCCATATTTAGATTTTTCCCCTTTTTGCAGTTTTCAATTATGACTCTATTTAACAACATATGTTCCTTTGTTCCATATAACTTTCTTTTGTTACCCTTTTATTCTATTGCTATGATTAAGTTTTCTTCTAAATTACTATAAACTCTGTTGGCATCATTTCCAGTATATAGTTTCTATGCTGTCGGAAGGCGTGTTATTGCAGGTTTATTCTTAAGTAAGCGTATTGTTTTTCCCTTTATAGGATCAATGGATTCCTTGCAGATGCTGCAAGAAAAGCTCTAACCACCATCTTCTTATTGCCAACTCTCATATAAGCCGATCATATACTAACAGACTTAAACAATAATCAAAGAAAGAAACTTGTCTCCTGCTACAATAAAATAGCTAAAGTTGGCTCCTTCCTCCCTCTTAGAACCCCCAAATATCATAGCTTAAAGCAATTAAACTGGCTTGAACTACATAACTACCTAAGATATTCATAACTAACTACAGCACACTAACTCATTCATCATCCAGAAAAATGCCCTGCCCTACAAATCTTATTACTCCATTCTAGTAACAAATACTTACTACTCAGAAGTAAGTCAAATAATTTTGTAGGAGATTTCCTCCCCTCCCAATGTATTGCTATACTCTGGAATAGTGTCCCCACACAAATAAAACTCTCCACCAAACTCAATAGCTTTAAACCACTGCTTAAACAAGATCTTCACCAATCCTGGTCTTGCATATGCTTTTCACCAGATTAAGACTTTGTGTTCGCCATATAATACTTTCCAAATACTCTCCTTAAACAGAATACTCTCAACATCTCAGTGAAATGTCAACAATGTTTATATATAACTGCTGTATGTACAATCCAGTAAGTTGCATGTGGGCTTTCTCTTTAGTAACTTCTACCTCTGTAAAATCTTAGAATGAATAAATGTAACTACTGTTTGTCTATAAATGTAGATAGAAGTGTAACTGTTATCTGTTTAACTGGAACTAAGTATAAGATGATGTAAACAAATGAAAATTTGCTTCCTAGTTTTCCACTGAAAATGGATATTACACAGTTAGACTTTCCTGGTAAACAAAGACAAATAAATAAATAAATAGAAATAGTTACAGGAATACTAGTATAATGAGAGAAATGAAAGATGATGCAGTGCAGATTGTACATTAAAAATGTGTTGCCTATGACTATCACACAAGGTGACATAACAATGGGGTGGATGTTCGTGTGAGATAAGCATGCTTACATGAATGATGCAGAGGATATCTATCAGGGATCTGACATAAAATTGGGTAGGGTGCATATTATGAAGTTATGCAAACTGATATGCCTGAATATGAGTGTACTCTCAGCAGAGGTCTCCATCAAGGTGGCCACAGGTAAAGGATCATAGAAAACATTACAAGAACCAACCACAATCATGGGCAATATCAGAATAATACCACCACTAATCCCATGCCTGTGACATAACATATGTGATGTAGAGTGATAAGAGAAAAGTCTGCACACACTCACTTGAACAACTATTCCTCTACATAAAGGTGGGACCTACTGATCCCTCTAACGTTAGACCCATTGCTATCCTGTCCCCCTTATCCAAAATCTTAGAAAAGTGCATTCACACCCAATTACTCACATTCTTGACAACAACTTCCTTACTACTACCCAACATGGCTTTAGACCCCACTATAGCACAGCCACTGCACTACTCTCTTTCACCCAAACAGTGGCTGAAGCCTGTGACAATAACGTGGTCATCTCCTGTCTATGCCTCAATATTTCTAAGGTCTTCAATACTGTCTCTCACTCCAAACTTCTAACTAAACTTTCTGAACTTCACCTCTCTACTTCCTCCATTAACTGGTTCTCTAGCTATCTCTCCAGTAGGCAGCAATCAGTCTGCTGGCAAACTCTTCCCTCTCTCTTCCTCCCAGTTAATATGAGTGTTCCCCATGGGTCCATACTAGGCCTCCTCCTATTTAATATATTCACTAATAAACTCCACTCAGCTACTAATCTCTCTACATTTCTACAATATGCCGGCGATTCCACTCATCACCTCTGTCCACAGCATCCCCGAACTTCTAACGTTCATAAAAAAAACCTTTGTTTCAGTTGAAACCTGGCTCTCTGATAATCAACTAATACTAAATCAAAAAAAAAACCTCCTTCTCTTCCTCCCCAAATCACTCACACAACACAAACCCTCATTCTCTATTACTTCCCTCAACAACATCATCATCCAATCCAAATCCTATACCAAATTACTTGGAATAATTATTGATGATGAATTAAAATTTGATATTCATATCTAACATTGTATAAAAAAGACCCACCAGAAACTTGACCTTCTCTATTGCAACCTTAAATTCCTCACTTCTTCCGCCAAACCCTTCCGTAGCTCAGTCCTTCCTCCTACCCTGTTTTCTTTATGCTGCTCCAGTTCTTACTAATGGTCAAACATCACTTATCACCAAACTACAACAAGCCTATCACAAGATAGCCTGATTTGTCTCAGGTCTCCCATACAAATCTCACCATTGCCTTGTCCTTAAGATAGTCCAATGGCCAAAATTTTCTTAATTGCTTCTTCCTCAGCTATATATTACACACTATATCCTTAATGACCCTTCTTCCTGCCCCTCCATCTCAAATCTAGTCTCCTACTATAGCCCCCTCGCCATCTCCAAACTACCAGCAAACACCTCCTCGACATATACAAACCCAATAAAAATATCAAAAAGTCCCTATATAAGCAGCCCATGCTTGGAACTCACCCCTCCATATAAGAAATGCAACTCAAAAGTACTTGTTCAAACAAGAACTAAAACTTAATCTATTAAAGATCTGGTCCTGCCCATGTGAGAACCCTACATGACCTTTTTCTCCCCCTCATCTACTTAACTCCTCACTTCCTACTACTTCTTGCCTCCTTTTTTCCTATCTCCTCACTTCTACAAAATAAAATTAATAAAAAGATAAAATAAAAAACTCTATTGTATTGTACAGGCAATTATTTGATTATTTCGGACTGTTCTTATGTAGATATTAATCTTTGTTGATATGCTTACACAAGTATCATGTTATGTATGATGCCTCTTGACCTTCTCTTGTTAGTAGACCTGAAATCATGCTGCTATGTATGACTTATGTTTCACTATCTGTTGATGTTATTGTTATTTTTATTTTGTGTAACCATTGTTACCAATTGTAATATTTCTGGACTTTTTCTCCTTGGGTCTCCACTGAAAATGTGCCCCTGGCTCAGCTGGACTAACCCAGTTAGCAAATGTTAATAAATAAATATTATGATACAGCCACACTCTATGAGAGTAACCATGCATACTGTCCTGGCAGTGTAACATCTGCTGGAGGCATTAGGAGGGACACTGCTATACCTGCATGTGACAGTATAGGCAACACAGGCTAGTTGCTATCTGTGCATGGCATATATCTATGGCACAATCCACCCTGTCATGGAAAAGATACATGCCATTAATGTTGTCAAACACCTATGTATTTAGGGAGTGCATAAATAGAACAGGTAGCACACATGCATCTGCTGTAACAACTTGATTGGTACTCCACACCATCAGACAGTCGTGTATATTCCACAGATAGAATATTTAGATATGTCCAATAAGCTGTGTGACAACCAATGATGGGAGTAGTATATTTCAATTTCTAGTAACTAGTAATATAGCTAGTTACTTTTTTTAAAATAGTAACTAGTAATAGTAATGTATTACTTTTATGGTAACTACTAACTTAAATGCGAGTTACTTTTGCTTAAACCAGTGGTTCTCAACGTGGGTGATATAGCCTCCTAAAGAGTGATGGAAAACTTCTGGGGTCCCTATATAGCATGGATAGTAATCAGATGTTAGGAGGTAATAGACACTTTCAAGTGGCAATTTGGATAAAAACTTACAACATAATATTGGCACAACTCATAGCACATAGCATTCATAATAGATCATTAGAATTAGTCTGGATCAAAATTTATGTCATTTTTTTTAGCACTGTAAGGAAGTGAAAGCTAATGATGACCAGACTCCAGCCTTGCCCTGGTACTGTGGGACTCTCACCCACTAAAACATCTCCCAACACTGGGACAATTGTAGCCTGCTAAAGATCATATCCTTACCTTGCAGTATAATAAATGGGATTGGTTCTTCATACCATCATCAGTCGGAATCAAACTCATCACTCATCAGTTGAGCTCCCGATGCCCCAACCCACTGCACCAAGCAGTACTCTTTGAGAGGATCTATGATCAACCAACTTTTGTCTTGACAATTTTTTGTTATGTTCTATTTAAAATGCTTTTCAGGTTTCAATTTTTAGTTGCTGAAAATAGACAAAATGTGATATGTTTTTATAGGTCTTGTGCTGCTTGCTGGTTCAGTTTAATTTCTACCTACTTTATTTTACTTTTGCATCATCTTAAAAGTACTCAATTGTATTTATTACTGCTTGGTGTAACTCATTCTAAGCCTTTTAGTTTAAACACTTGGGCTTCGGACCAGTTGTTTTGCACTGAGAGGGTTTGTGGTCTGCACTGTAGTGGCAGAACAGGTAGCTCACATCCTTCTAGGTTGGGAACTGCTGATTGAGGGCTCAGTGTCTGTTATTCTAAAAGTGTATTAATTCTGGTATAAGCACTTGGGCTTTCAAGCCAGTTATTTTACATTAAGAGGGTTCGTGGTCTGCACTCTTGTGGGAGGAGAGGCTGGACTCTGCCCTTCTGAGCTGGGAATTTCTGGTTAAAGGCTTATAGGGCATGCATATCTGATCTGCTTCTTACTGAAGTTGGTGCGCCTTGTTTGCTGTGGCATAGACTGGATTCGGGCCTGCTGGATCTAGCTTTGTTTTTGTAACTTGAGCACTAATCCAGGCATTCTCTAAAGTATTCAATTGTATTTATTACTGCTTGGTAGTAACTTGATTAAAATGTAGCTATCATTCTAAGTCTTTTGGATTAAGCACTTGGGCTTCAGACCAGTTGTTTTACATTAGGAAGGTTTGTGGCATGCACTGTGGTGGCAGGACAGGTAGCTTTCATCCTTCTAACTTGGGAACTGCTGATTGAGAGCCCAGTGTCTGTTATTCTTAAAGTGTATTAGTTCTGGTTTAAGCGCTTGGGCTTCAGACCAGTTATTTTACATTAAGAAGGTTCGTGGTCTGCACTCTTGTGGGAGAAGAGGCTGGACTCTGCCCTTCTGAGCTGGGAATTTCTGGTTAAAGGTTTATAGTGCCTGAATATTTGAACTGTATCTTACTGAAATTGGTAAACTTTGTTTGCTGTAGCATAGACTAGATCCAGGCCTGCTGAATCTAGCTTTGTTTATATGCTTGTTGTTTGATTGCTTGTTATTTCCCTGGAACGCTAATTCCACCTAATACGCGGCTTCTCAGCGCTTCTGTGGATCACTAGTGGTATCTGCATTGCTTACTGTACTTATTTCCTTGTTTCACTTGAAAGAAAGTTACTGTTTGTTGTTTTTGCATTTAAGTTACCTGTAACACATTGCAATTAAGTTACCTGGCACTTGCTTACTAAACCACCAGCGACCAGCAAAAAACAATAGTGAACACGCAGTAATGAAGAAATAATGATTATTTATTTATAATTCCTTCAAATCCAGACCGGATTCGGCTATTCAGCCTTTATCAATGAATACAATAAAGTTTTTTTGAATGAAATGAAGCAGCCTGCATTTATACTAGTCTCTGATTACCTGGAAGCAATATTACAGCACCACCCAGTGGCTGGAGTAACAAAGTGCATGTTCCATTCTTGATTAAAGCATATGACCAGTGACATAAAAATGCCAGAGGTGTAGATATTAATTCATATTTTTAAAGATAAAAATCAAAGCTCTGGAAGTAAGCCATTATATGACATACATATTACAAGGTAATAGACCAATACCATAGTCACTATTTGTAAATGCATATAGTGTAAAAAAAGCAGAACATATATACCACTAGTATATATATATTTTGAAGGGTGATAACCACAAGTTCAAAAGAACTGAATAATAATGAACCAAGTACTGATCATATAATATATTACAAAATAAGGCAAAAAGAGTATAGTGGCCTCATTCTCAGCTATATTATAGATTATAATAAATTGAAATAATATGCTTGTAGATAATACAAGTTCAACATTGTAATTGTACAATACTCAATGTTTAACGCCAACATACCAGATACGAATACCAAACCATACATATACACAAAGAATAGCCGGTGTCCCTGCTGAATGGTTCTCTCACCAAAGAACTCCGAAATAATAGAAAATCGTAGTGAGATACCAACCACATAGGAGTAAAAGCAAGATATTCAAGGTAAATCACTTGTAGCTAGTCAAGGAGACTCTGGCGACTCAGAAAATGTCCAAAACTTTTATTAGAAGTACAAAAGATGAGCGCTTTCGCGTGGTCCATCCACGCTTCATCAGATAACATTTAATGAACAGCTGTTGTGTTTATATACATCCGCTAAGCACGGGAAAGTTTCTGATTAATTAAAATAAAATTAATCTTTTCTTTTTAAAAACCTTCATTTGAAATCGCACTTATTTTACAAACATTATTATAAGTCAAAAATGAAATTGATAACATCTCTTTCTTATTAAAACATTGACTGAATAAACAATATAAAAAATAAAAATATATATACAGATGGTATGGATGAAGTCATATTATTTTAAAAATATATGTGTCTATTTATTTCATTATAATCTCATACAATACTAATTATACGGAAAAATGATGATTATGTCTACTGATGTTATTAGCTAAACCATCATATAAATCCATATAAATAAATTATATAAAATGGAATAAAGAATGAAATGGATATGATGAAAAACACAAGTAAATTATAAGTGCAATCTGTGAACAGATATTTATATAAATAGGACAATACCATAAGCGTTAAATGATATTGTTATCATATCAATTAAAAACAAACTTCATGTTCAAACAGCTACATTTCTCGAAATCATTAGTCTTATGTGAGGATGTACTTATAATTAATTATATATTAATTTATAAAATTAGTAATAGCTCACATTAAGATATAAATTTCATAAGATATTTATGTTGCTATATGAAACCTAAAGCTGTATAAAAGCAAACATAAATATGTATATATTTTAAAAATAACAAGATATGCCTTAGATAGACGAGGTGCTCCCAAACACTCAAATGTGAAAATAAATATAAACCAAAGTCAATGATGAGTGGTGGAGCACAGCAGACCAAATAACCAGGAATACACCAGCTGTACACGAAGGCTTTAATCCACAGTATCACAAACGACAACCATAAAACATAGAATACTGCAGCTGATAAGCGCTTTCACTCAAGAAATGAGCTTTTTCAGATCAATGTACTGCTACCCATAGTACCCCTATATATACACATCAATAAAATCAATTAAATAATCAAGCATGTCAAATAAAGTAACATCTCTTAATAAAAAATCTCTTACAATAATTCATGCATCATTTAAAATATATACATTGCATGACAATAAATGTTACAAACATATCTCTTATAATATTTAAGCAAATATATGAAGAATATATAAAAAGCTGTGAAAAACTATAAAAATATATATGTATATATATCTATCTAGAGAAAGGGATATTTAAAAACATATGAAAAACATGTATATGTGACCAAGATGAAAAACAGCTTGTAAACAAATGAACATCCAAACATTTATACTACACAATCTATAAGGTATAATGGGATGTGGACCTATGCTATCTGTGTTTGACATTAATATTCCTTCTTTTTTTGAGAGCTGGTTTTATAGAAGCTCTCTCATTCAAACCAGACCCTTCATCAGCCCTCAACCTCATAATCCATTTACTTTCCCTATCTTCTGTGTGGTTCCTGATGTCACCACCTCTAATGTTAGGTTTTATTTGTTCTAGAACTCTGAACAGAAAAGTATGTGAACTACCTAATTCAACCACATGTTTAGCTAAAGCATTGTGTGTATTCCCTTTTCTCATGTGGTATGTATGTTCACGTATTCTGTCCTTAAACTGGCGTTCGCTTTGCCCACATAGAACGAGATTGCACATCTGGCAAACTGCCAGGTATACAATATTCATACTAACACATGTGGCCTCCACTTGGGTCTTGAACTGTCTATGAGAGTCAGGATGTAAAAATACTGTTCCATTATCAATGTAGATACATTGGTTACGGTGCCCACATGCCTTGGTGAAACCAAGTTCTGTTTGTCTCCCATCCTTTTTACAATAGCATAACAGTCTCTTCAGATTTAATTTATTCCTATATAAAAAGCTCGGTTCATTACCTACCACCTGTTTGATCCCATTATCTGTGCATAATATAGACCAATGTTTGTTAAATATGTCCTTGAGATCCCTATTATCATTAGTATATGGTAAGGAGATCTTGACTACATTTCTCATAATTCGTCGATCCTCATCTCTCTCAGGTCTGGGTCCATAATATGGTGCTGCTCTGCTTAGCCTAAGTTCTTGCATATCACTAAGTTGTTTATCAATCTCTTTACCACTATAGCCCCTATCCGTTAATCTCTCTTTCATATCTTGTATGCCTGTTTCAAAACCTGCATTAGTGGCATTAAGTCTAGAGACACGCATCCCCTGTCCTCTGATGATGTTGTTAAATATATAATTAGGATGCATGCTATATCTTGATAGTATAGTGTTGTGATGACATGGTTTACGATATACTCCAGTATTCAAAAGGCCATTATCCAATTTTTCAATAAATAGATCTAAGAAATCTATTCTCTGAGTAGAATGACACATTGTAAATACCAAATAATTAGTTAAATCATTAATCATCCCATGAAATTCCTTTAACGAATTAACATCACCTCTCCATAACATAAACACATCATCTACAAAACGTTTGTAAAATACTACAGATTGTATGTATTCATCATTTCTAAATAATACCTTGTTCTCCCAATGGGCTAGAAACATATTTGCATAGCTGTTTGCACATGGCGTACCCATGGCAACCCCAGCTTGTTGTTTATATAATAGCTCATTGAACATAAAAATATTATTCTCCAATACAGTATTTAATAAATATGTCAATAAGTCTATCTGACTTGATGTAAATGTGCTATGCTCCAACAGATATTCTCTGACATATATAATGCCCAAATCATTAGGTAGCACGGTGAATAACGATTGAATGTCAAACGTGACCAATATCAACTCATCGTTGTTTACTCCACTGGTCATACAATCATATAACTCAAGCAAAAACTGCTTTGAGTCTCTAAGTATAGTAGAATTACTGTTCAATACAGGACGTAGATGTTTTTCAATATATATAGAGATGTGTTCAGTGACCCAACCCTGCCCTGATACTACCGGTCTCATGGGTGGGTCATTGATACTTTTATGTATCTTTGGAAAACCTTGTATCATAGGAACTAAAGGATTTGGAATTTTAAGGTGCTCAAACAATTCTTTATCAATGATTCTGCCATTAAACATATCAAGCAGGACATTCCCTACCTCTGAGGTAATGTTTCTCACTATACCTGCATCAATTCTTAAATAAAACTTATCACTCAACAATCTCGTCATAGCTGTTTGATAACACATAGTATCCATAACTACAACTTGTCCCCCCTTGTCAGCCGGTCTAATTGTAACTGCCTTATTCAACTGTAAATCCCGTAAACTTTCTCTTTCTTTCCTACTGAGGTTGTCCTTGTTTTTTATATTTGGCTTACCACTAAAATATTTGTGTATCTCATCTTCAGTTAATTTCAGATAAGCCTCAACAAGTGGGTGATGTATCGGTGTGTAATTGCTTAACCTTTTAAATCCTAGTGATGTCTCATTCCCAATGCCAGTGTTCATAGTGTTATTCTGAAATATCAATTTGAGCATTAAGTTCCGACAGAACATTCTTGTGTCCAGCACCGTGTCCGCTAAATTGCTACAACCACTAGGAATGAAATTTAATCCTTTGTTCAGTAAATTAATCTCAAATTGTGTTAGTTCATATCTGGATATATTACAGACTAATGAGTCATCAATATGTGTACTATCATTCCTTATGTACATGTCCATCATATTCATTGCCCTATCTTGTTCCTCCACATTTTCTTTATTGTGTGCTGTGGATGGAATTCCTCTGAGGCCTTCCTTTTTTGTCGCCCTCTGCTTAGGGATCGCCCCCTTTTCATACCCTTGTCCTTCCTCACGGGTAAAGGAAAAGGAATCTCTCCATGACCTGATTCTGTCATGTTCATACTCCAACTAATTACCTTGGGTCTGACGACCCTATCGTCCTGGTTTGGTAATTTATTCATGACCTCAACCTGGGGATATAAATTCATTTGCATAGAGCCGTTATGCATAACACCATCTATTGTTGTATCTTTACTGTTTACTGTGTCACTGTCTGCATGTATAATACTGATAACATCATCTGTGTCTATAGATCCACCTGCTAACCTATTTGGTATACTGTTTGGTGATCTACTTAACACATTGCTAATGTTACTACTTGATCCTCCTGTATTATCATGCATAACAGAATTATCTATTAAGTTAGAGCCAGAATCTACACTTCGCTTCGTGGTATCATTCGTATTAGTAACATGAACAGTTCTATTATTACTAGCGTCACTACTCAACACATTATTCCTATCTGCAACTTCAGTCACATCCCTATCGCCATATCTTGGCCATACAAAGACGTGACCCATTGAAAAATCTTTGTGGTCACGTCTTATCTTGTTTTGCTTCTGCTGGAGAAGTTTATGCTCAGCCGAGACGGCCCAGCAAACTCTCAAACAGAGGCATAACCAATAAGTCTGAATACATAGAAAAAATGTCCGACCTTTGTAGTTTAATGTTTGTTATTAGGTCATCCTCCTCCGGCAAAAAATAGTCAATCAGCAGTTGCATATACTGCCTACTGACCTCCAAGTTAATCTGCTGCCACCTCATCATCAATTCAGGATGTTGGTCTCCCTGGTTCGGCATGTTAAAAACTCGGAGACCCCTCGGCACTATCCGGTGCTCCAAACAATATTGGAAATGCATTCTTTGCATTTGCAACCTTTTCAGGTGTCCGAAATCTTTCTCTAACTTATCCAACATGTGCTGTAACCTCTCCAAATCCACGATCGGCGCATTGTCGTCATTACTGTGCGGCGAGTTGCTGAGCTGCCAGGATGCAACCCTAGAACACTGTAGTTGCTGCTCGAATCTCTTCACCAATAGAGCTGATGAGCCCAGGTCTACACCCCGGGGCTCATAATCAAGCTCTATATCAACGCTATTCAAATCTTTCTGCATTTCGTATGTATACCTGTTGTGTATACTATAAATACGATAAATACGATAAACAGATAAATAAGTTATTATTGTTGTAACCGTTGTTTCGTTGACCAATCTGCTTCTATCAAGGCACGATAGAATAAATAGAAATAAAAATAACAAGATATGCCTTAGATAGACGAGGTGCTCCCAAACACTCAAATGTGAAAATAAATATAAACCAAAGTCAATGATGAGTGGTGGAGCACAGCAGACCAAATAACCAGGAATACACCAGCTGTACACGAAGGCTTTAATCCACAGTATCACAAACGACAACCATAAAACATAGAATACTGCAGCTGATAAGCGCTTTCACTCAAGAAATGAGCTTCTTCAGATCAATGTACTGCTACCCATAGTACCCCTATATATACACATCAATAAAATCAATTAAATAATCAAGCCTGTCAAATAAAGTAACATCTCTTAATAAAAAATCTCTTACAATAATTCATGCATCATTTAAAATATATACATTGCATGACAATAAATGTTACAAACATATCTCTTATAATATTTAAGCAAATATATGAAGAATATATAAAAAGCTGTGAAAAACTATAAAAATATATATGTATATATATCTATATCTAAGGATGGGAGACAAACAGAACTTGGTTTCACCAAGGCATGTGGGCACTGTAACCAATGTATCTACATTGATAATGGAACAGTATTTTTACATCCTGACTCTCATAGACAGTTCAAGACCCAAGTGGAGGCCACATGTGTTAGTATGAATATTGTATACCTGGCAGTTTGCCAGATGTGCAATGCGTTCTATGTGGGCAAAACGAACCACCAGTTTAAGGACAGAATACGTGAACATACATACCACATGAGAAAAGGGAATACACACAATGCTTTAGCTAAACATGTGGTTGAATTAGGTAGTTCACATACTTTTCTGTTCAGAGTTCTAGAACAAATAAAACCTAACATTAGAGGTGGTGACATCAGGAACCACACAGAAGATAGGGAAAGTAAATGGATTATGAGGTTGAGGGCTGATAAAGGGTCTGGTTTGAATGAGAGAGCTTCTATAAAACCAGCTCTCAAAAAAAGAAGGAATATTAATGTCAAACACAGATAGCATAGGTCCACATCCCATTATACCTTATAGATTGTGTAGTATAAATGTTTGGATGTTCATTTGTTTACAAGCTGTTTTTCATCTAGGTCACATATACATGTTTTTCATATGTTTTTAAATATCCCTTTCTCTAGATAGATATATATACATATATATTTTTATAGTTTTTCACAGCTTTTTATATATTCTTCATATATTTGCTTAAATATTATAAGAGATATGTTTGTAACATTTATTGTCATGCAATGTATATATTTTAAATGATGCATGAATTATTGTAAGAGATTTTTTATTAAGAGATGTTACTTTATTTGACAGGCTTGATTATTTAATTGATTTTATTGATGTGTATATATAGGGGTACTATGGGTAGCAGTACATTGATCTGAAGAAGCTCATTTCTTGAGTGAAAGCGCTTATCAGCTGCAGTATTCTATGTTTTATGGTTGTCGCCAGATACTGTGGATTAAAGCCTTCGTGTACAGCTGGTGTATTCCTGGTTATTTGGTCTGCTGTGCTCCACCACTCATCATTGACTTTGGTTTATATGTATATATTTTAAATTGATGCTATTGTGCATATTAGAACTAATATATGTATGTTAAACAATAAAAATAATGATAAAACTTGCATTTGTGTTAAAAAATGCACTATACTTCACATGTATATAAAATGCATATAGGGCAATCACTTCCTGGATATTAATATTGGCTTGATGGATAAATAATTGTTTATTCCCGGGGGTATGTGTGCACCTAGTCTCAATATCCAGTTTAACTCTATGAGTGCTAGATCATTTTCTGAGTCACCACCTCTGACATTCTGTGGTAGCTCTTGCAAGACTCTGAAGCAAAATGAATGAGTTGGAAACTCTATAATGTGTTTTGCTAAGGCGTTAGTTTCCACAGCCTTACGAATGTCATACAAGTGATTATATATGCGTTCTTGTAACCTTCACTTAGTTAATCCTACATAAAATGCCTGGCATATTGTGCAGGTGGCAAGATAGACTAAATTACGTGTGTTACAGCTGGCATAAAAATATGGCCTGAAAACATAATCAATGCACGGATGCTTGAAAAATTGTACTTTGGTTATATATTTACACCTATTACAATTGTGGCATGGAAATGTGCCTTTGTTCATAGACTGAATACTATTCATTGCATTTCCTTCCTTATTCTTCATAATGTGATGATCACCACATAAAATTCTTTTAAGATTCTTGTTGTTCTTATAAAGAAATCTGGGATATCTGCCAACAATGTCTTTGGTCTGAGGATCAATAGTTAAGATATGCCAATTATCCTGGATGATCTGCTGTATATTTTTATATCACTAGTGTATGTGATAGTGTATTTGATGTGACCACCAATTCTGTCATCCCTTTTATAATTATTGAAGTAGCACTTTACATATCCTGCATCTATGTTTTCCTTCTCTGCAGGTATTCTGTCTCCTAGGACCTCTTGTTTAATATTTTTGACCATTTTAGGGTCATAACCTCTATTAATAAATAGATTTTCCAAGGAATGGGCCTCTTTGCATAAATCTTCAATTCTGCTACAGAGTCTAAGTATCCTTATGAACTGACTTTTCACTATGCCATGGAAAGTATGTCTTGGGTGCATGCTATCAAAAGTCAGTATTGCATTTTTCCATATCGGTTTCCTGTACAGTGTTGAGACAATATTACCCTCTGATGTTAAAGTGAGTGTAACATCAAGAAAACTTATTTCTTTGATGGAAGTTTCTTTGGTGAAACATAAAAATGTAGTAGTTGTTTCTAAATATTGTAAGAATGTTTCAAACAATTCCAAAGTACCCTCCCAAACAATTATAATGTTGTCCACAAAACGCCTATAAAATTTAACAAACTTGAATTTCTCATTGTTAAAGAGATATAACTTTTCCCACCAAAGGACTACCAAATTGGCGTAAGTATTTGCGCAGGGGGTGCCCATGGCTACCCCCCATTTCTGCAAATAATAAGTATCGCCAAATATAAATGCATTATTTACTAGTACTAATTCTAGAAGTTGGCATACTAGAATGATACTGTCATTAAAAAAAGTAGTCTCTTTAGTTAAAAGTTCTCTTATGTATTCCATGCCAATGTCATTCGGTATTGATGTAAATAAGTTCTTTACATCCATTGTTATAAGCATGTTCTGTTGCCTACTATCTAATTCTAATTTTTCTATACTATTAAGAAGGTCATAAGTATCCTTGAGTATAGTAGGAAATTGGTTCACCACTGGTCTCAAAGTGTCTTCTATGAATATGGAGACATGTGCTGTGATCCAATTCTCCCGTGAAACAATAGGCCTAAAAGGGACGGGATACACTTCTTTGTGGATTTTGGGTATCCCTTTAATTATTGGTACAGTAGGATGTTCTATATTCAGAAATTCAAAAATTTCCTGGCTTATTTGGCGACACATGAGGAGGTCATAAAGAACATCTTTTACTGTTTTCACGATATAAGCTACTTCTTTTGATGTTACTGGGGTATATGTATCAACTTCTGACAGCATACCAAGCATGCTAGTAATGTATTCCTGACTATCTAGAACTACTACACCCCCTCCCTTGTCAGCCGGTTTTACAACTATTTGTGAATTCTGTTTGAGTTCACTCAAAGAACGGGCTTCTGCTGGTGTAAGGTTATAAAATCTCCCTTTCTTAGTTGTATTATTAAACAGGTGGTAATATTGATTTTCACAAGCCCTTAAAAAACATTCAATATGTGATGGCATAGTTGTAGTACAAACACTTCTAGTTCTATAGCGTGCAATTTCATGCTCATTATTAGTGTCAGTATTAAATAATAGTTTTAGACACAATTTCCTGCAAAAGAGTCTAAGGTCAATTAACGTATCTGTTAATGTTGCAGGGGTCGCTGGAATGAAGCTAAGGCCTCTATTCAAGACACTAACACTAGGTTCATCCAATACAAAGCAAGAAAGATTAAAAAGCAAGCTGGGAGTCAGTTCTTTTTTCTTCTGTTTTGTACGAACTGTTCCGCTGAATATTTCCTCTTGCGGGAGTCCCTGCTGTGAGACCTCCCTCTTGCTTGATGCATAAACTGCCGTTTTTGATACGGTAAAAAAGTTGCCAAAGAAGATAATGCACTGGAAGTGTTCTTGGGAATAGCTCCAGCAGCTGGGGCTAATGAATGAGTAAAAAATGCTTCCTGATTAGGAGGAGGTGTGTCAACAATTGTTATTTCAGTGTTGTTAGCTCCCGAAGAAGCTGACATAGTTACTTCTCTATGAAACATAGATGCAGGCATCTGAGGTAAAGGTTGAACAACAACATGAGTATCTGCTGTCTGTTTGGATTTAACAGTAGTGAATGTTTCCGACTGTGACAATGAAGTCGGAGGTTGAGATGCTTGGTGTCTGGGCCAAATAAATACTTGGCCCTTTTGAAAATCATTGTAATCACGTAGTAATTTCTTTTGTTTAGTGATTCTTAGTCTGTCACTAAACGCATTTACTTGAGAAAATACATGATTAATTTTATCTATGCAATATTCTGAGGCAAAACGTTCTAGTAGTTGTTTGTGTATCAAGTCCGTTTTGTTTCTCAGTTCTGTCTCCAAAGGTAAAAAATAGTTTAGCATCAGTTTGGCATAACTAAATCCCAATTCTATATTCAGGTCTTGCCACTGTTTAAGTAATTTAGGATTTGAGTCCCCATAGGTAGGCATGCAGAACACCCGCATGCCTCTGGGGACTACTTTAAAGTGAATGCACGCCTCTAGATGTAACCTTTGCCAGGCATATCTTTGAAGCTGATATAAATTGTCTTCTAAGGATTTCAATAGAGGATAAAAATCAGAAAGGTTCTCACCATTTTCACTTGGACAGGTTCGTCCTGTTTCGCTTGTTAGGTCCAGAGACAATAAAGGGTTCTTGTTTAAATGTGTAAGTCCATCCCATAATGAGGATGTGTCCCTCGGCTCCAGATCATGGCAAGCAACAGACTCCATCGTGTGCTTGGACTACCAACCAAAAGAAAACAGCAAATGCATAAAGAATAGTCGGTGTCCCTGCTGAATGGTTCTCTCACCAAAGAACTCCGAAATAATAGAAAATCGTAGTGAGATACCAACCACATAGGAGTAAAAGCAAGATATTCAAGGTAAATCACTTGTAGCTAGTCAAGGAGACTCTGGCGACTCAGAAAATGTCCAAAACTTTTATTAGAAGTACAAAAGATGAGCGCTTTCACGTGGTCCATCCACGCTTCATCAGATAACATTTAATGAACAGCTGTTGTGTTTATATACATCCGCTAAGCGCGGGAAAGTTTCTGATTAATTAAAATAAAATGAATCTTTTCTTTTTAAAAACCTTCATTTGAAATCGCACTTATTTTACAAACACTGGAAGATTTCATAATCATGGTTACAACAACAAACATTCATATAGATCAAGAATTAGTATGGACCATTCAATGGTGGTTAGGCCTACCAACGCTCATATTATACTCTACAAAGCATGATAAAAAATTGTTCAGGGTACGAATATGTATATGTATGGTTTGGTATTCGTATCTGGTATGTTGGCGTTAAACATTGAGTATTGTACAATTACAATGTTGAACATGTATTATCTACAAGCATATTATTTCAATTTATTATAATCTATAATATAGCTGAGAATGAGGCCACTATACTCTTTTTGCCTTATTTTGTAATATATTATATGATCAGAACTTGGTTCATTATTATTCAGTTCTTTTGAACTTGTGGTTATCACCCTTCAAAATATATATATATATATATATATATATATATATATATATATATATATATATATATATATATATACTAGTGGTATATATTTTCTGCTTTTTTACACTATGATATGCATTCACAAATAGTGACTATGGTATTGGTCTGTTACCTTGTAATATGTATGTCATATAATGGCTTACTTCCAGAGCTTTGATTTTTATCTTTAAAAATATGACTTAATATCTACACCTCTGGCATTTTTATGTCACTGGTCATATGCTTTAATCAAGAATGGAACATGCACTTTGTTACTCCAGCCACTGGGTGGTGCTGTAATATTGCTTCCAGGTAATCAGAGACTAGTATAAATGCAGGCTGCTTCATTTCATTCAAAAAAACTTTATTGTATTCATTGATAAAGGCTGAATAGCCGAAACCAGTCTGGATTTGAAGGAATTATAAATAAATAATCATTATTTCTTCATTACTGCGTGTTCACTATCGTTATTTGCTGGTCGTTGGTGGTTTACATTGTTGGCTTGACCCTGCATGCCATCCTTCCGGAGCGTATGGTTGTTTGCTGACTTGCTCACTAAAGCAATTATATAAGTCAGCACAAAAAATTAAAAGCACTACACCCTCACTCCCCACTGGCCCTTGTTTTCAATTATTAAGGAATTCCCAATATTATTCTAGCATGTCCAAAGGTCAGTTGTCAATCTCCTCTCCGGTCCAGCTGGTGAATCTGGGAATATTGAGGCAATGTTACAACTGCCTCATGTACACAGACAACCCACTCCTCCTCCCAACAAATTCCAACACATGTGAGAGATGCAACCATACAGCCAAACAGGAGGCTAAGCTCTCTCAACTCAGTACTGGCATAACCAGTCAGGAGGAGAAGGAAACCACACTCACTACAATTCCAGTCTCACATAGACCTACCACGACAGCAAACCAAACACATAATCACACAAAAACATACTCGGAGGCTCTAAATAAAGATCTGCCTAAGCAGCAGAGACCTCCAAAGCAGACACCCAAGCAACCGCTACCCCAAAACAAAACACGTGCAACACATATCTCACAAAGCCAGTGTGCCGAACAGTCACAGCCCTTAAGACTAAACAACACACCTGATACACTTGTAATAGGTGACTCTATCGTCAGGCACACTGATGTCCCGCTCACCAGGCTGAACAAGGAGAGGGTCACGGTGAGCAGCCTGTCGGGCGCTAGGATCCGCCACATAACACAAGCACTCAGGTCAATCCAAGGCAAGTACAAATATGACTCAGTCATTGTCCATGCTGGTGTGAATGACCTGCGACGTACCTCCCTGGACTACATGAAAAAAGACATAAAGGAGCTCTCTGAGCATGTAGCCCAGGCCGGTATGACCCTGACCTTGAGTAGCATCTTACCCTCACCAAGAATGATGCCACAATATGAAGACAAGATGATCAATTTCAACAATTGGCTTAAGAACTGGTGTCATTCAAAGGGGATCCAATGCCTGTCAGCGTGGGATGATATGCTCGACAAGCCACGATGCTTCACTAGGGACGGCTTGCACCTGTCACCCCTGGGCTTTTGGATATTGGCAAAGGCTCTTGCTACCCCCATAGTGCCTTTTTTAGGCAAGGCTCAAAAGACAAACCCACCTCCATAGGTATCACAAGGGATAAGAAACTAAGAGTAATGCTACTCAATGCCAGAAGTCTAAACCTCAAGATGCATGCACTCAAAACTCTCCTTAGCATGGAGAACATCGATATCTTTGCAGTAACAGAAACCTGGTTCAGGGCTCCCGAGAGCACCCCAGCACTACCAGGTTATACCTCATACCATGCTTTTCGGCCCCAAAACTTGGACCAAACCACAAAAGGAGGCAGAGTATCGATATTCATCAAAGATACCCACACCTCCAGGTTGGTGGCAAAGCACGAAGCATCAGAGACTATCCATGTGCAACTAACAGTGGGTAAAACTGCCTTCCAGTTTATAGCCTGCTACAGACCACTCTCCCAAACCCAGGAACCCCATTCGGCCTTCCTGAGAATACTGGAAAATATGAAGGTCTCTCCAAACACCATTATATTGGGCGGCTTCAACTACTCAAACATAGAATGGGAGCATTACTCTAGCTCCAACACCCTAGCCCAAAGGTTCCTAGAATTTATAAACTCATATGCTATGGAACAACTTGTTACCATTCCCACAAGAGGAGAAAACATACTGGACCTGATCATCACCAACATGGGGACTATATGCTCCAGACCAGAAGTGTATCCCTCACTGGTAAGATCAGACCATAAACTAATCTCACTGGATATTCACATCCCGACCCCACCCCCTGCCCAGAAAACCACAGTGAAAAACTTCTCTAAAGCAAATTTCAAACTCCTCAAAACCGAGGTGGAATCCTTCAAAGCCCCCGGGCCTGTGGAAAATACTGGCCAGACCACAGAATCCTTTATAAACGCATTCTATGAACACCTTCAGGAATGCATGGCTCATGCGATCCCAAATAAAACCAAGACCCAATCCTCCAAAGGCAGACGTCCTGTCTGGTGGACCCCAGCCATAAACAAACTATACAATAGAAGGAGGAAGCTACTAAATGATAGAGCAAAATCCCAAAAAGGGAAGGCATCACTGATCAGTATTAGCAAAAATCTACGGACACTCATAAAATTGTCTAAGGCCAGCTTCGAGAGAAAAATTGCACAGGACACTAAGGATAATCACAAGGCTTTCTTTAGTTATGTTAGGAACCTGGGTGGTAATTCCCAGATATGCTCAGAATTAGTCCAAAATGACAAAAAATACACTGAACCCACAGACATTGCCAACATCCTAGCTGACAGGTTCAGCGTAAACTCCCCCCCCCTTCCCACCAAAAGGGCAAATATCTATCCCAGCAGAGTGCTGCCCCCCTGACATCTCAGATGCTCAGGTAAGAGCCGCCCTCTCCAAAACAAAAAACACAGCATCAATGGGAACAGACGGTGTCCCGGGCTGCATCCTACATGAACTCCAAGAAGAGCTAAACCCAAACATAAAACTACTGTTCAATCTCAGCCTTACTACAGGATATGTGCCCAAAGAGTGGCGTACAGCAACAGTGGTCCCTCCCTATAAAGGTGGTGCCTCAACAGATCCTGGAAACTATTGCCCCATAAGCCTGACTAGCTTGGTCTGCAAAGCTATGGAAAGGATCATCATGGACCTCATAAATAAAGATATTGGGGACCTACAGACACTGGATCCTACCCAGTTCGGCTTTGTTAAGGGCAGATCCTGCCTCTTAAACCTGGTCGATTTCTTTGAAACAGTCACCAAGCCCATTGACAAGGGGAAGGTGGTCCACACAGCTTACCTGGATCTCGCAAAAGCCTTTGATACAATACCCCACTTGGGCATTATAGATAAGCTCACCAGCTTAAATATAAACCCCTATGTCACTAGATGGATTGCAAACTGGCTCAAGGACAGAACCCACTTGGTTAGAATTGCTGGAGCCATGTCAGACTCCAAACCAGTTACAAGTGGTGTCCCACAAGGCTCAGTCCTGGGACCTCTCTTGTTCGGTATATATTTCTCGGAGGTACAGGCCAACACTGAAGGAATCTGGCTGACCAAGTTCGCAGATGACTGCAAACTGGGCGCCATAATCGACTCTCCAGCCGACACAAGCATCCTCCAAAAGGGCCTCATAGAAACAGACAACTGGTGCCAGAGCCATGGCCTCAAGCTAAATGCCAAAAAGTGTATAGTCATCCCCTTTGGCAAAAACAAAGTGCCCACAAATTACCACATAGGTGGTAATCCATTAAGTACAGAAGAAGTAATTAGGGACCTGGGGACCCAAATTGATAGCAATCTCTCATTTGACAACCACATAGCCAAAGTGGTTATAAAAACATTTCATATAGCCCACCTAATCATGAAGGGATTCACATCTAGATCAGGGGAGGTCATCGTGCCTCTTTACTCATCCCTCATCAGGCCCATAATTGAGTACAATGCCCCTTTTGGGATGTACCTTACCAGACATCTGCAGCAACTGGAAAGACCCCAAAAGTACCTCACCAATAGGATCAAAGGGCTCAAACAGATGCCATATGCTGCCCAGTTAAAGAAACTCCAGCTCTACTCAGTGGCATACCACTTGTTCAGAGGCGATCTGTGCCTGACGTATAAAGCCATGTCCAACCCGGAATTAATGGACATGCTGCACCTCAAAAAATCCAAATCCCATCGAGCTACGTGCTCGAGAGACTTGAACCTCAGCACTGAAATAAATAGGACATGCTGGAGGGACAGATTCATAACCCAGAGGCTCCCTTCACTCTGGAATAAAATCCCAGTCCAGGTTAGGCAGAGTCCCTCATTGACGCTCTTCAAGAGGAATCTTGATGAGTGGATGGGAGATCGTAGGTTTACCCCGGGTATCACTTCTGTGTCACTGTTAGACAGAGGCACATTATACTAACCTCGAAAAAGGGCATAGCAAAATAAATTTAAAATGGGTGGCGAAAGCCAAACACATTCTGGCTAGGCTTATAAATGCCCTAGGGCAGATAGCCTAGTATGAACCTATGAACCTATGAACCTATGAATTATTATCTATGACTCTCTATAAAGACTAGCCTTCTCCTTCTCCTTTCGGCTGTACCCATTAGGGATCTTCACGGTGGATCATCAGTCTACAGAACAAGTGGCAGTGGAGTTTTACATTGTCAAGTTGCCACCCAGCACCCAACCTTCTTCAGAAGGTTCAGGCATGTACACACTCACAACATGGCTAGTCGCAGCTCCCAAGCTGCTGAGGTGGTTCAAAATAAGTGTGATCTAGCATTGATTATTCTCAATGTGACACAATGAAATTCCACTTTCTATGTGATGGAGAGACTTTACCTCATTGCAACTCAGGGTGAAGGCTTGCTGAATGAGATATGTACACAGATTGGAATTGACATCTTTAGGCCTGCAAAACATTACCTTTGTTGTTGAGTTTGTGCAAGCAATGCAGCCCCTGGCAATGGCTCTGGACATCTTGCAGTCAGAGCTGAAAAGCTTCATGGGAATCCTAACCCCACCATTATGTGCCTGAAAAACAAGTTATCTGAAGTCAGGTAGTCTGTGAAGCTTGTTGTGCCACTAGTTAATGCTCTTCTTAAAGGTACTGAATCACCTTCTGGAGTGTGAAGAGCTCATTCTGGATAGCACAGTGCATCAACAGTTGTGTTTGCGATGGATTGGCAGTGAAGAGCAGAAGCACAGAGGCAAGGCTCTGCTCCTTGATGCCATGAAGAAACTGGCTGAATCTACATGTGGGTCATCTGAAGCTTCTGCATTAACTGCTGAAGACAGCTTCTTCAGCTTCAAAGAGTCAACACCAGCCAATGTAGGCATATCTTCTCAGATGGACATCTATCTGGCTGACCCTTCCAGAGAAATACCTTCTTTCAGCAGTTACCCTATAGTCAAGAAGATATTTATGAACATTAATAGAGCTCTCCCATCTAGTGCACCTGTTGAATGCATATTCAGTCTTGGTGGACAAGTGCTGACTGCAAGAAGAAATAGGCTCTCCGATGAATACTTTGAAAAGTTACTCCTTCTTCAAACCAACAGAAATTTGTAGTCATTGTGTAGTCATTTGAATAGTTATATAAAGTGATATTCTGGTTGACTTTGTTGTGTTAACAGTCTTGTTAAACCTATATGACATTTTTGCTTCCTCTGCATTAGTTTTAGCAGATTAGCCTAATGTACATTATTGGAAATTTGATGGGTTGTAACTTGTTATGGGTCTTGTGTTACTGGCTCTGTGTACTTTGGTTTAAGTATTACATTGTGACTGACTATAAAGTCTAGTCTGTGGTACTTTGTAAACTGTAAAATACTATAAATCATTATTGTAACACTGTATATACAACTTTAATACACTCGTATTCATGTGCAGTAAGCATGTATTTCTTACACACAAGTACTGTGTGAGTAAATCTGAACATGAGAATTTATAAACTATACTTATGTAAAAGTAACTCAGCAGTAACTAGTTACTTTAGTTAGTAACTAGTAATAATAATTTATTACTTTTTTTTAGAAAAGTAATACGTAACAGTAATATATTACTTTCACTTAAAGTAACTAGTAATAGTAACTTATTACTTTTATAAGTAACTAGCACAACACCGGTGACAATGCACTAGGACAAAGGTGGTACATTTCAGTTACACATCGCTAGAAGATGTGTAGGGAGGTACACATAGAAGGGTGCATTGTACTAAGTTATTGGTGTGATGAAAGCTGGGAACCATGAAGTTATTATGGCCTCTGATGTGCATGTCCTTCACATATCCAGTAGTTGTGTTACATTCAAGAAAGTTGTCAGCACTGTAACCACATGCTGGTTGATGTACCACTTAACCTCTACCCCAGGTCAGACGCAACATACCTATTGGTCTGAGTATAGGGTGCAATGTCCACATTATACTTGGGTGGTATGTCTATTTTCTGATTCAACAAATCCCACCAAGTTTCTTGTGAATGCAAGTGTTTTCATAGCTGTGGCAGCAGTATTTGATATGTTTTGATACTGTCTGTATTCTACTAATATCGCAGTTGGAATCAATGATTGCCCACAAGCTGTGGAACTTCAGACAGCTGTTTGGACACAGCATGTGTATGTCATCTGTGATGTCCATCACTTAACTACTGGGAAGGAATGGGCCTAGGAGAAACCTCTGTTGTACCAACCTGATCACTGGACCTAAGATATATGTCACATCACACATTTTAACATAGTGAGATACCACATACGCCATACACTGGTCTACCCATTTGGTGATATAGCTGTTTATGTCCACATATTACAGTGTTTATTGAATACCTCAGTGTGGATTTGTGTCAAATACCTTGACCTGTTCAAGTTCCACAAGATGATACTGTTGTCATCATGCATTCCCTCGATGACCTCTTTGAGGACATCTATCAGATGAAACAGACCTGATGTAGTATTAACAATTCACACAGGTCTGTTGTACACTCCTTGAATATTACTAGTGTATATGTAGAAGAAGTCCATGATGACATATTGGTCTACCTCACAGTCACAAATAATTAAGATGTCTCTATACATGCATGCATCAGGTGCTGTCCCCCCAACTCAGGTGGATGCATGTTGATTTACACCCTTGTATGGGAACACAGGCCATGTAGAGGGTGTGTTGGACTGCATATTCAACCATATCAGGAAGATGTATGCACTGAGTCCCACCATAGCTGATCTGTGATGTTGTCACAGCACATTGAGTCCATGTGATAGGCCTATAGGAAGGTAAGACAGTGCATACTGCCTATTGTGATCTGGCCTAGGGTTTTGACACAATCCCCCATTCAGATATCATTGAGAAAACCTTCAAGCTGGGTATTAAACCTTAAGTCAGGTATTGGGTAACCAACTGGCTCACTGACAGAACACACCACATGAAATTTGGTGAATCAGCCTGTACCAGTAGAGCTGTTACCAGTGGCAAACCCCAGGGATCTGTGCTTGGTTCTTCACTGTCTGAACTGTATTTCTTGGCTGTTCAGGCTAAAGTATATGATTTATCGCTTACCAATTTTGCTGATTCTTGCATATTGGGTGCAATCACTCAGTCCACCAAAGGTGATAACATAGTACAGGAGGAGCAAATAAACACAACTGAATGATGAAAAAGGTGCACGTTGTACAATAAATGCAGAAATATTTGTTGGTAATGTTTTTTTTTTTTAACAAACATCTTTATTACATTTTTACATACAGTATAGGCAATCTTACTTTTATATAAATCAAAAACAAACAAAATTATACCACTTTAGTTGCAAACAGTATATTACAGAGACACCATAAAAACAAATGTAGATGCAAACATTATGCATCACTTATAATCCATCCAGTCATTGTTAGTTAAGCATTATATGCCTCATTCCAATCCTGCCACTTAAACCTCATTCCTGTTGTCTGTCTGAAAAGTGGAGTTCCATGTTAATCACAGGATTGACAACAGTCCTGCTATGCAGAATCTCAGTGATGCAAGTACTGGGAACACATGTAGAAAGCAATCTAAACGTTGAGCACCAAGTGTCCACACTACTATTGAAAACCTACGTTGTGCACATCATACGTCATGCCATCATATTAAGATCATATGAAGACATTGAGATGAATGTTCTGCATATCCGCAAAACAAACAGTACCAGAATTACCCATTATAAAGACTTAAACCTTGCCTGTGATATAAATAGGACCTGCTGGAGAGATAGGTATGTATCACAGAGACTACCCCGTCTATGGAACAGGCTCCTCATCCATGTGAAGCAGAGTTCCTCCCTAATACAATTCAAGTGCAACTTGGACAATTGGATGGGAAACCAGAAATTCATCCCTGGTTTGGCACCTATGTCTCTAGTGCAAACAGGTAACCTGTAAATGCTTCATCTCCCAGGCCCAAGCTTACACTTATCAAGGGTATCAGAACTTGTCAGAGATTTGGGATGCATGGCTGGGCCTAACAAGGCCCTTGTGGTCATTAGCCTAGTCAACACCTATGAACCTATGAACTTTTGTAGAAGCTGGAGATACCACAGGTCTTTCTCAGCAATATAACACAGGGCCTACAAACCATGCCATCATGTATGTGGAAAGATTAAAAGCCAGGTCACTGTAATCTTTATTGAGTAGGATGAGGTGACTTCTGCCTGGCCTCCAGGCCAGTTTCTGACCCTGCCTTGGTGGAAGTACTGCATATCCAAAAATGTGATATAGCTGATGACATTGGCACTGTCTGTTAAGAAGAATATAACAGTGTCCCATATGCTAGTGTAAACTGCTCTTTGTAATGTCAAGCAACAGTTCACACACACACAGTTGACTGCAGTGAGAATAGAACCCTTACTTATCTACCTACTCAGACTACAGACTACAGAACCCAGTACTTTATGCAAATGGCACAGCTCAAGTCCAACTTGGAGTGTGTCATGCAATATTATAGCTAATGGCATCAGCAGTTTCTGTTGAGGAGAAGATAGCAGTGTTTCACATTCTGGTGTAAAATTCTCTCTGTAATGTCAAGCATGAGCTCACACATGACCTCTCAGATGACTGCAGTGAGAATGTAACCCCTACCTGTCTAAGTATACAGACTACAGAACCCACTACTTTACACATGTGCCATGACACAATACAGGATTGCAGGTGAACTTATAGTAGATGAGATTATAGCAGGCCATATGGGAAAAAGAGTTTGGATGGCCTGAATGAAATGGCTGTGTAGACATGTGCAAGTGTCAAAATGCTGGTAATCCATGTTACTGGAGATGTAACTGCAGGATACACATGTGTGTTCTGCTGTCTAGACACAAACACATCAAGTTGACTGCAGTAAAAACAGAACCCCATACCTATTTGAGTACACAGACTACAGAGCCCAGTACTTTATGCAAATGTAATGGCACAAGTTTGATTTATATAAGAGTGCAGGTGAACGTATAGAAGATGACATCAGAAGGCCATGTGGAGGACAATGGGTCGGGAGGCCTGCATGAAATGGATGTATAGGCATGTGCAAGTGTCAAAATACTGGCAATCCATGTCATTGAAGAAGTAACTGTAGGATACACATTTCACAGTGCAGTAAGAACAGAACACCTACCTAAGACCTCAAACTACAAAACCCAGTACTTTATGCAAATGCCACAGCACAAGTCTGATTTATACAAGATTGCAGATGAACTTATAGTTGATGATGTCAGCAAGCCATGTTGGGGACAACAGGTTGGGAGGCCTACATAGGCACATAGTTTCGCAGGTTCATACGAGGCCACTAGCCTAATAGCACTAGGATGTTTAGAAGCCTAGCTGTGTAAAAACATGTACCCTTATTGAGCATAGTTTGATGGTCATGTTTAGCAAAGCAAGTTTGTGAGCAGGACCAACTGGCTCTGTCCATGAGGGACATAGGTCCTAGCCCAGTGGTGACTTTGCAATCACCCAACCAGTACTCACGGTTGTGCTTGAACAGGGTCATTGAGGAGCACTGCTTTACACACAGTAGGAGCTTATTACAGAGAGCTGTGAATGACTGTGGGATTTATTTGTCTCCCGCATGTTCTGTTTGTGTCACAGGCTGGGTGGAGAACCTTGTAGCAAATTATTCTTGTCTGATTTGAATTGCAGATGTCCATCATTTCCAGAGGGGTGGGGTCTGAGATTGCTCTGCAGAGCAGCCATAGGTTACCTCTCAGCAGCCTACATGATACAGATTACAGTGACAGGTATGTCAGTCTTTCCATGTATGTCATGTTTGAGGCCTGGGATTCTCCCATGCACAACCCTGTGTTCTCTTCAATTGCTGCAGGAGTCTGGTGGAGTACAGTCAGATGTGAACATTGCACCCCATTATTGGTGTGATAAGGATAGAGTACAGCAGAGGTATGACTACCCTGGCCTGGGATGTGATGTCCAAATGTATAATGTGCTCACTAAAGATTGTGTGTCACCACTATGGGCACATAGTGATGAAAGTGTAGATTGCTATCACCACATGTTCCCAAGTTTTACAACACTGTGTTTGAGCTTAGTGGGTTACTATGTATATCATGAATAGCGGGGGTACATCATTAACAAAAGGGACAATGAGCCATTGTATGCTTTAAGGTTTAGTCTGTGAGTTTGGCACCAATATTTAGTCTGTATCAGACCATTCTGTAATATGTTATCATCATCGGTGGACTCTATATGAGTGTATCCATTTAACTGTCATCTGCAAACTTAGTAAACCACAGGCCATCTACTGTTGTCTGTGCTTCATGGAAATATTTTCCAAACAGTTGAGGGCCCAGCACACATCATTGTGCTATTCCACTGGTAAGTGGGCTAGTAGTGGAGGTGCAGTCCCCATCTTGGAGAGTGTGTGCATTCTGTCATTGAGCCAGTTGGCTATCCATCTAATATTGTATGGCCTAATTCCCAGATGTGAGATCTTCAGTATGGCATGAATGGGGGATAGTGTCAAAGGCCTTTGATAACTCAACATAGGTGTCATATCCTGTTATCCCTCATCCAGGTCTTTATGGTCACTATACAAGATGTCCACAAGGGTCAATAAGCAAGATCTACTGTTGACAAAACCAAAATGGGTAGAGTCAAGTGTGTTGAAGGTTACCCATGCCTCTGTGGATATGGTCTATGCTGATTCCTGCACAAGCCTTGCAGATACGGCTTTTTAGGCATATGGGCCAATAGTTGTAGTTCTGCATGTTACCAGATTGATGTGCATTGCATAGCACTCAACATTTGATATTACATTTTGTAGTGTGGTTGATATATGTGTGGAAAAAGTACTGAGACCCCAGGGTTGCAGTGCTGGCAGGGGTGCAAACACATGGATGTATTGTATGTGACATACTGTTCGATAGGGCCCTCTGTTTGTAATGTTTCCATATGTGATTTCATCTCATACGCAGGAAATGAATAATAAACAGCAGTAATATAGCATAATATATGCATTTACATAGTATAATGAGCATCGGGTTTGTGTGATGGTTAGCAAAGTGCATATGCATGTGAGATACACCTTTGTACATAAGTAAGCAATGGGGAAATGTAAGCTGCATTGCTAAAGCCTGACAGTTTGTTCTGAGCCTATGAAATATACCTGTTGCTTAAATGACTCTGTGGCAGCATATGTTGCATTCTTTTTTTTTTTGGGGGGCAGATGGTACTGGCTTCAGATACAGGTGTATCTCATACTTTAAAATACTTTTCATTACAGATTGATAATGCAATGACATGCATTGTTTATACAAGATGTATTGCTGTGTGTTGGCACAGTGCAGCAGGGTTTAGTAGCATTGCATGGAGATAACCACAACATTTTGCTGCCACTCACCATCACTACATATTGGTGCACAATGGAAACCTCCTTGTAAACTTGGAGCATAGAAAGTGAAGGGCTCCTTTGCTTTTTTCTGCTACTTGTGTGTGTTGTGTGCAATTCTATTTGTTGACCAGATTAAAGGTATTAAAATGAAGTAGATAGGAAAGTGGTGAAATGGGGAACAAGCAGGGGGAAGAACAAAGTCTGACAGTTAGTATCATGTCAATGGAATACACCTGCTACTTAAATGAACAAGTTCCACCAGGATTTATTAAAAGCACAAGTTTTTTTCTCTGACGTCTCGGCCAAAAGCCTTCAAGGAGAATAAAACACTTGCATAGAGCAGCAACTTATATACATGGCAAATAAGATAATTACATAATTAATCAATTAGTATAACAATTCAACAAACTAATGTTCTCCAGTTGAGCTCTTCATTTAGCCCAAAAGGAAACATAGTTTTAAATTTTAAAATATATATAGTTTCTTTCTGCACTAACCTAATTTTAACATCAATGTCACTATACATAGAAACACAAACTTGTTCTAAAATAGTTCCTTTCAAGCCCTCATTACATTTATCATGTGCTTCCAAAAAGTGTGCTGCAACTGGGCTGTCTTCTTTACCATTTTTGATGTCTCTTAAATGCTCCAAAAATCTTATTTTGAAAGCCCTCTTTGTTTCACTGATGTAAAATTTATTACAGGGGCATTTTAAAGCATAAATGACACCCTCAGAATTGCAACTAAATGTACCCCGACTATCAAATTTGACATTATTAATAAAGTTAAAGTTGGATACAATATGTTTACACGCCTTACATCTCCCACAGGGAGAAGTCCCAATTTTAACAGGTTCCATGCATATTTTTGATACAGGCATCTTAATCTTGGATCTTACAAGAAAATCTTTTATATTTTGCCTTACGGAAAACTTCATATTTACATCAAGCCATTGTTGAACATTTCTAAGGGAACAAAAATAAAGCCAATATTGGCTAACAATATCAAGAAACTGTTTGGTAAAACACCCATAAGTAGTAACAAAATAAATATTTTCTTTACTTGAACCTGAATTGTCATATTGTATTGTATTACACTTTTTTTGTTGAGTAGGTTTTACATATCTGGGTTTAACCCCTGTACACAATCTTGTAAAACTCTTTTCCAAAATATTTTTGCCATAGCCTCGGGTATAGAATAGACATCAAAAATGGTAAAGAAGACAGCCCAGTTGCAGCACACTTTTTGGAAGCACATGATAAATGTAATGAGGGCTTTAGAACAAGTTTGTGTTAAAATTAGGTTAGTGCAGAAAGAAACTATATATATTTTAAAATTTAAAACTATGTTTCCTTTTGGGCTAAATGAAGAGCTCAACTGGAGAACATTAGTTTGTTGAATTGTTATACTAATTGATTAATTATGTAATTATCTTATTTGCCATGTATATAAGTTGCTGCTCTATGCAAGTGTTTTATTCTCCTTGAAGGCTTTTGGCCGAGACGTCAGAGAAAAAAACTTGTGCTTTTAATAAATCCTGGTGGAACTTGTTCCTGTTGTTTGTTACTATTCACTTGGTTCCTGTTGTTCCAGCTTTCTGCTACTTAAATGACTCTGTGGCAGAATGTTTTAATGCAGTGATGTAGTCCTTTTTTGGGGCCAGATGGTACTAGGTCCAAATACAGCTGTGTGTAATACTTTTAACTATTTTTGTATTACAGTTGTTGCAGGTGGTGTATGATGCATACCATCAAGCAATAATGCATTAAAGAAAAGAAATGTTGAAGGCAGGACAGTGGTGAAATGGGGAGAAAGCAGGTGGAATAACAAAGGGAAAGCAAGACAGGAATGTGTAGGAGGGAGCTCGGAAATAACCATAGCTGTTAATTTGTTTAATAGTGTAAAGTGAACATATGTTCAAAATATTAATTGAATTTGGACTGTCACCTCCAGAGAGAGGGGTGACCATAACACAATCAGGTTGTTTAGCCAATTGGGCCAAATCAAGTGTGTCAAGAAGACGTGTTTGCAAAATGGAGAGCTATGTATGTGACCATTTTTTTCTGGTGGGACAGGTGCCCATTTTTTTTCCTGAGAGAGAGTGGAATGCTGGGGAAGGGACTTAGGTATGTCTGGGTCAGTAAGTTGGCTAGTTGAGGAAGCAATTGCAGACAGACAAGACAAAGGAGACAAGAGACAAGGATGCTTATGGACATAAAAGTTTGGAGGACACCATGATTGCGGTGAGGGTGGGGACATCCAGAAACCATGGTCCTCAAGCTGGGTGACAGTGAGAAATGAGTCCTCACCCACTGGACTGTCATCACTGTCACCTCACTCTGCCACTGACTTTAGTACTTGATGTCTCCTTCTCCTCCTCCTCCTATTACTCTGTAAAATGAGGGAAAGCATCCCCTCCAGCTGGCAGAAGCATGCACCAACAGTACGGCACACAGCCCTTTGCTCCATCCCTGGCATCTCAGTCTGGATGATAAAATCACCATCTCCATTACTGCTCCCAGATTGTCTCACAGGAGGGTGCAGGTAGTGTAGGGCAGCAGAGGTGGTGCTGCCAAGTTGGTTCCCAGACATGTTGGGCATTGGTGCTGGAGCTGGTGGAAGGGGGGCAGCAGATCCTGTGGGGCAGGCATACCCCACTGTGCTGTGGACCATTTAATGATGTGGCACACATGGAAGACAGGGACACATTTTGATGACGTAATAAAATACAACAAAAATAAAATAAAAAATAAAATAAGAAAAGAGAGATAAGGGTTGGAGTGAGATAAAAAAGAGATAAGATTAGTACATTCATATGTGGCATACAGTGCATTAATACAATTATTTGACTCTATTATCTTAACCTTGACCTCTAAGACTACCACCTCCTAACAGAGAACTTTTACTTTTAAGACTACAAGCTCTTCACACATGCACACCATACTACAGATTGCAGCAAGTACTCCTTGACATGTGCATATTTGCTTTTACAGTTGAGATATGTATGCTCAACTTGATACAACTTTATAAAATATCAAAAAAGCTGTCTTTAACTTTTAATCTTATAATAACACTACCCTTCTGCTGCATACATACCACATGCTTCCCTCACCCTTGTCAATCTAGCCCCATGGGTTCTTACATTGACCTCCCAGTCCATGGCAGCTGTGGAAAATCAGAATATAATACTAATATGAATACAAATCTTGCCTATATTAAGCCTTTAAGTCTTAAAAGTACTCTCTGCAGTTGCTACTTAAACATTTGTGGAATGTCTGGAGTCTTAAATTCCTTGATACAAGCTCTGACGATACCCGTCTTCTCTTCCGTAGGTTATTATCATGATGCCTACATTGGTCACCAGAGTGTGGGATACTGGTGGCACTGGTTACAGCCTGAACCAAACTATCCCAAGCTTCTGCCTTATACAAGGAGCCAGAATAGTCTCCCTGCAGAAGCCTGGCACTGTGGTATTTAACGAGGAGTCCAAAGAAATCTTGGACTCCTCGACACCCTATCTCTGTGCCCTAAATCTGACACCTTCTCCAGAAATGCCTACCCTGTCGGGTCTATATTAAAACTTCAAAGAAGTAAAACGTCGAACATTAAGACATCGAACCCACAATATGGAATGATGAAAATAGCGAAGCCCCGGAACATCGAAATCTTACCTAGGGCAAGATTTCTGTGGGCCGTTCCATGGCTTCGCAATTTCCTGCACTGTGATGTGAGAGTTACGGACCTTAGGGTTAGGGTGCGGGTTAATGTAAGTGGATAGTTAGTAATGTATGTATGGCTTAGTGTGGGGTTGGGTTTTGTTAACTGTATGTGTGTGGTTTATTTATTTTGGTGTGCTTGTGTTGTGTGTATGTTTCTCGGAGCAGCGTTTTTTTTCCCTGGGAAAAAACTTGCTATTCTGAGAGTTCGATGTTTTCAATATTCAGAATTCCAAGTTCGAACATATGGTGTTTGATATTTTAGAATTTTGAATATATGATATAGACCCTCCCTGTCTACCACTGATCAAGAGCAATGGAGAGTGAGAGTTTCCCACCAGTTCCAGTTATCACATTTACTGGGAGTGCAAATGCTGTTTGAAAATGTTGCACTTCGCATGCCATCACACAAAAACGGTGCTCGACAGTGCAGCAATAGCAACCAAAAGAAAATGCAAGGTTATTGGATGTACAGCCAGTTGTATATGTGTGTGTTAGACAAATGTGAAGACCATGGCAGTGCAGAGAGCAGAAATATACTTACAAGAATATAGTACACAATATACCCACATTCATACATTTGAGAATAAATGTGATAATACATAGATAAATGAATACATAACTGACACAATACCAAGGCCTCAGTCCTCATACATATGACTAATATCAGCTACACCATGTTTGGTGTTATAAGTGAGAGTGACTATAATGGGAAGTGGAGCAACAGTAAAAGTGTATGGAATATGTTATATCCAAGCCCAGGACCAAGCATATGGCAGTCATACACTTAGAACTCTTGCTGCAAGAAGGTTGAGAAAATACTTGTCAGTGTTGCAGTTCATTGCTATAAACAACATCACAACAGTAAATCAAAACCAGGACCATCTGTATGCCAGCCCTACACTTAACACCTGCTGCCACAGGTCTATTTACATGACATTTCCTATGTTACTAAACATTCCTAAAGTCTCGCTGTTAACCGCAGCTTAATGTCACTTACTGGGTTTGAGCAATGCCCAATAGTATTAATTGAATACACCCAGTTTCTATTTATGGCTCTCTGGGTCCTGTCTGCTTACTGGGTGGTCCAGTTTCCATGCTGCTGCAATTTATACAAATGAGATAAGCACAGTCAAACCTGACATTCATTTTTCTCTGCCTCCCATGCTTGCACTAAGTGGCACATCTCACAAACACTGGCCAATAAAAAAGAAAAAGAAATAAGGAAAAGGGAGAGGTAGTTGAAATGAGGAAAAGCAACCTATGACATACATGCTAGAAAATGTTAGTACGCACATGACATATTACTACATAGGTCTGGATTCGAACTCGTACTCAAATGCACTTTCAGAACACAGGATGGGTGCCTTATCCCTCTTTGCCACACAAACAGCTTTGCAGCAGGGAACTTAACTCAATATGCACACAACCAACTACAACAGCATCTACAGTGATATCAAGCCATACAAGTATTATTTGTACATTTAGTAGTTTTGGATGTAGTGCACCTAGTAGTCACACTACCTGCTATGATTATTGCTTGCAAATATACAGCTCTGTCTTACATTTCTGTGTTTCTTAGCCATTCTTCATGTATCTGAACAGTAATGTGAGACATCCAGTGATAAGTCTTTCTATATAATTGGCCTTAAAATGTGTAAAGATATTAAGTAAAAATAATATCAACTACAGTTGCCAAAAAATGAAGGGCACGTTGGATGTGAAGGAAAACAATCTGTGACTTGTGTGCTGCTTACTTACATTTCCAGCTTTACATCTAACACTTTGTAGATTTGACCTGTCACACCCAGTGGAAGTAAGGCAGCCTGCAGTGGTCTTGTGTTTTCCTTCTCCCAAACACTAATCAGTTACAGATGTAATCCATTAAAGCCAAATACTGAGGGAGTGGTTGTACTATGTTTACATCCCTACTTGGATCTAATTTTTTTGGGATTCATCAGTTCTAATGAGCTCACACCTCATTTGCATCTTCACTGTGCTGATGGCTCTGAATCTACACCATACAAAAAGCCAACAATATAGCTAGGGAAACTGATGGTAAGGAGACTTGTTTACATGGAGAAGACTGAAGATACACTATTACGTTGGGATATAGCTTAACAGAGATTATTGAACTTCAAAGGTATGCCTCCATTTGTTTAGCTACTTACTGTATATGCTGAAATGTATTTAAAAATTTTTGAAGCAAAGGATTTTACACTTTTATCTGTATGTATTAGTTAGAAGTGTATTGTTGGCATGAGCATTATTGCCAAGCCATTTTAGAGGTATACATATACATGATTGCCAATACATGTAAATGGAATGTGTTCTGATAAATATAGACATATGTTTTAGGGGCAGTTCCTTCGATAGTACTTTTAGCATTTCAAAGATGGTTTGTTAGCAAAATGTGTCATTTTCCTTTTCTTTTGTGAGGGGGAGCACAAGTGAGTTATTGTTATGGCACAAACAAGGATTCACTGTTCTTTTGTGGGTGGGGAAAGCAAAGGTGAGCTGCTGTCATGGCACAAACAAGTATAGACTGTTGTTTTGTGGGTGAGAGGAGCAAAGATGAGTTACTGTTATGGTACAAACAAGGATAGACTGTTATTTTATGGGTGGGGAGCAAATGTGATTTACTGTTATGGCAAAAACAAGAATATGTTATATCCAAGCCCAGGACCAAGCATATGGCAGTCATACACTTACACCTCTTGCTGCAAGAAGGTTGAGAAAATACTTGTCAGTGTTGCAGTTCATTGCTATAAACAACAATGTCACAAAAGTAAATCAAAACCAGGACCATCTGTATGCCAGCCCTACACTTAACACCTGCTGCCACAGGTCTATTTACATGACATTTCCTATTTTACTAATCATTACTAAAGTATTGCTGTTAACCGCAGCTTAACATCACTTATAGGTTCATAGGTTAGTACTAAGCTAACTGCTCTTGCGAGCCATTTTAAGCCTAGCCAATTATCCCTTGTGAGACTCAAACCCTGCACCTTGCGTTTGTAAGGCAAACGTCTTAACCATTAGGCCACCCTCCCAACAACTTATTGGGTTTGAGCACTGCCCAGTAGTATTAATTGAATACACCCAGTTTCTATTTATGGCTCTCTGGGTCCTGTCTGCTTACTGGGTGGTCCAGTTTCCATGCTGCTGCAATTTAAACAAATGAGATAAGCACAGTCAAACCTGACATTCTTCTTTCTCTGCCTCCCATGTTTGCACTAAGTGGTACATCTCACAAACACTGGCCAATAAAAAAGAAAAAAGAAAAAGAAAAAAGGAAAAGGGAGAGGTAGTTGAAATGAGGAAAAGCAACCTATGACATACATACTAGAAAATGTTAGTACGCACATGACATATTACTACATAGGTCTGGATTTGAACTCGTACTCAAATGCACTTTCAGAACACAGGATGGGTGCCTTATCCCTCTTTGCCACACAAACAGCTTTGCAGCAGGGAACTTAACTCAATATGCATACAACCAAATACAACAGCATCTACAGTGATATCAAGCCATACAAGTATTATTTGTACATTTAGTAATTTTGGATGTAGTGCACCTAGTAGTAACACTACCTGCTATGATTATTGCTTGCAAATATAGAGCTCTGTCTTACATTTCTGTGTTTTTTAGCCATTCTTCATGTATCTGAACAGTAATCTGAGTCATCCAGTGTATAAGTCTTTCTATATAATTGGCCTTAAAATGTGTGAAGATATTAAGTAAAAATAATATCAACTACAGTTGCCAAAAAATGAACGGCATGTTGGATGTGAAGGAACACAATCTGTGACTTGTGTGCTGCTTACTTACATTTCCAGCTTTACATCTAACACTTTGTAGATTTGACCTGTCACACCCAGTGGAAGTAAGGCAGCCTGCAGTGGTCTTGTGTTTTCATTCTCTCAAACACTAATCAGTCACAGATGTAATCCATTAAAGCCAAATACTGAGGGAGTGGTTGTACTATGTTTACATCCCTATTGGAGCTTATTTTTTGGGATTCATGAGTTCTAATGAGCTCACACCTAATTTGCATCTTCACTGTGCTGATGGCTCTGAATCTACACCATACAAAAAGCCAACAATATAGCTAGGGAAACTGATGGTAAGGAGACTTGTTTACGTGCAGATGACAGAAGATACACTATTACATTGGGATATAGCTTAACAGGGAGTATTGAACTTCAAAAGGTTTGCTTCCATTTGTTTAGTTACTTACTGTATATGCTGAAATGTATTTAAAAATGTTTTAAGCAAAGGATTTTACACTTTTATGTGTATGTATTAGTTAGAAGTGTATTGATGGCATGAGCATGTTTGCCAAGCCATTTTAGAGGTATACATGATTGCCAATACATGTAAATGGAATGTGTTCTGATAAATATAGACATATGTTTTAAGGGCAGTTCCTTCAATAGTACTTTTAGCATTTGAAAGATGGTTTGTTAGCAAAATGTGTCATTTTCCTTTTCTTTTGTGAGGGGGAGCACAAGTGAGTTATTGTTATGGCACAAACAAGAATTCATTGTTCTTTTGTGGGTGGGGAAAGCAAAGATGAGCTGCTGTCATGGCACAAACAAGGATAGACTGTTGTTTTGTGGGTGATAGGAGCAAAGATGAGTTACTGTTATGGTACAAACAAGGATAGACTATTATTTTATGGGTGGGGAGCAAAGGTGATTTACTGTTATGGCAAAAACAAGAATATGTTATATCCAAGCCCAGGACCGAGCATATGGCAGTCATACACTTACACCTCTTGCTGCAAGAAGGTTGAGATAATACTTGTCAGTGTTGCAGTTCATTGCTATAAACAACAATGTCACAACAGTAAATCAAAACAAGAACCATCTGTATGCCAGCCCTACACTTAACACCTGCTGCCACAGGTCTATTTACATGACATTTCCTATTTTACTAATCATTCTTAAAGTCTCGCTGTTAACCGCAGCTTAATGTCACTTATTGGGTTTGAGCAATGCCCAATAGTATTAATTGAATACACCCAGTTTCTATTTATGGCTTTCTGTGTCATTTCTGCTTACTGAGGGGTCCAGTTTCCATGCTGCTGCAATTTATACAAATGAGATAAGCACAGTCAAATCTGACATTCATTTTTCTCTGCCTCCCATGCTTGCACTAAGTGGTACATCTCACAAACACTGGCCAATAAAAAAGAAAAAAGAAAAAGAAAGAAGGAAAAGGGAGAGGTAGTTGAAATGAGGAAAAGCAACCTATGACATACATGCTAGAAAATGTTAGTACGCACATGACATATTACTACCTAGGTCTGGATTTGAACTCGTACGGAAAATCACTTTCAGAACACAGGATGGGTGCCTTATCCCTCTTTGCCACACAAACAGCTTTGCAACAAGGAACTTAACTCAATATGCACACAACCAACTACAACAGCATCTACAGTGATATCAAGCTATACAAGTATTATTTGTACATTTAGCAATTTTGGATGTAGTGCACCTAGTAGTCACACTACCTGCTATGATTATTGCTTGCAAATATACAGCTCTGTCTTACATTTCTGTGTTTATTAGCCATTCTAAGTGTATCTGAACAGTAATCTGAGACATCCAGTGGATAAGTCTTTCTATATAATTGGCCTTAAAATGTGTGAAGATATTAAGTAAAGATAATATCAACTACAGTTGCCAAAAAATGAAGGGCATGTTGGATGTGAAGGAACACAATCTGTGACTTGTGTGCTGCTTACTTACATTTCCAGCTTTACATCTAACACTTTGTAGATTTGACCTGTCACACCCAGTGGAAGTAAGGCAGCCTGCAGTGGTCTTGTGTTTTCCTTCTCTCAAACACTAATCAGTCACAGATGTAATCCATTAAAGCCAAATACTGAGGGAGTGGTTGTACTATGTTTACATCCCTAATTGGATCTTATTTTTTTGGGATTCATCAGTTCTAATGAGCTCACACCTAATTTGCATCTTCACTGTGCTGATGGCTCTGAATCTGCACCATACAAAAAGCCAACAATATAGCTAGGGAAACTGATGGTAAGGAGACTTGTTTACGTGGAGATGACAGAAGATACACTATTACGTTGTGATATAGCTTAACAGAGAGTATTGCACTTCAAAAGGTATGCTTCCATTTGTTTAGCTACTTACTGTATATGCTGAAATGTATTTAAAAATGTTTTAAGCAAAGGATTTTACACTTTTATCTGTATGTATTAGTTAGAAGTGTATTGATGGCATGAGCATGTTTGCCAAGCCATTTTAGAGGTATACATGATTGCCAATACATGTAAATGGAATGTGTTCTGATAAATATAGACATATGTTTTAGGGGCAGTTCCTTCAATAGTACTTTTAGCATTTCAAAGATGGTTTGTTAGCAAAATGTGTAATTTTCCTTATCTTTTCTGAGGGGGAGCACAAGTGAGTTATTGTTATGGCACAAACAAGGATTCACTGTTCTTTTGTGGGTGGGGAAAGCAAAGATGAGCTGCTGTCATGGCACAAACAAGGATAGACTGTTGTTTTGTGGGTGAGAGGAGCAAAGATGAGTTACTGTTATGGTACAAACAAGGATAGACTGTTATTTTATGGGTGGGGAGCAAAGGTGATTTACTGTTATGGCAAAAACAAGAATATGTTATATCCAAGCCCAGGACCAAGCATATGGCAGTCATACACTTACACCTCTTGCTGCAAGAAGGTTGAGATAATACTTGTCAGTGTTGCAGTTCATTGCTATAAACAACAATGTCACAACAGTAAATCAAAACAAGAACCATCTGTATGCCAGCCCTACACTTAACACCTGCTGTCACAGGTCTATTTACATGACATTTCCTATTTTACTAATCATTCCTAAAGTCTCGCTGTTAACCGCAGCTTAATGTCACTTATTGGGTTTGAGCAATGCCCAATAGTATTAATTGAATACACCCAGTTTCTATTTATGGCTGTCTGGGTCCTGTCTGCTTACTGGGTGGTCCAGTTTCCATGCTGCTGCAATTTATACAAATGAGATAAGCACAGTCAAATCTGACATTCATTTTTCTCTGCCTCCCATGCTTGCACTAAGTGGTACATCTCACAAACACTGGCCAATAAAAAAGAAAAAAGAAAAAGAAAGAAGGAAAAGGGAGAGGTAGTTGAAATGAGGAAAAGCAACCTATGACATACATGCTAGAAAATGTTAGTACACACATGACATATTACTACATAGGTCTGGATTTGAACTCGTACTGAAATGCACTTTCAGAACACAGGATGGGTGCCTTATCCCTCTTTGCCACACAAACAGCTTTGCAACAAGGAACTTAACTCAATATGCACACAACCAACTACAACAGCATCTACAGTGATATCAAGCTATACAAGTATTATTTGTACATTTAGCAATTTTGGATGTAGTGCACCTAGTAGTCACACTACCTGCTATGATTATTGCTTGCAAATATACAGCTCTGTCTTACATTTCTGTGTTTCTTAGCCAGTCTAAATGTATCTGAACAGTAATTTGAGACATCCAGTGGATAAGTCTTTCTATATAATTGGCCTTAAAATGTGTGAAGATATTAAGTAAAGATAATATCAACTACAGTTGCCAAAAAATGAAGGGCATGTTGGATGTGAAGGAACACAATCTGTGACTTGTGTGCTGCTTACTTACATTTCCAGCTTTACATCTAACACTTTGTAGATTTCACCTGTCACACCCAGTGGAAGTAAGGCAGCCTGCAGTGGTCTTGTGTTTTCCTTCTCCCAAACACTAATCAGTCACAGATGTAATCCATTAAAGCCAAATACTGAGGGAGTGGTTGTACTATGTTTGCATCCCTACTTGGATCTAATTTTTTGGGATTCATCAGTTCTAATGAGCTCACACCTAATTTGCATCTTCACTGTGCTGACGGCTCTGAATCTGCACCATACAAAAAGCCAACAATATAGCTAGGGAAACTCATGGTAAGGAGACTTGTTTATGTGGAGATGACTGAAGATACACTATTACGTTGGGATATAGCTTAATAGAGAGTATTGAACTTCAAAAGGTATGCTTCCATTTGTTTAGCTACTTACTGTATATGCTGAAATGTATTTAAAAAGTTTTGAAGCAAATGATTTTACACTTTTATCTGTATGAATTAGTTAGAAGTGTATTGATGGCATGAGCATGCTTGCCAAGCCATTTTAGAGGTATACATGATTGCCAATACATGTAAATGTAATGTGTTATGATAAATATAGACATATGTTTTAGGGGCAGTTCCTTCCATAGTACTTTTAGCATTTCAAAGATTTTTTTAGCAAAATGTGTCATTTTTCTTTTCTTTTGTGAGGGGGATCACAAGTGAGTTATTGTTATGGCACAAACAAGGATTCACTGTTCTTTTGTGGGTGGGGAAAGCAAAAGTGAGCTGCTGTCATGGCACAAACAAGGATAGACTGTTGTTTTGTGGGTGAGAGGAGCAAAGATGAGTTACTGTTATGGTACAAACAAGGAGAGACTGTTATTTTATTGGTGGGGAGCAAAGGTGATTTACTGTTATGGCAAAAACAAGAATATGTTGCTCCTAATACTCTCCTTGTTTTGCATCCTCTCTGTTGCTCGTATTTCACATCTTTAGACTGTTGTATGTTTTGCAGGGAGTAATACTAACTGGCAAGCTTATCTGTTTTATCTGAAAACAAGTAATCCTTAATTATGTGATACTTATGTTTAGTATCCTTCTGTTGTGTTGTAGAACACCTACAAGTATACCACCCAGCCATGACAATCTTTGGAGACCACCCTTCACTGATGCTAACAAACCAGGTCATAGTAGATGCCTTTAGACAACATGGTGCTTGTCTGCCAGAAAGGGGATGGGGAGATATGGCATGCAGGATGCAAATTTGGCAATAGATAGTTGCTGATCTGAATGTTGTGGGTGGTCATGGCAGGACATATGAGAAAGTACATCACAGGGCCACTGACATGATCACATCTGCACAGAGGAGAGCAGCTTCAGTGGGTCATGACCAGATGGGTTCTGGGGGAGGGCCTGCTAGGGTATCACCACTACCACCCAATGAAGAGTTCCTGCCCAATATCAGGGATCCAGACAGCTCAAAGGAGAGTGTGGTGCAGCATGTCCTGTATGTGGGAGTAATAGTTAATGAGACCGCAAGCATGTCTCAGGAAGAGCTTCCATGTAGGCTTTGCTATTAAAATCAATATGTTACTTTTGTGTAACATGTATTTTTTATGGGGGAACAAAGATCAGTACAGTTATTAGCTTAAGTTATGGTCATGTTGCCCTTACCTCTTACTTAAGTTCTTCTAGGCCCATTTGGCTTACAGAGGAGACTCTCATCTGCAGATGGCAAGCCACAAATTTTTATATCAGTACTGATGAGCAATTGAAAGAAATATTTTAGTGTGTGCTGTTGATGTCAGGCCTGTTGTGTGTATTACTGCAGTGTCTGTAAGAGTGGCACCAATGTTAGTTTGTTAGCATATATTGGAATACAGTACTGCAGGTATTAATATTATCCTCTATTTCTTGCTTTTTATCACACGTGATCATGACAGTGAAAGTGTGGCCTTCTGCCACCTGATGTCAGTGTATCAACAGACTGATGATGATGGTGGCCAAACTGAGGCACAGCCATTGGGTGCAGACGTTCAAGCTGACAATGAGGTTAACATACAGCCATTCCATGCAATTCCATTGGACACAACCAATAGGCCTATGTCTACTCAGTCCAGTGACACCACAGATATTGGACACATGGAGGGCAAGGCCATTGATCAGGGAAGAGTAGTTACTGTGGCTTCAGTGCCTGTGATGTCTGGCCATAGCCAAAGTCTGGCAAAGGTGCCACTCAGGAGGGTTGATAGGGGTGCTTGGAGGGAGCCTTTTGTCCCTCCTCCACCTGGCGCAGGTGTCTCTTCCAGTTCCACTCAACATATGTTTAGGTCTGTCATGGAGGCACAGGCATGTTCACTGTGTGCTCAGGATTGTAGAGGTTGCTCAGGCTGACATGCTTGAATACATCCACCATGTTACCAATTCCATGGATCGGGTAAATAACACATTGGAACATGGGGTGTCTGTCTTGGAACGTGCAGTGTCTGTGATGGAATGTCTGCTGGGAGGGGAATGACATCCTCATGGGCATAGGTCAGCCACATCATCTGCTGTCTGCCAACATGGCTATGCATGATCACACTCCCATATTGGCAGTACTTTCACTGCACCATTAGTGAGTGTGTTGTCCACTCCCAGATGTGGCAGGCCATGGGGTTGTGGTCCCGGGTGTCCCTGTAAAAGAAGCTTATCCATCAGACATCGGTCACATTCAGGAAGCAGCAGTGCATCAGACCATGGGCATGGACATGGCAGTGAAACTACTGGCTGAGCCAGTTCTGGTGTTTGGGGATGACAACACTCAACTACCATCTCTACCATGCAGGCTCATACCTCTCTGACATACCAAGATGTAGAGCCAACAAAGAATTGGATTGTGTCCATGCAGACTCTCATACACTAATTTCACCTGAAGGACATCTGCAAACACACACACACACACACAGACACACACACACACACACACACACACACACACACACACACACACACACACACACACACACACACACACAAACACACACAAAACAGTTACATGGTTCAGCCGTGCAGCTTCAAACTCATTTTGTCTCACTGGCCATTTGTTGGTTTATCCAGATGTCTGCTGGCATCTCTTTCTTACTCACACACACTCACCAACTTTTGATGTCAACTTAGGCCTCCTGCTCCCCCACACAACATCCTGTGCAAGTGATGACAACAATGCCATAGCCCTGTTTTCTCTCTTTTGGATTCAGGGATACAAAAGCTTTGTGTCTGATGCCCAGGGTGCATACCTGACTTAAAGTAGTGTTGAACTAGTAATTTTACCTTTGACATATACTGGCCTTGGAAAGTTACACAACTGACACCATCAAAATGTCCCAACTTTATTGTGAATGCTCTTGTGAGAGTTGTGAAGTCAGAAACACAATGTGTATCATTAGTTTCTAACTTCTCTCTTTAATGAATTTCCATTACAAATGTGTGGTGGTAAACTGGGCCATGCAATGACCATCACTAATTTTCAGGGGTATAACTGTGTGAATCTTTGATGCCTGAGGCCCACTACTTAATAATGAGCACATTACAAGTAAGTCATACAAATATCTGCTGTCACATTTTAAGATCATTTCAGTACCAGTCTCCCACCTCTTACTTACTTACAGTACCCATTAGTGGGACATGAGGATATGCCATTCATTCATATCATTACACAATACACTCCAGATTAGAGATGCACCTTGTAAAAGCAGCAACTGACATAGTTTGTAGTTCAAGGCTGACTCTGTCTGATGTAAGCAGTGCACAGCCAATACATGGGGAGGTAAAGATTGTGTGCGTTACCTAGCTTCAATGTTACTTTATATATGGGTGTAGAAGAAAGATTTTAGGCCACTCGGTAGTGAGTGTCTATGCTTGCATTGCCTGTTAGCCAATGCAAGGGCATACTGAGCACGCCTACATCTGCCAACACCCATAGCATCTGGTGGATTCCTCTCTGACTTCTCATCTGCCTGTGGCTGTGGTGACCTTGGCATTAGTGGGGGGTTGTGTGCCCTTCACCTTGCTGATCCTGCTGAAGCTGTTTCCTCAGGATTATGTTGTAAAGCATGACACATGCTGTGAGTATTTCTGTTCATGTCCATGGATTGTATTGCAGGGCTCCCAAAGATTTATCTATACACCTGAACAATCACTTTAGCAGCCCAAACATGTTCTATGATATTTCCGGTTTGAGGTTGTGTCTCATTATGGCATTCTTCTGTGTGTGTGTGTGTGTGTGTGTGTGTGTGTGTGTGTGTGTGTGTGTGTGTGTGTGTGTGTGTGTGTGTGTGTGTGTGCATTTCAGATGGTTATTCCTGTAGTGTGCCCCTGTCCACCCTGTAGTGCTCTACAATTTCCACATCATGTAGGTTGTGAAAAGTCAAACTGGGCATGAAAAGTTTTCTCCTTCTTGGCCTAGGCCTATTACCAGCAGGAGCAGCATTGCCTTCAGCCTATAGCACATACAAATGAATTAAAGCAGCAGCAACCTCTAACATTCTAGCCGTGTCGACTCCTTTCCGTGGCTGTATTCCAAAAGTTTTGGAATTTGCAGGGAAAACCAGCATGGAGTGTACACAGATGCTTTATAGCTTGTTGAATAGAACCATCATTATAGATTCATTAATTAGCATGTAATTCAGCTGCTTATACTGTAATTAGCATCCCATGCTGCTTACCTTGTTTATGTGGGGTCCGCTCCTGTACACGGCACTTACATCCTGAAAAAGGGGAAAGAAGTAACCCACAAAGGAAGCAAATGTGAGGTGAGTTTACTGAATCAAAACTTTTCTGAACCCATGTGATCATCGCACCGCAACATGCACATGGTGAAAAAATGACTGAGTAGGCTTTATTGAATCCTGGGGATTTTATATATATATATATATATATATATATATATATATATATATATATATATATATATATATATATATATATATATATATATATATATGGGTCTACTTCTATTCGCTGACATCCCATTTCACTGAAACCCATTTGGTTGACAGCTCATTTCATAGACAAACTTTCTAGGTGGGGGGCTTCCCCACACCCCCCCAACTATATATTACAACTCCACAGTCGCACAACAGTGGGGAGGGGGGCAAATCCCAGGTTTTTGCCCTGATTACTTTTGTCTATGAAATGGGGCTGTCAACCAAATGGGTTTCAGGTCCCCTTTAGTTGACCGAACCGACGATTCCCCGACACGCGGAAGACGAAGACCAAACGACCGACAGGTAAGTTTACCGAAAGGGTGATTTGCCGACAGCGGAAAGACCGACAAGGGTAATGTGTGAGCGCGACTCGGTAAGTGTGCGACAGTGACGGAGTTAGGAGCGGTCAGGTAAGTGTGCGATATTGTGGGATTTTGGGTTGGGGTGTGGGAAAGGTGAGTGTGTGTTAGTGTCGGAGTTAGGGTTCGGGTAAGGTAAGTGTGTGATAGTGAGGGACTGTAGTTTAGGGACGGGTTAAGTGAGTTAGGTTTAGAGTGCGGGTGGGGTGAGTGTGCGATAGTGACGGGCTTTATGTTTTTGGGTGGGTTAAGTGAGTTAGGGTTAGGATGCAGGTAGGTGAAGTGTGCGATAGTGACAGTCTTTAGGTGTAGGGGTGGGTTAAGTGAGTTAGGGTTAGGGTGCAGGTAGGGTGAGTGTGCGATAGTGTCGGACCTTGGGGTTAGGGGTGGGTTAAGTGAGTTAGGGTTAGGGTGCAGGTAGGGTGAGTGTGCGATAGTGTCGGACCTTGGGGTTAGGGGTGGGTTAAGTGAGTTAGGGTTAGGGTGCAGGTAGGGTGAGTGTGCAATATTGTTGGACCTTACGGTTAGGGTTTGGGTTAGGGCTAGTGGCTATGTTATGTAGTGTAATGTGTTGTTTACATTCGGTGTGTCGGTGTAATGGTGTTCGGTGTTTTGCGTTGTCGGTTTTGTGTGTTGTCAGTTATCTGGTCTCGGTGGTTTGTGTGTCGGCGAAGTGGCGTGTCGGTTTTTTAAAGTAGACCCATATATATATATATATATATATATATATATATATATATATATATATATATATATATATATATATATATATATATATGGGTCCTTTCAGTTTGTTGACATTCCAGAATGCCGACAACCATATGGCCGACACCATATGATTAACATTGGGAGTGCCGACAATGCTGAACCAGCATCTCACTATAGTGCAGAATGGAAAGATTTCCATTCCTGCACTGTAGTGTGATCTTGGAGTTGGTATATTAATGTTACGGGGGTGTGGTGTGTATAGCCCCCCACGGGGGGGGGGTGCAAGGGGGCATAGCCCACCTGGTAGCAGTTTAAAGGAAATTTTATTTTCCTTTTTTGTGGACTTCTTACAATGTCGGCATTCTGAATGTCGATCATATGGTGTTGGCCATATGGTTGTTGGCATTCTGGAATGTCAGAGTGGTGTTGGGGATCCATATATACATATATATATATATATATATATATATATATATATAAATGTGTGTGTGTGCATACATACATATATATATGTGTGTGTATGTATGTATTTGTATTATATATGTTTCACTTCAGAATCCTGAAATATCACAATCCTGAACTTCATAATTCAGAACCAAATATCCTGAAAATTCAAAATCCTGAGTCACAAAATACTGAAAATATACAGGATACAAAGAATGACAATATTCCAGTACAAGGACACAGAGAAACAAATACAAGACAAAGGATAGCACTTTTCACCAAATATGGGCAGGGGCAAGTCCCCCAAGTGCTCCCCCATGTGGAGGGTCTGTGCCCCCCACACCCTGTTACTTAAATATATAAACTCCAAGATTGCACTCCACAGAAAAAAATGGCATACCATCACACGTTCATGACTGCCTGTTGTATTCTTAGTAACATTCCCTTTTAACTTGCTATACTACAACATAACTCATGATAGTGTAATGAAGTGCAATCTTGGAGTTGATATATTTAAGTAGCATGGGGTGTGGAGGCACAGGGGGGCTTGTTACCCTGCCCATACTTGGTGAAAAGTGCTATCCTTTGTCTTGTATGCGTTTCTCTGTGTCCTTGTACTGGAAAATTGTCATTCTTTGTGATTGGTGGAATATAATCTGGTTTGTGTTCTCTATAGTTAATATATGTATCCTGTGTGTTTTCAGTCTTTTGGGATTCAGGATTTTGAGTTTTCAGGATATTGCATTTTCAGGATGTTGGGCTTCCAGAATATGAAATTTTATGAAATTCAGGACTGTGATATTTCAAGATTCTGAAGTGAAACCCTTTTACATATATATATATATATATATATATATATATATATATATATATATATATATATATATATCTATGTGCAAACACATACATATATATATTTGTGTATGGGTTCCCTTCAAAACTTCAAATTATCATAATATTGAATCCCTCTTCATCGAGACAACTTCTCCAAATCTTCAGTACTTCGACCTCCTGCAACAGCGAAAATCAACACCGGGAGAAGAACCACGTGGCCACCATGGTGAACTGTGCCCTTTCTCTACTGCAGTGTAGTCTTGGAGTTGGTATATTTAGTTGGGGAGAGTTGAGGGGAAAAGCCCCCCACTTGGAGGGTTTTCTTGTTTCGCTGTTTGTTTTTTTGTCCTGGTGGTCAAGTGGTTGTTTACCTGGGGTTAGTTTTCATTGTTCCAGGAGTTCGATGTACTGAAGATTTGGCAAAGTCATCTTGATGAAGTGGGTAAGTTGATGTTTTTGTAGTAGAGCCATATATATATATATATATATATATATATATATATATATATATATATATATATATATATATATATATTTATGTGAATTAGAACATATATATATGTTTAACTGTATATATATATATATATATATATATATATTTAACTGTAATGCCACATCATCTGCATACAGCAACTTTGTTGATCTGTCCCCAATGAACTGTTTGCTAATGTAGTGCATCACCAGTGTGAACAGCAGTGGGCTCAGAGCTCAACCCTGGTGTACACCCACTCCCACTGTGAACACCTCTGTGAGTTCAAACACTGTTCGTCAACATGACCAAATCACCTAGAGCCAAATTTTACACCATTGAGTGGCTAGCCCTGTTACAGCATGCAGTCTGTGATCCATGTTCTCGTATCTTGAGGATACAGAGCACCACAGTAGATGCCCAAAGTGGTTGTTCTGTACAACCCTTCCCCAAAGGGCACCATTTAGAGTCTGTGCTGCTGCTGCCCACACCACCATTCTTTGGTGGGTTTGAGATGGAAACACTCAGCATGTTTTTTGGAGATGGGAAAAACCCCACAGAGACACAGGGAGAATGTGCAAACTCCAAACAGGCATTGGTCAGAGGTCAGGATCGAACCTTGTACATGGGAGGCAAAGACCTTCACCATTATGCCAACTGGTCTCTCTCAATCAAAATCCTATCACACACACAAATAAATGCAAACACATGCACACATGTGTGCATATGCATACATGCATGTGCCGCACACACACAAACACACAGACACACACACACACACACACACACACACACACACACACACACACACACACACACACACACACACACACACACACACACACAAACACACACACACATATACACACACACATATACACACACACATGTGCACATTCATAGACCCACACCACAGTCCTGGTACCTGCCCCTAACCTATCTGCCTTCCTGCAGTTCCCTCACCCTCATAATAGTTGAAGTGCTATTATGGCATGTATATATCATGCTCTGGTGGTCTATCCCCCCTCGCCCTGATCCCTGTTCTACTGTCGGTACTTTTATGGCACTTTAATTGCTGATTTAACCCTGGTATATAGTGGTTCTCCGTACTCCCAGCCCAATTCCCATACTGCCATCGCCGCTGGTATAACACTTACATTAAGTGTTATCTTTAGTGGTCTAGTGCATTTCCCCACTGAACCTCATATCATGGTCATGGTATGTAGTTGAACATGGCCTTTTGATCATGTTCAATATCACAATGTGTTGGAGATTGTCTGTGCTGATTTACATGTCTGAGTGTTTTCTTGAATCACTGCCCAGAGGTGGTTCCAGGGAAAGAGTTAATTAGCATATGTGTCTTCCACCAGAATGCCATATTAGCATTCAGCATAGTCATAGGGCCAGTGATATGTGATGCTGCACGTCTTCATGGTAGAGGACTCTGCAGCACCATGCTGAAACAGAGAAAAGGTGCCACTCACGAATCCTAGCCTTTGTCTTGAAATCAGCTTACTGTGCATTCCTGGTAGTGACAGGATTGTTTTGAATGGCTAACTTACTTTCTAAATCTTGATATGGAATTCACTAGCACTATGAGAATGCCTTTCAAATGGAAAAAGTAATGCCTCTCCATCTGGCTTGATGCATCGAAGCAGCACTTGAAATTCAGAATATTAGTATAAATGCAATTCACCAATAGTCCTTTTAACTAAATGCTCTGGATATTTCCACATTTTAACCTTCCATGAAGTATAATCACTGTTGTTCTACTTGGCACATTACAATCACAGGTAAAAGGGACTTTTTTGCAGATTAATTCCAAAATACATACAATCCTCATCTTTTCCCATTTCTTGCAGTTATGAGACATTCTTTTTTGATCTATAATAGGCAAATTTGGTTAAAGCTACATTTATTTCAACAAATCTATAGAATTTCTTTGTTTTTTTAGAGACTAAAATAGCATTCGTAGCTAGCTTTTATACATCTTCCCATTAGCTTTTATGCTGGTGAAAGCCATGCAGACTACAAAGACATGTTGCTATATTCCAAAATCAAATGTTTTTATGACTGTTGCATATTCTTATATGATTGTTTACAATTTGGGGCATATGTCTCACTTGCCCGTTATTTTGCAGATATGTGGTACATAACATAGAATGCGTACATTATTAATTGTTCACAAAAGTATGAACCTCTTTGCTTATAAGGTATAGACTATTATCTGATAATATTTTTCTGGTAAACCCATGTCTGGCAAAGATAGATTTCAATATCATGATAACACTAGGACTGGTAATTACATGCAATTGAATGATTTCTGGGTATTCCACATAAAGTGGTAACACAAATCAATATATTAACACAAATCTAAAACAAATCTGTGGCCACTTTCATCTTTTTGCAAACATCATGTGTACATCAAAGGAAGATATAGCACTTTAGGTGGTAACACTTTCTGACTGACTGATTTTTGCAAGTATACAGACTCCATAACCTTGAATTATTTGTTCAGTCTGCTTTGACATTTTATACCACTGAAGAACACCATGTGCTTTTGTTATATTTAGTTATTCCTATGAGTGATTCATGAATCTTGAGTAACAGGGATCATAGTATTGACAGACTAATAATCGTATCACTATTAGGTTCATAGGTTCATAGGTTCATACTAGGCTATCTGCCCAAGGGCATTTATAAGCCTAGCCCAGAGTTTTTGTGGCTTTTGCCACCCCTTTAGTTTGAAGAAAACTATGCCCATTATTTTGCTGTGCCTCTGTCAAGCAGTGACACTGAGGTTACTGATAAGTAAGCTTATTGATAAGTAAGCCTTTCTCATCATGATACAGGTAATATACTCTATTTTCTGAATGCATTGATCTAGCACTATTTGTCTAACCATTCATGACAGCATTTCATTGTTAATAAATTGTTCTCTTTAATGTCTGGTTTCTCAGCAACGTATAGAACTGCCATATCTTCTCTGCCAAGTCACCTGATTTACTCCAGCAAGTACGCTCTCCAAAATGTATCTGCAATATGCATCATTTTACCTAGTTTAAATTGAATATAGATGTCATATCATATATTGCAAACTGAGTAACTTTCTTTGACGTCTTAATGATGACCTATGAAAAGACTGTTTCTGAAAATGCTCTCCAGTGGCCTATGGTCTGACTGCACAGTAACTGATTTACCATAGATGTGATCATGGAACTTTTTTACAGCCACCCATTCTTCTTCTGATTGGGCACAGTGAATTTGAGCATCTCTGAAACCCTTTAACCCATACACAATGGGGCTACCATCTGCAGTAATACTGCTCCTAGCCTTTTTGCCAAGCATCATCTTGAAGTCTAACTGGTAATGAAATGTACCTGAATTTCAAAGGCGACGTCTCAGCAATTAGTTTTTATGACTTGTTTAGCTGTCTCCCATATTCCTCTGATCAGAACCTTGAAGCAACATGCTCTTGTACCTTCCTGAGTGGAAGTAATCCACCTGACAAATTTGTAATGAACTTAAAATATACTGCAGATAGATTGCCAAGGAATGACATAAGAGATGCCTTGTGATGGGTGTTTCTGCAAACTTGCTACAACACTAATTTTGTCTGTGTTTGGCTTAAGAACTGCAGGAAATCAAGTTCTGCCTCATACCTTAAAAAGCAGGCATACAGATTTGGCACTTTTACTTGTCCAGTTTCATCTACAGTCTGTCCTGCATCCTAGAGCATTGCAAATTATATTTCTGTTTTATAGCTTCCTCTAACATAACATTATCAATTATGCTTCTTCTCACCTTTGGTTCCTTTCAGCTACTGCTGCATGAAGAACATCTGTGGCTGAAGATATTCCAAAAGTAAAGCTGAAAATCCTTTATATTACCAGAGGGGGATTGGATGTGTCAAGCTTTGATCTGGCTTTTTCTAGACTAATTTGTCACAGTTCATGACTGGCATTCAGCACAAAGAATAACTTAGCATTAGTAACAGAGGAAAAGCTTTCTTCAGCATTCTGAAGTTGTTAAGATTCCATCTGAAATAACTTATTTAGTTTTAAGGGTGTGTATAAAGTCTCATTTTGCCGTTGTCACTACGTTCTTAACTCATTCTTCCATTTCTACTTTTCTTAGGCCTGTAGCTGCCGTATGTGACAATTCCTTGTCTGTGCAATTGCAGCTCACTTTGGTGCACATTTAACTTCACTAAGTGAAATCTTCCTATGAGATTCATTTCAGGTTAAACCAATAAAAAAATCAGAATAGCTATACAAAATATCACCTACAAAATATCACCTACCTTGAACAGTCTATTATAGACTTCATTGAAGCACTTACAACTGTAGTTCTGTTATTACTCTAGCTTTCCTAGAAGAAACATACATATTGCAATTGTCTTGTTCACTGTTAAGTTTCTGTGAGTGTGCATTTTGTGGCCATGTGCACATTCACAGTGGGTCTTCTCAGCATTCCCAGTGTTTTCCAGCTGTTCTTCTTACACTCTTTAACATCAAAAGCAGTGTCACTGAGCTTACATTTATGACTGAGTAATATTCATGCTGTTGTCAGCCTGTCTCTGTTAACCATTGTCTGAATGCACCGAACAAATACTCTTAGTCTTACTAAGTGCCTCACAAGTATTACATCCAATATATTTGTTAACACTATCTGTTTTTCCAAGGACACTACCTTGAAATTAGCTTGTATATTGCCCCCTCCTCCAACCAAAGCCACTATCTGCTTTCTGTTTACCCTTCACTCCCCTGCTAATAAGCTTTCTACCTCCATTCTTAGTAATCTATATAACCATTTCTTAAATATATTTTTTGTGCTTAGTTGGAGCAGCCTTACCTCTAGCCCCTTCCTTCCTCTTTCTCTTTTCTTCTAACATCTAACCCTACTCTTCTAGGATTTTAATTATTTCCCTACCTTCCAACTTGACTCGTCTACATGTTATTATAGGAGTATTAACTGTACCTTTATAAGAATGTTTTACAATATGCACATGCTTATTTTATTATCTTTTTTTATAACTGCATTTTTTTTTTCATTTTTTGTATGCATTTTGTAATTCACTTTTTATTCTAATTGTAAACACTGCAATCTGGAGCTTTTCTCATCAGGTCTCTGCTGAAAAAGGGTACCTGCTCAGCTAGACTAACCCAGTCAAGAAATGGCAAATAAATAAATAAATAAATATTCCAACTCTGCTCTCCTAATAAAAAAAAGTCCTAGATTTGTGTGGGACACACAAGGCTGTTGTGTCCCGGAGAGCTTTCCTTTTCACAAGATGGTATGACCTCAGAGTTCGTATGTATAAATATCATGAGGTTTTGAAGTGCAGCTCCCACATCGGGTTGCAGGACGACTTGGCTGACTGCAAAAATTATTTTTTCTTAATTTAGCTGAATAGATTTACACCATGTTTCATTATGTTACCAAACTGTTTCTGACCTTCTCAGAGCTTCCAAACATGACTAATAGCACTTTAATATGATCACTGATGACTTTGGCCACATTGTTTGCATGAGGCATGGTACTCAACTATTTGTTTATTATCAAAAACATCTTGGTCTCAATATAGTTACTGTCAATATTCACTTTATTTTACTTTTCATTTATTTTGTTTCTATTAAGTTGCGTTTTAGTTTGCCCTTATTTTCATTTTCACGTTTTTATTATTATTTTCCATGCTTCCATTTGCAAAGTCATGCATTTATGCTGATTTCATGAATGTTCACTCACTCTGCACAAATCTAATTATCAAGTGTCAGGTCTTCCAAAAAAAACAGCAGTTATTTCTGCTTCATACAAACAAAACAAATTTACTTTTTCATGACAAAGCAGACAGGAGAAATATGTTCAGATGCTATCATTTCAAATCCGCAGTTTGGAAAATAGAACATTGTTTTGATTTACCTCAGTAAAAAGAAATTTGCAGAATAATTTAATTTGCATCTATTCCTCATGGAAAATCACACTCAAAATTGCCAACTGGCAAGTTAAAAAAACAATGCAGTATATAAAAAGCACGACTTAATGCATGTGCCAGTCCAAGTTATATGTCTTAGCCCTTCTGCACTTGGTTAGAAACACTTTCTTACAGTGTTCATGCTCAAGCTGTTAAATTGGCTTGAAACATTAACTGAAAACTCTACTTTCTGGTGCTGTTCCTAAAACAATTTTCAGACACCTACTTAGGCTTTATTACTTATTGGTAATTATATGTAATGTAAGGAGATTCTTGCAGATGCAGAACCAACAACCCTTTATTCACATGGATCAGCAACTCTGCTTTATATAAAACAGGCTAAAATAACAAAACGAGTCACCTCTTCCTATGGTCTGTTGCAAAAGCTCAGTCTCTCTAGTGACCATTTTCCCTGAGTTTAAATATTTTTAGCTTGCATGGTCAGCACCATGGTGTACAGGGACAGAGCCATAACCACAGCCAAGGTGACCGAGACTTGATTACAGGCTCAGGTATCTGAGGTTCTACCATGGAGGTATGGGTATGCCCATCTTTGGAAGGGGCATTGAACATATTAGCCAAGGCATTTCCAGATGTAAACAGGTTAATGCACTGGAGGGGAACCACAGGATAGGTAAAAAAATTAGAAAAACTCCCTGTTAAATCAATCAAAAGCACAACCCCCAGGAAACCCTGAGGTTCTATATTGCTTTTTGTCTTAGAATGATGGTAGGGTAGTCCAAGGAGTGTAGGACAGATTGGTAGACCCATTGATGCATGGAGTGCACTGGGTAATCCAGAAAGTTTGAAGAAGGGGAACTAAATATATATATATATATATATATATATATATATATATATATATATATATATATATGTATAGATATATATATATATATAAGTCAGCACACCGAAACGAAACCATCAACATTTCAAAACATCGACAGTACAGGTATACGAAACTACAGTGCTAACATGGGTCCTGCAAGGAGGAAGTAAAGGATATGATATGATACTGTACCCATACTACTTCCCCCTTGCAGGACCCATGTTAGCGCTGTAGTTTCGTATACCTGTACTGTCGATGTTTTGAAATGTCGATGGTTTTGTTTTGGTGTACTGACTTTCGATATTTGAACATGTCGTGGGTTTGACATGAACCCATATATATATATATATATATATATATATATATATATATATATATATATATATATATATATATATATATATATATATATATATATATATATATATATATATATATAAAATATGTGTGTGTGTGTGTGTGTGTATTATTATATGATATATCTAGTAACTAAATATGATTACTACAATTGTAACAAACTTTTTATACAATTATTGCTGAACCGATATAAATATATTTACTTATACATTAATAAAATCATATGAAATACATACCTAAAATATCAGAATTCTTCTCTTAAACCTGGTTTTAACAAGGTACCTAAATTAGCAATCCAAATGGCTCAAAATGGCATGTTTAGAAGACTTCAGGCAGAATTTAATAAACTCTTCATGGCTTGCTGAAATTGTGTGCATGTCACAGCATGACAGTCACATGATAACACTCTGATTTGTTTTCAGTAAACGTCTCTGCATAATATAGCTGCACAGACGCAGACATCATGGTATGCTAATTACCACATAGGAAGCTGAATTGTATACTAATCAAGAAATTCAAGATGGTGGAGCTATTTAACAACCTATAAAGCAATCATGTATGCTTAGTGTAGCCTTCTGCCTTGTATTCCATAACCTATACAGCAAAGAAAACTACACTGGCAGGAAAGAATGTTAGGGGCTGATGCAGCTCTTCTGCATGTATATGTGCAACAGGCTCAAGTCTATGCTGCTGCTGCTGACAATAGATCTCAGGCAAGGAGGAGAAGGGTATTTAGATCCCATTTAACTTTTCATGGTCTGCATGAGATAGAAATAGTAGAGTGGTATAAGGTGGTTAGAGGCATACTCCAGGACCTGAAAGCAAGAAGAAACCAAAAGGAACCAACACTTGTGTAGACCAATGTATGTGTAACACTTAGAATATTAGCTACAGGAACTTTTCAATGCCCCACAGGTGACATGCTAGTGGTGTCACAGGCATCAGCATCTTGGATCTTACACCAATTCCTGAATGCTACCCCACAATATACTTGTGCCTATATATATTTTCCCCTACCCCTAAGGACAGGGTTAGAATTATGCAGACATTCTACACCATAGCACACTTTTCTGAAGTCCTGGGTGCCATAGACTGCACACACATTGAGATCAAAGCACCACCTCGCAAACAAGGAAGGGTCTACATCAACAGAAAGGGGTTCCACTCCATTAACTGCCAGGTCGTAATGCTAGGGGAATCATACTGAATGTGTGTGCTGGCAACCCCAGCAGGTACCAGTACTCCCATCTCTGGCTCACCTCACAGCTCTATCAGAGTTTTTTCAGGGATGATGTGCCACAATTCCAATTACTAGGGGATGCAAGGGATGCACTCAAAGCATGGCTGATGATACCCATCAGAAATGCACACACACACACACACACACACACACACACACACACACACACACACACACACACACACACACACACACACACACACACACAGAGGAAGGCTATAATGAGGCACATGCTCAAACAAGAAAAATCACAGAGCATGTGTGAGCTGTTGAAGTCATGGTTTTGGTACCTAGATGGATGGCGGCGGGTTCTGCAATATGATCCCAGTTCTTGTGTGAAAATTATCACAGTCTGTGCTGTCCTACACAACATTATCCTGTGAAAACAGCTGCAGCATGAACATCAAGGGTTAGAAGCAAATATTCCACCACCACTGCCAATGTCACCACATACACACGTGAGAAGTCAGAGGGGAAACTCCTAGCTGCTGTTGGTGTAGCTAGCTATGCCCTCACCCTGGCCAAAAGGCAATGGATAGTACACATGCTGAGCACCTAAGGGGAACACCTTTAATCCTATGCACATACATACAGTAATATTGATGCCAGGCAACACTCACAACCTTTGCTTCCCCATGTAATGGCTGTAAACTACTAGCATCAAACAGACTCAGTCATGACTGACAACAGTTGTAACTGCAGGACTATCGAGGTAAGTGTTGAAACTGTAACATAAAAATAAAAGTGTATGAACACGAATGAATGGTAGACACCTGCCTAAATGAAACTTATAAATGTAGCTACGTAGAATATGTGTAAGTCATCCAGCAATGACATCAACATCTGACATCACTGACATCTGTAATACATAATTATTTAGTTTACCAAATAACTGATGCATGCAGCTGAAATCCTCACTATAGAAAAAGAACTCCAAAAAGTGTATTTATTCCACCATTCTCACAAGTGGAACAATATAGCAATAACCCATGCCTGGGTGTGGGTAATGCTGGATTTACCCACGGTTGGTGTGGTTTGGTCACAAGGGCGAAGCCCGAGTGGCCAAACAAAGCCAACTGTGGGTAAATCCAGCATTACCCACACCCAGGCGTGGGTTATTGCTATTATACAATGACATTATTTAAGGAAAAAAAAAACTTTTCTTAAATAATGGGATTGTATAATGCCTCCTTGCTGCCCTTCCGCAGCTGTCTGGTATTCTGCGGCAGTTCTGATGTACTGCGCATGGGTATGCCTATGCAGTACATCAGAGCTGTGGGCAAAAGCAACAGAGAAAGCAAGATCTCCATTGCTTTTTACAAACTGTTTTGCTATGTTAAATGGGTTTAACATAGCGAGACAGTTTTGAAAAAAGCAACGGAGAATCTCCATTGCTTTTTAAAGCTGTCTCGCTATGTTAAACCCATTTAACATAGAGAGACAGTTTTGAAAAAAGCAACGGAGAAAGCAAGATCTCCGTTGCTTTTTACACACTGCCTCGCTATGTTAAAGGAGTTTAACATAGCAAGACAGCTTTAAAAAAAGCACCAGAGAATCTCCGTTGATTTTTGTAAAGCTGTCTCGCTATGTTAAACTTGTTTAACATAGTGAGACAGTGTGAAGCAATGTAGATCTTGCGTTCTCCATTGCTGTAAAAAAAGAGTTATTGTAATGGAAAAAGTCCAGGCGACCGGACCTTTTTCCATTACTATAACTCCGATTTACAACGTGCAAGCTGACCAATCAGTGTGCATGTTTTTGAATATTAATGGGGGGTCATTGTATAATAAGTATGATTGACTACAGTCTCCTCCCCTTTAAGTTCCTTAGCTGCACAATTGCCTTTCAGTGTAGAGTTAGCCTTCTGAGCAATCTGATGATGCAAATAAGGAATTAACTCCTTAGAATTGGTGAATGCCAAACTTTTGACTTCATGTATCTGATGTAAACATAGTGTAGCCTCTACTCCACTGTTAGGTGCTAATGGTTTATTCTGACTGAAGCAAAACTGAGTAATGCACAGACTCCCTTCACTGAAGTGTCTGTGTCTGATAGGATGCAGTTAAAAAGTGTGAAACTAACTGCAGTGAGCTTTTAAACAAAACCAAACAACCCACATGTTTATTTACTTGGCGTAATAGCACAGTTTCCTGTCTTTGCTGAAAACTGTTGCTGATTGTCATGTATTGATATCAGAACTCTATTAATCCTTCATCACCCCTATGTCAGTCATGTCATGCTGCAGAGTATGGAAGCTTAATAATTATAACCTACCAAAAAACATGCCCATAAATGTTACATTACACCAAACACTGTTATGTGCCTGTCCATCTCTCCTTGTATGGAGCCCTTCACTCCCACTCCTACTTATGGGTGTGTATCTATTATGCTGATGGATGTACAGGCAATCTCAGGGTATGTGCATACTGAGTGGAGACTGCTGATGGATAAGGCAAACATGTTACCTTGATTCAATAGGTGATTGGTGCCACTGTAGCATGCAAGGTTTCAAAATCTGCTGTAGGATTCTCTCTGTCTCATGTTCATGTGATGATAGATGAAATGTTCATCTAATATGATGTGGAAACTGTCCCTACTGTGAAGAAGCATACTGCACACACTTTTCAGGATATCCAGCCCTACACAAACAGCATAGCTACTCAGTCATAATCATTTCAAAAGATATGCCACCCCTTGTTATTTGTAGAAAGCCATGCACACAATTAACTTGTGATTTGCAGTGAGGCTTGCAAAACAGCTACTAGCTGTAAAAGTGTATTGAGGTAGGCATTACTGATACAATTTGGGGCAGACAAATACTTTAGTGTAGCCACTGATAGCCACAGTTGCAGTCCTGATCACATTTAATTAACTAATGACATCCTGACACAATTTGTTAAAAAAAAGGATCATCAGAATTTGAACCCTGGCTCACTTTTACTCTGACTAGGAGCTTACTGCTCTTACACCCTATGCCACAGAGAAAGCTGGACAACAAGTGTATTTTCCATACTCAGTAGTGTCCAGAGTGCTGATGGCCATGCAACACCTCTAAGCTTGTTCATGCAGAGGAAAATGTACTGCATTAAATCGTTCACTGTTTTCCTTAAAGCAGAGAACCACTCGGTGCTTAACATTGCACAAACAAGGAAAGCAAGTCAACAATTATTGATATAATAAAATTTTGGCCCCAACATTTCAAAGATATACTACACCATGCACATCATACTAGCTGCCAGCAATTTCTCCCATAACTTCTTTCGGCGTTTCCCTGTTAGGGGTCACCATAGCAGAACTCTGGTCTGCTAATGATTGGCAGTGGATTTTTATGGTGCCAAGTTGCCAGCCCAATGCTCAACCTTCAAGTAAGGCACACCCATTCACGTACGCACCTACCGGTGTATGTCTTTTACGTCAATTGGCCACAGGGAGGACATGCAGACTTCACACAGAAGGCGCGCCAGCCGAGAATCAAACAGGAGAACCTCTTGCTGTTAGGCAACAACGCTAACCACTGCACTACCACAGTCTTCATATTTAGCAAACCTGTCACATGAAACATTAACAACAAACAGATGTATTATGCAGTTAACAGCAGAGAGACACTCACCTATTAATCCCTGGTTTACTCCCAAAGCACATGGACCTATGAATATTAATGGAAGCAGCATTAGAAATGTTGTTTGGACTGCTGTCTGTATGCCAGTTGTATCAATATGTGTCATTATACTTACGTTCATCATCCTCACGCTGTGTGGATACATGTGCATGGCTCAACTCTGCTGCTGTAAATCAAAACCAGCAATACATGAATATGCACGCTACAGCAATATGCAGTGATTGTCTTAATACACACCCCTGTAATGGAAAGAAAGACATACAAGCTCTTCCAGGAAATACAGCTGCAATCCCACCACCAGGGATGCATTGCTCCCCACTTGCTGAATGCAGTGAGGCCAGAAATATTGTGATGTCATTTGGGGGTCAGTGGCGGTCCACCATTGGTAACCTCCCACAATCTCTTATAACATCTCACTCTGTTGGCTGCATGAAGGATCATGTCTCAGCAGCAGCATCTACAGGCTTTACAGGATCAGTGTCGCCTCCAGCTGCACTGATCAAATTGTTGAGGTCTGTCCAGATTTCATTTCATCAAACAGTATCACCTGAACAAAATAGAAGTCTCTTTCTATGTTGGCAGAGAGCATTAATTATGATGTCATTTTCCTGCAGAAAGAAGTTGTCACTCCTAGGATGCTTGCCCATGAGAAAGACAGTGATACACACATGATAAATTTCCTGTGTGAGCCAATTTATGCATTTATTCTGTGAACAGCACGTCAACATAAACAGTATGCATTCCTGTAGAACAAAAATGTCTGTATAACACTGTCTATGATAAATACTAATGTGACATATTTAACTCATTCCATCCAGTGGAGCTCTGGTAGTTTGCACAATAACTTTCAATGGGCAGAGCCTAAGCTTTTTTTTGATAGAATCAAATTGTATCCTCATATTTCAAGCAAATATCCATGTATTTGGAATCATGGGGTTACTGAAGAAATGTAAATGTCAAACTCTTCAACGCAATCTATTTTTGTAGTGTTAATTGTCTTTAGGTTGTAGGTCTTAAACTGGATTTAATAAGTTGCAGTAAACATAGCAACTATTAAGTTTGTAATATTTTGTAAACAACTTTCAATATCTCAACAACCACACAAGTTTTATTATTATTTATTTCTTTATTTGACATTTGTTTACCTGGAAAGTCTGACTTGGAACAAAGTCAATTTTCAGTGGAGGGCAGGGAAGAAAAGCTCCAGATGCATGTCTTTGAAGTTACACGCATACTGTCAGCAGCATTTTGTTCATCTAACTAAGGATTTGATATGAGACTAAGCAGTTCTGTCATGTATAACTTGGTTGTTGAGATATTTAGAAAAAACATGAAAACTATGACAATATTAATAACTACTATATAAACAACAATTAATATCTATACCTGCAATAGACAGATGTCAAATATTAACAGGTGTGTTTGCCAATGTGAAAGATTTAAGATGAAATCTTTTAATACTTTGTAAGTAGTATGGTTTTGAAATATTAATGCAAATATGAAGAAATAATATTTGATGACTACAGGCATCAGTAGGATGTAACTGCAAAAACACATACAGGCACCACCCAGCTGTAATGGGTTAAAGTAACAGCAATGCTTTCATATATAAGATTTGTAAAACCTACATAACCTGTAATATCTTTACAGTTTGTTAGTGGGTTTAGTTAGAACCCCTGACAATACATATATATATATATATATATATATATGTGTGTATATATATATATTTAGATATATATATATATATATATATATATATATATATATATATATATATATATATATATATATATATATATATATATATATATATATATATATATATATATATAAATATATATAAGAATATATATATAAATTTCTAACCATTTTAGACAGCCATGCCCCATTACGCAAAGTTAGAATTAGAACCAAACCAGCACCATGGCTCACCAAAACGACCAAACAAAAAATCCTCCAAAGAAATAAACAATGGGCCAAATGGCGCTCAACAAAAAGCTCCTCAGACCACCTGCAATTCAGACAGCTAAGAAATGAAACAAAAAAGCCATATTAGCCGATAAAAGAAACTACTACTACCAACTACAACAAACCAACCAAAATAATCCCCAAAAATTCTGGCGAGGTATCAATAACCTCCTACACCCTGGATGCTCTAGTACTCTCTCTCCCTCTGGCTCTGATCACAACAATCCCATCCAAATAGCTGACTCATTTAATACTTTTTTTCACTGAAACCATACAATCCCTAGCCAACCAGCTATCCCCTAACACCCCAGGCTCTGCTACAACCTTTACCAATAATTCTCATCAATTTCATTTTCAGCCAGTGCCCACTTCACTTATCTGTAACCTCATACAGAAACTTAAACACACTACTCTCTCTGCTGATAAATTACCTGCAGAATACCTGCAAAAAGCTGCTAAAGTCATAGCCTACCCCATATCCATCCTCATTAACAGAACTATTTCCGAAGGATCTATTCCCCTAATCTGGAAAGTCTCTCACATTATTCCCCTGCATAAGGGCGGTAACTCCAAAGAGTTGTCCAATTATAGGCCCATAGCTATTCTATCTCCTTTGGCAAAAATAATGGAGAAATGTATACACATGCAACTGTTAACCTACCTACTCGATCACAATTTATTAGCACCCTGTCAACATGGCTTTAGAACATTTCATAGCACCACCTCTGCTCTCTTATCCTTCACTAACCATATTAACAGTAATCGTAATATTGATACTCTATCCTCAGCTGTTTTTATTGACCTGTCCAAAGCATTTGACATGGTGAATCACCACCTCCTTATAGACACACTCAAAAACCTGTTATTGGACTACGATACTATACAGTGGTTCCAATCATACCTACACAACAGGCAACAGGCTGTACTATGGGAAAATACTTTATCTTCCCACGTCCCAGTCACTCTAGGGGTCCCACAAGGATCTATATTAGGCCCATTACTCTTCTCCATCTTTATAAATGACCTTCATTCTGTAATTCCTCAAGCTGACTGTATCCAATACGCTGACGACTCCACACTCATATGTGCTGCTGCTTCTCAATCAGAACTTCAGTCACTAACCCAAATGACCTTTAGTACAGTTGAAAACTGGCTCCTAGAAAGACGGCTTATCCTTTACCCCAAAAAACACAAAAATGCTACTATTTACCCCCACCCGCAGAACCTCCCCACTTAACTTTACTATTACTTCAAATGATAGAACTATAATATCTCCTGAACCAACCACCAAACTACTCGGGGTACTAATAGATAACAACTTGTCCTTTGAACCTCACATTAATAACACCATAAAAATAGTAAACAAGAAACTAGGTTCCCTTTATAGAATAAAACCCTTTCTTACACCCCCAGCGAGGGTTACTATTGCTCGTACCCACCTCATCTCTACCTTGCTCTATGCCTCCCCTATCTATACCAAAATATGTAGAAGTAATCTGAGTAAACTTACATCCTCCTACAACAATATTGCCAGATTTGAAGCTGTATCCTCTTATAGAACTCATCACTGTATCAATCTGAATCAGTTAGGATGGTTAGAGCTGCCAAATTTAATACTTTTCAATCAATTAATAGTAGCCCATAAGATCCTGTATTTACCTCAAAATACACCCATACTTACATCCCTAGTCATCCCCTATAATAACCTCAAGACCTTACGCTCAGCTAATAACCTACTTGTACAAATATCAAAATCCAATAACTTAGCTGGTGACAGCTTGTTCTCCAATACAGTAGGTAAAGCTTGGAACATCCTCCCAAGCCAGCTAACCTCAATATCCTCTGGCAGCTTATTTAAAAGCAAGCTTAAACCCTACCTCAAATCACACTGGCTATGCCCCTGTGTTAACCCAGACTAAGTACCTAACTATTAACTAGACTCCCACAATTCCTAGCCTCCCATGATCATGATCTTGTATTGTCTCACTAATTTTTAGTGAGCTTAACCTTCCTTAGGATTTTTTCTCATGTAAATAAGTATATACCGTGGAATGATCAAACACCTTCATATAGTATCACAACCTATGTGTTAAATATCACTAGACATCCATCCTTGTTTGTTGATCTTCTATACTCTATCTATTGATCTCTAGTGTTTTTCTTCCTTAGGTTTTTGTGAGACCTTAGTATCTCTTATCATAAATTACTAGGTGTTTCTAATTTTGTAATATGTTATAAAGATTTGTACTACACCATTTCTAATGCAAATGTATTAGTCTTATTCATCTATTCTTAGATAAATTTTCCTTTTTCCTACTGAAATATAAAATATATAATCTTAGGCTTGTACTATAATTGTTAAAACTTCTTATGTACCAAATTATACTGTTATTGTCTTTGTCTTGACCTTTTATGTTGTTGAAATTTGCGGAGCTTTTCTCCCTGGGCCTCCACTGAAAAAGGACATATATCCAGCTGGATATATATATATATATATATATATATATATATATATATAGTCTGTATGGGGACTCAAAAACAACAGCATCTTGCTCCAGCAGTCTGACTACATTTCATAATTAAATACTACAGCAAGTAAGAATTTGAAGAACTTGGAAAGCATTATCAAACCTCACAATCCATAGCCAGGCCAGATCCTTAATATATTGAGCCAGTAGTGATTATAGCAATAGCCCATGCCTGGGTGTGGGTAATGCTGGATTTAGCCATGGTTGGTGTGGTTTGGTCATGAGGGCGAAGCCCAAGTGGCCAAACAAAGCCAACCTTCGGTAAAACCAGCATTACCCACACCCAGAAGTGGGTTATTGCTATTATGCAATGACATTATTTAAGAAAAAAAAAACATTCCCCTGGATTCATGAACCTTGCGCCAGGCGCACGCATAGCGTAGGCGCCACAACGCCAGATATGGCCGCCGAGCGATTCAGGTACGATCCAATTCCACGTGCACTACCGGCGTGTGCCTGAGTTGCGCCGCCTCTGGCGTAGGTATGTTAAATACCCCATGTGCGGTGTTGCACCATGCAAATGAAGGCATATAGCAATCCACGAAGTGGCGCAGGCGTAGCATGAGGGCACGGCAATGTAAACCAAAAAAAAACGGTTTACATATATCCAAACATGACATAGGAGTAACGGAAGGCTGTCAACGTCAGGTATCATACCGTTGCAATATGCCAATGGCGAAAGACACCGAGAATGTCAAAAGAAAACATGCACAAAATGTAAATAATGACATAAATGGTATGTCCGCAGAAACCACAGCAGAACCCCAGGACATGTCCGCGGAAGGTGCGAAACAATGAGATAATATGACAATGTCATAAAAGAGCAGTATAATACACATCAGCTTCACAGCCACAATACACCATAGTATGCATGGAAAGCCCCAACCATGGCGCAAGGGTTGCCAAGGAGTGGCGGCAGTGTTCGGCACCGTAACTATGTATTAGTAGTCAATGCCATGCAAATGAGGCAGATAATAGTGAATCGCAAAACCCCCGCCGTAAGGCTGCACCAAACGGCAGCGCAGTAATACACCGAGTGGCCCAGAGGAATACATGTCAACCGCAGAGGGTGTGCCACTGTAGGAGGAAGCACATTGGAGCCCAGCAAACATGGGCTGTACAATGCACATCACAGCAGCAGGACCGGTGTGTGGGGAAATAGTTGTGCTGAGAGCACACAATGCGCACAGAGATGCATGTGCACGAGGATGACTACGTTCCCCTAACCCAGTCATGTGACGGCCGCCCCATCAACAACAACGGATACAGGAAGGTGATGCGGAGAATATGAGGAAATGCGGAAGCAGTGTAATTGGAGTCGTAATGAGCAATCAACACCAATCAACCCACGAAGGGCAATTGGCGGTAGCTGTTAACTCTGCATGCAGAAACCCGCAAAACGGGATGGGGAGGCATATGAATGCAAAGAAAGTAGGGGATGTAGCAGAATTGCAAAGAGTGAAGAACCGATACAGCACAGCCAAGTAGAGAGGTAGCCTAACGGCGGCAGACAAAATGCATGATATGCCATGTCCCAGAAACGACACATGACAGGGCTCTGCAGGATGCAATCCAGGAAATAGTAGGTGCAATGTGCAGAAACAGTAAGGTAAGGTCTAAAGCTAAACCAATGCAGGCAAGTGTAATGTAACACCAAAGGCAACAGCGTTGCAGTGCCAACGGTAAAACACGGAAGATAATCCACAGATACGGCCACACAGACACACCCAATGACATCACCGGGTGTACAGCACAACAGTATAAAGTGTGAATGCACACAACACACAGCGCGTATTCCCAAATGCCGCACTTTAGGTGTAAACACACGGGGAACTTTTAAAATGTATATGTTGGGTGCCGCCGTGGCCGTGATACATCAGCATGTGTCAGAGACAGACGGAGTTGCAGAGGAGGGTGCCGACAACTACCGTAGGCCTCAGAGGAGAAGGAGAGTGTTCAGACCAAGGGTAACCTACCAGGGGCTTCAAGACCTGGAGATAGTAGAACGTTACAGGGTGGACAGGGACACGTTACAGCAAATAGCGGAGCTGTGCCGGCCATGTCTGAGAACAAGAAACAACAGAGAGGAGCCCATCCCAGTGGACACAAAGGTATGTGTAAGCTTGCGAATACTGGCTACAGGTACCTTTCAAAGGCCAACCGGGGATATAATGGGCATCTCACAGGCATCAGCATCCAGGGTACTACACCAGTTTCTGGATGCCATGTTACGACATGCCCATGAGTATTACTAAAAAAGGAACCAGTAGACAGTACAACTTTCGCCACAGAGAGACAACTGATAAGCCACAGGGTACAAAAGTTTAATAGAGTGAAGCGCTTTTCGTCTGCTCGACTAGCAGACTTCATCAGACAAATACATGTGCTATTGATTACAATTTATACCTATGGTGACATCATTAATTAGCATCAGTGCAATTTCTAACTAATAAGGCTTAATAAGAACATAAGTTAAAAACAGCAGTTAAAACACTAAATAAGCATATTCTTAAACTAAGACATCCTGATATTAGTCAAATATTTAAAATTTAAAACTAAATGGAGTTAATTAGTTTATATGAATTAAATGGAATAATTTTAGTAAAAATACAATAAATTTAATTAAAATGAATTTGAATTTAGTTTGAATAAATCCGTTCCCCACACCGCTCAAATTAAATCGAATGAATATAACTTCTGTAAAATAAATACAATCCATACTGCATAAATAGTCACGTATTATTTAAACAGATTAGCTAAACACTACCTAATACTACCATAACAGTTCCCAAAAACCTCATATATAGTACACATAGTGGTGCACAGTTGGAGCTAAAGTGGGTAATGTATTTACATAATGGTGTTAGCTACAACTCACTGTTAGGTCATACAGCAAGAATGAAAAATGTCAAGCTGTCGTTAACAAATGAGTACATAAATAATAAATACATATTCACTGACCTTAAGTGGCTAAGTAATGTACATTATGTATAGAACTTCGTGTATAGTGAGAAAAGTAAATAAACTACTCGTAACCAACTCACTAACAGTAATAGTGTCCTAATAGTAGGCCAAGACGCTATCTTAAAAGACTTTTTAGTTTTAAGATGCTACTAATCGAGCAACTATCATTAAGGCCTGGTTGTGCATAAGCATTCAACCTAATCTGCCACTTTAATTCGGACTCCTCAAGCAGTAGTTTTAGAGGAGCACCTCTTTTCTTTTCTGATATCTGATCGATAACAATGAATTTAAAGGAATGGTCACTAAATGAAATTAAGTGTCTAGCTAATGCATTTTCTTCCTTCCTTTTCTTCATTGCATACTGGTGCTCATAAATTTGCTCTCTCAATTTACGTTCGGTCTTCCCTACGTAGAACCCTGGGCACTTCTGGCATTGTGCCAAATAGACAACCATGCTTGTATTACAAGTTGCTCTGCATCTCATACTGAAACAAGAACCATTTACACAAAATCTATTTGTTTCGTAAATGTACTTACAATAATTACAATTCTGGCATTTGTACATGCCTGGTGTTCTTACTTGGCTGGAATTAGAGTTTTCAAGGAGGGATTTCATGTTTTTACCTCTCCTGAAAGTTATGTCTAAATGGTCACCTAGTTTACTCAATAAAGTAGCATTATTACTGAATATAAGCCAGTTTTTCCTAATGATATCTACTAAAGGGTAAATGTTAGTTGAAAAAGTAAGAATTAATTTAGAGTTACAAACATGTGGTGGCTCTTTACCTATAGTATTCAAACCAGGCGCTACAACAGTTGGTACCTGACTTGTGACATCGGCTAGTTTACACAGTATAGGTTGATAGATTCCTCTACTCCTTTTATCACTAACTTCCTTAACCAAGGCATTCAGTAGTTGCAAAGGGTAACCTCTATGTGTGAACATGTTAACAAGTAGCTCACACTCATGGGTAAAATCCTCATCTAGGCTAGTAATTCTAGCGGCCCGTACCAATTGGCCCTTGATTACTGATCTTTTCTGGTAACTAGGGTGGCAACTACTGTAATGTAATAGGGAATTAGAATATGTACCCTTCCTATAAATCTTGGCTAAGTAAGCTTTTAAGTTGACATTCTTAATTAACCAAACATCCAAGTAAGCTATTGCGTCATTGCTAAAAGTGGATGTAAAGTTCAGGAAGTCAGTAGTGGAATTGAAATATTCTAAAATGGAACTACTGTCTGTCTCTCCACCTTTTAACAGGATGAAAATATCATCCAGATAGCGTGTGTAATACTTAATTTTACCCGTCAAAGTGTCATTATGTAGTACATATAAATTCTCCCAATGTGCCATTACCATATTTGCTAGGCTTGCCCATGGGAGCCCATAGCCACAATTTTTGAAGGTAGAAGTTATCCCCCAACATAAAGTAATTGTTGTACAAAATCATGTCCAACAAGTCTAAGACTAGAGCAATTTCAGCTATTGAGGCATTTTGTTTCTTAAGATATATAGCTACCCAGTCAGTGGCGATGTTCAAAGGGATACAAGAATATAGATCTTTTACATCAACAGTCATAAAATTACATTGATCATCGAATTCCAATTCAGATATTTTAGTTAGAAATGACCACGAATCCTTACAAATCTGATTTTCTCCTACTAAGTATTTTTGCAGGATGTGGTCTACTAACTTAGCGCAAGTATACGTAGGGGAACCTCTACTATCAACTAAGGGGCGCATGGGTGGGTCATGCAGCCCCTTATGGATCTTAGGTATCCCGAATATACATGGAAATCTGGGATGAGTAGTCTTCAAATAGTTAAATTGGTCTTGGTCCAGACAACCATCCTGGAACATCTCTTCCAAGGTATTTTTGATCGTATTGTACGCCTTCCTTGTTTCTGAAATAGAGCTCAACACGTAAGCATCCCCATCAAGGAGGTTGGTCATGCGGTCGAAATAATCAACCTTATCGAATATCACTACACCCCCTCCCTTATCTGGTTTACAGATGCGCAAATTGTGGGACCTTACATAATCTATCAAATCGGTTTCTTTACTAAAATCATTACCCCGATTATGTCTATGTAAAAATGGAAAGGAATACCTTAGGTCTAATTCGCACATATTCTCAAACCATTGGATGGTGGGGTGTAGTGGGGGGTTGAATGTACTTGCAACCCTCAAGTTGCTTTTCGTGTCTCTTTTAGGCTCATTTCCAAACATCAACTGGAAATTTAATTTACGTGAAAAAAGCTTAATATCAACAATTGTGTTTACTAGATTGATGTTATGTTGGGGTACATAAGAGTGGCCTTTAGCCAATAATTCTGCCAACTCGCTACTTATTGCAACATCGGAAAAATTGTAAATATAAAAATCACCTGTGCTGTTTGTGGTGATATTAGGTTTAACAGCCCCAATACCTATATTACTACTGGTTCCTTTTTTAGTTTTCCTGGTTTGTGTCTGCGAAGGATTATATGCCCATGAGTATATATACTTCCCCAGATCTCAGGAGGAGTTTGCTAGCAATATGCGCCACTTCCACCGTGTGGCACAATACCCGGAGGTACTGGGTGCAATAGACTGTACGCACATACAAATCAAGTCACCACCTGGGGAGCAGGGTAGACACTACATAAACCGCAAGGGATTCCCCTCCATCAATTGCCAGGTCGTGTGCAATGCGCAGGGCATTATCATGGATGTGTGTGCTGGCAGCCCTGGAAGCTACCACGACTCCCATATCTGGCATGCCTCACAGCTGTATCAGGTATTCACCAGGGGGGACATTACACAAGGCCACCTTGTGGGGGATGCTGGCTATGCAATGGAGCCGTGGAAAAAGAAAAGACACCCATCCCCAAAGTGTTATTGCTATTATGCAATGACATTTAAGAAAAAAACACTCCCTGGATTCACTTGAACCTTTAGCCAGAGCATGCCTTAGTAAGGTGCCACAGCGCCAGATATATGGCCGCCAGAGAAAGCGATTCAAGAGTCACCGATCCAATTCCAGTACACTACGTGCGCCAGTTCTTAGCCTCCGAAGCATTAATGGTAGTAAACACCCCATGTCGCGGTGTTGCACCATGCAAATGAAGGCATATAGCTGATCCACGAAGTGGCATGGAAGTACATTAACATAAAGACAGTGTAAACCAAAAAAGCGGTTTACATTTACCCAAACATATGACATAGAATGGAAGGCTGTCAACGTCAGGTATCACACCGTTACCCAATATGCCAATGGCGAAGACACTGAGAATGTCACAAGAAAACATGCACAAAATGTAAATAATGACATAAATGGGTATGTCATAGAAACAGCAGAACCCCAAGGACATGTCGGAAGGTAATAGAAGATAATATGACAATGTATCACATTAAAAGAGCAGTATAATACACATCAGCTTCACAGCCACAATACACCATGAGTATGCATGGAAAGCAAACCCACAGCGCCAAAGGGTTGCCAAGGGAGTAGGCGGCAGTGTTCGGCCGTAACTGTATGTATTAGTAGTCAATGCCATGCCAAATGAGGCAGATAATGTAGTGAATCGCCTTAAAACCCCCACGGTAAGGCTGCACCAAATGGCACAGTAGATAATACACCAAGTGGCCCAGAGGAATACATGTCAACGGGTGTGCCACTGTAGGAGGAAACACACATTGGAGCCCAGCAAACATGGGCTGTACAATGCCACATCACAGCAATGAGACCAGTGTGGGGGAAATAGTTGCGCTGAGAGCACAATAGCATGCAGAGATGCATGTGCGAGGATGACTCGTTCTCCAACCCAGTCAATGTAACTGACAGCCCGTCAACAACAAGGATACAGGAAGGTGATGAGGAGAATATGAGGAAATCACCGCGCAGTGTAATTGGAGTAAGTAATGAGCAATAATCAACCCACGAAGGGTGAACTCTACATGCAGAAACCTGCTTAAAACAGGGATGGGAGGCATATGAGATGCAAAGTAGGGATGTAGCAGAATTGCAAAGGTGAAGAACCGATACAGCACAGCCATAGAGGTAGCATAGCCAGACAAAATGCATGATATGCCATGTCCCAGCGAAAAAGCACATGACGAGGCTCTGCAGGATGCGGAAATAGTAGGTGCAACGTGCAGAAACAGTAGGTAAGGTCTAAGCTAAACCAATGCAGGCCAAGTGTAATGTAACACCAAGGCAACGAAGCGTTGCAGTGATAAAACCGCGGGAAGATGAAATACGAATGCGGCCGCACAGACACATAATGACATCACCCGGGTGTACAGCACCAACAGTATAAAGTGCGAATGCACACAACACACTGTGCGTATTCCCAAGCGCCGCACTTTTGTATGTAAAGGGAACTTTTAAAATGTATATGTTGGGTGCGCCGTGACCATTGATACATCAGCATGTGTCAGAGACGGACCCGGAGTTGCGGAGGAGGTGCCGACAACTACCGTGGGCCTCAGAGGAGAAGGAGAGTGTTCAGACCAGGGTAACCTACCAGGGCTTCAAGACCTGGAGATAGTAGGCGTTACAGGGTGGACAGGGAACCGTTACAGCAAATATGAGCTGTGCCGGCCATGCCTGAGAACAAAGAAACAACAGAGGGAGCCCATCCCAGTGGACACAAGGTATGTGTAAGCTTGCGAATACTGGCTACAGGTACCTTTCAAAGGCCAACGGGGATATAATAGGCATCTCACAGGCATCAACATCAGGGTACTACACCAGTTTCTGGATGCCATGTTACGTTATGCCCATGAGTATATATACTTCCCCAGATCTCAGGAGGAGTTGGCTAGCAATATCGCCACTTCCACCATGTGGCACAATACCGGAGGTACTGGGTCGCGATAGACTGTATGCACATACAAATCAAGTCACCACCTGGGGAGCAGGGTAGAGCTACATAAACCACAAGGGATTCCCCTCCATCAATTGCCAGGTGGGTGTGCAATGCGCGGGGCATTATCATGGATGTGTGTGCTGGCAGCCCTGGAAGCTACCACGACTCCCATATCTGGCATGCCTCACAGCTGTATCAGGTATTAGCCAGGGGACATCACACAAGGCCACCTTGTGGGGATGCTGGCTATGCACTGGAGCCGTGGATGATGACACCCATCAGAAATGCACACACACACATGCAAGAATGCCATAATGAGGCACACGCACAAACCAGAATAATCATAGGCGTGTGTTTGGGATGCTGAAATCATGGTTCCGGTGCTTGGATACATCCGGTGGAGCCTGCAGTACTCTCCAGGCACATGTGCCCACATATTCATAGTATGTGCCATGCTACATAATATGATCCTGCGGAAACAACTGCTGCAGGGACATAATGGTGAAGGGCCACAAAGCCCACCACAACTGCCAAGGCAAGCACAGGCACAGAGGGTTCAGCACCATGTACACGCTGTGCCAGCCCCAATAGGCAGGCAGGGCGTTACCCAATATGCCTATGCCCTGGCAAAGAGGGAGTATAGCACATACTCTGATAGCGTAGGCCCCATGGACTGACACCTCCCCTACCTGCACACACAGTGAAATGGGCGGCACACAAACATGGCCGTAATGTGTACCGTATGGGTGGTCCCATAATGTGACTCCAACATAGGTAGCACCCAAACACTGCACACCCAACAGCCAGCCCGGAGCATGGAGCGCCAACACCTTAACGTGCAGCGGGTCCTGCAGCGAGCGGCGTTGCCGTATGCTGCCACGTTCACGCAAGGTGTATACATATGTACATATGTGCATACACAGATATGGAGATAGATATCATTACACATAGAAATATATGTACACATACACATATATAAAAGTACAACAGGTAAGACAGGGAATCAGAGGGATGCAAGGTGACAGAGAAGTAAGGCCGATATCTGTACATAGTAAACATAGTGAGCGACAACCTGAGTATCCGGGAGGGTTGACAGAACAGGAACGCCACCCATGGAAAGGTCAACCTACCTAAATGCATAATCGCGAGTCGGGATGATCGCCAGACCCGCGGTACAGTAACAGTACGTAATGCGGGTAATATTATTAGGATATGAGAGCGGGAGGTAGACACACGCCCGGTGATGAGCAACGCCCAGGTACTGTGTGCAACCGTCCCTGTGACAGCGGCAGTATGTGTATGTGTGCGGTGAGGGTGTCATGTGTTCACTGTGCGAGTGTAATGTGTGTGCCACTGTAAAAATGTGTATGTAGGTGACATCAACTGTGACAGGCGTAGTGGAATAACATGTGTAGGCATACAGTATAGGAACCACAGGCGTATGTACAGCAGTACCCCAAGTAGTACTGAGAGCCCCTCCCTGGCTAGGTGGCGGCGTAAAAGCGATGCAAGCGAAAATGTCCCAGAATGTACCACAGGACTATAGCCAACATGAAGTACAAAGGGCGGTATGTACAAACCATGACCGTATGTATGACACCGATATGTTAATTGCAAAGCGATCGTCGGCAACGTTACACAGCAATAGTCATGTACGTGAGGAAATGCATGTGCTACCCGGCACCGATGCGTGGCTACGTGCGGCCCGTAAACACGCTGTGTGTTCTCACGAGTGTCAAACAAGCAATACGCCACCCGAATAGGTGGCAACCGGTAGCATACAGGCCGTCCCAAGTACAGGACCACAATGACTGTAAATATCCGGGACAAAATGCCAGGGATGAGTGACGCGTCTGAACAACGCAGATATACTACCGATGTGACCAGGAGGAATACATGCAGGAAGCACACATGCAGGCGATACGACGCAGGCGACATCAACGAACCTACACTCCCAGAACAGCAGACAGGTAACTTGCAGCTCCCCAGGCAGGGATGGAGCACACACACAAGCATACCGTGTATGTAGAAATGCAAGGCCCACAACCGGTACCCGTCACCCACAACCCCGATATACCCCATCGCACATATCAAAGGGATACAAGCCGCAATAGCAGCACAAACATACAGGCAGTCAATGACAGCGGCATAACGCAACATCTCGCGTGGGAAACACTATCAGCAGTGGATGCATACCTGCATCCGTTGTTTAAGGAATACAAGAGCTATGTTACACATCCGAGATGCAAAGCGCCATGCGACAGGCGTAGCCAGGACAGGGACACCCACGTATCGAACATAATACCATACCCAACACACACAATCCACGGCTAACACCACTGCGAAATGTACCTGATGCCACACATAGCGGCTGCGGTTGCACATAACATAACACAATACAGACCATCTCCACGAAGGTAGTGCAAATAACCAGCGCCAAGGAATGAACCATGCCCTAGTTACGGCCGTGCTGTATGAATGGAGTAGATGCACAGGTGATATAGCACAAGTACACAGAGGAACAGCTATTGGTGTGATGAACCCACATGTAGCGGGTGGCCCTTTGGCGGATGGATATAAGAAGACTCCTAGGATATTATTCAAACTGTATGCTCATACCGAACCACAAATAAAAATGGATCGAGTGAGAAAGCTATAGCGAGACTACCGCCAACGGAAAGCGGAAGGAAACACAGGAAAGGTATGTAGAACCCAGAGATGTACTGGTGTGTAGCGCGATGTGTATGAGCTGCACTGTATGTGAGCGGTGTTTGTAAGTAAGGATACCTGTCCATAAAGCAGAGAGTGGTGAAAGGTGGTTATGTAGTGCTATCCGCTGAGCATACCAGCGACTGTGGACACCATGTGCACAGCAGTGGGACATCATGTACACAGCGGGATAACCCAAGGGCTGCCACAGGGGCAAAACACAGAACAATGCCACCACTGCGCCCGATGCTGGCAGTGGATGTCCAACAAGGAAGTGCCACAGCGGGGATGGGACATGTATGTATGCTGTCACAGCACATGTGTATGGGCATATACCGTCGATGTCATCACGTAATGTCGCTGACGTGCGGTATGCCTCTCGCCAGTAGGGGTTACTATGTCAAGTATGTGTAATGTAAAGCTGTCATGGTGGATGACAGACATCATACACAGTATCACAGGCATAGCATGCATAATGGAGGTATGGCCTAGTGTTATGTACGCTAACAGGATATGTATGGCCTGTACATATGGGACAGAGTAGTAGCAGAATAGCCACCGAAATGGAAGGAACACCAAGTAACCATGTCCAAACGATCTGTAGCAGGTGCAATGTGTGCAACAATGAAGTCCGGCGGAGTCCATGTGTAAACACATGTGCAGTGTACACAGTAGTGTCACCTCCCCATGGTAGTGTCCACTGAACAGCAGAGGTGGATGTCAACTGCATGTCTACACAGTACTGCTGCTGTGGTGGTACCATGACTATGTGTCACCCTATCAGCAAGGGAGCTATCACATGACCAGTGCCACAGTGTGTCCCTGTGGGATGTGCACAGGACCTACGTTCCACAGCATGGTGTGTGTTGTGTCTACTTGGAGTAACACAGAAGCCCAGGCCATGCAATGTGGCATGTGTGCACATATGCAGGAGTGCTTCATTCACCCGCCCACTGCAATTGCCATGTATGAGTACTACATGCATCACTAATCACGGAGGACATGGCCCATGTCAGAGTAGATGACACCCCTGTGTATGTGGTATGCAGATGAGTACAGATGTGTTCCCGTCTGTCATCCATATGTAAACTGTCTGAGCCTGGTATACATCCGCGGCATGATAATGCGTGCCATGTAAAGTCATTAGCCGTTGTGGAAGGTACACCACGAATGTGTTATTGTAACCCTGCCCGTGTGTAGATATTGTGTATGGCACAGGTACAAAGGCTACCTATGTACCAGCAACACACACAGTACAGATATGTGTGGCCCTGCAGATGTGTACCCATGCCACAGTGGAATATGGCAACCACAGCACCATGTGGGGCATGTGTGTGTACAGCAACCATGTACAATGTGATATGCATGTATGGGGACAGTATCCATGTGATACCCAGTGGATGACTGTTGCTATGCAAAGGTGATGTGTATGCACCATGTGTGATGTATCCTGGCCTTAATGACATCCTACGATGTATCTGCCACACCGACACCTGTATGGTTGTTATCAGTATGAGCTGGTGGAGCTACAATGGTGCCAGGTATGTAGATGTGGGATATCTAGGCATGGACAGTACTCTGTGACAGCATGTTGTGTATGTAAGCAAATAGTGAACATGAGGGGCCACATGACTGAGGACTGTGTAATGCCACATGTACCTGGCATGTAGTAGGTAGCATGATATGCTTGCACCACTGTGTGTCCTGTCCAGGATTCATATAGCCTAACATCCTGAGACACAGGGTATGATGTGATGGTGGATGTGTACATTACCAATACCAGAATGTGGAATGGTGCTGAAGGGCAATGTGGGGACAATGTCTGATCTGTTACCCTCTGTACCACACCAACCACCCATGCAATGGTATGACAGGTGGCCAGCATGTGTATGTGGCGTGCTGTGGCACACAGAGGCCCAACAAGGGTGCCAGTAAAGGCATGGAGGTCATCAATGAGTGTGTGGAAACACGGATGTGAGGGCGTGCCCCAGTGCCATACTGAATGGTCCAGTCATGGGTGTATGAATGCAGTCCCACAGGTGCAATGCAGTACCACCCATGTGTAGTGTGATAGATGCGGTAGTGTGGTGGTCAAGGTACACAACGTCCAAGAACAGGCTAGCAGTTAATTCAGTGGGCTGCTGCGGAGACACATACCAAACAGGTTGGCGGGACATAACAGCTAGGGAGATCGGAAGGTGACATTGGGACAGTGTCCTAGGACATAACGTGTGCATGGCAGTACCATGTATGTGTCCACAGGGACACTGCGATGTCATGTATGGATTACAGCAGCCCTGTAACTTAATTGAGTGAGAGTGTGTATTGTTGGTAGGTACACCATTGCCTGGCATGTTGCCAACAACATCTCAGTCGGCAATGCCTGGGTGACTGTTGTATGCTACATCGAATGTGGATGTAGCCAAACAACCTGAACATACCACCACACTGCCTGAGGGCCACACTGCAATGTGGCAGTCATGTGTAGGTAGCTAGCCTTGGAGCATGTGATGGACCACGAGGACCCACCATGACTGTCAAGTGATGCACCCCACACATGTGAATATACCCACCGTGCAACAGCCTGCACATGTGCCCATACAGCAGATGTGCATGGAACATGACTACCACCGTGGCATCTGTGAAAAGGCCAGTGCCATGTCTCTGTGTGGAATAGCATGGTCCCTACCATTGCGTACATGTTCTTGAAGTGCACTGTGATATGTGTCAGCATAGTCCATTACACTGTCCATCTGCCGGGTGCCATGCCATTAACCACCCCGTCAGCAGGCGTCAGTAGTACCGGCCGTAGAGCACATGTACCATGTATGCTGCGATGGGTGTGTGTCCAGGGTGTGGCTAGCAGGGCCGTGAAGCATATATGTTCATCTACCAGAGGGGATATCCCTAGGTTTAACACAGCAGACACATGGAGGTATGGTGCATGCCGAGGGTAGTGTAGGTATGGTATATGTTGTGTAATGTGTCACCCAGCTATGTGTAGTGCATGGCCAACATGTGTGGGTACATGGGAGTCCATACTAGGGAAGTGTGGGTTGCTGTCAGCACATGGCAGTAGCAGCTGTCCGAGGTGCAATGTACAGTATGACAACACAGCCAGCATATAACCTGTGGTGTACAGTGTACTCTCTGTTGCGTGTTACAATGTGTCTAGCGGTCACAAACATGGGTATCGAACATAGGTACCTATGATGCATTGTGTTGGAAAATATACAGTATGTGTGTAAAACATTGTGTGATGTGGGATCCCCTCACCTGTGTGTGTTGCAGTCCAGGTATGTGCCTGGGGTATGATCTGTGTACAATCTGGACTGGCAGGTGTGCTTTATTACTGCAGAGCATGGAGGCGGTCCCAGGCACTGAATAAATGTCAGGCATGCACTGGTGTGCGTGCCCGTTGCTTGTGTGCAGCACAGTGGAAGGTGCAAGCATTGTCACACATTACTGCATGCCGTGCCTGCCTGTTACAGCCCAGCGGGAGACATACATGAGACACCACAGCAGAGGCAGCATAGCATGTGAAGATGAACAAGTGGGCTCCACACCCTAGGCAGATGTCCGCGGGTCATGTGTGCCACAGTAGTGTGGTCGACCGACTGTCATACTGGACAGATACCACATGCCTGTATAAGTACAGTATGAGCATAGTCAACGATGCGGTGACAGAGTAGGCCAATGTACGAGTATCCCCGTGTGCAGACCACTGCCTACTGTACACCTGGCTAGACACACACCCGGAGGTGAATATACCTGAGCCATCACATGTCCCAGTCCGTAGCCTGTACAATGCCATCACAGGGTGGTCACAATAGCGTGTGAGTAAGACAGACACGTTGTACCAGGTGATGTGTCATGTGTGCATATGTTGAGTTGCACAGCCGTTCACCGTCTACAACTTATGTCGGTGCATGATGTATAGTGTAACATGATGTGTGGAACTGCACTGTGATCCACAACAGGGTCATCTGAGACAGGTGTGTTGTGAATGGGTGTAACCCATGGTCACCACGGGATACACACTGGTGCTGTTGGCAGCCATGCTGGTGGCCACCAGTGGTGCCTGCAGTGGTCATACAGACATACTGCACACAGTGTTCTGGCAGGAATGTCCATTGTTGTGGATGATGTGTTGCTTTCACGTGAAGGTAGGTGTGTGTTGTGAATGTTACACATCCAGATGTGACCATCTGGCACAGTCATGGTGGATCGACAGCATCACACACATCCACAGCCCGGTCAGAACCCTGTCGAGAATGGGTGTCAGCCACCCTCGTACTTTGTGTGGCATTATGTGCAGATGGCAGAACACCTCCCACTGGCTGGATAACAGTGTCAGCTAGGATGGCTGCGTGATGGCTGGAATACGCGTGATAATGTACAATGCTGGTATCCCAATGAAGTACCTGGAATCACACACAGTCACAGCCTTGGCTGCCATGTAAACCATGCACAACAATGACTGTGTGACAGACACAAACAATGCGTGACATGTTGAACATGCACATGAGAACGCAATGAGGTATGTTGCACATATCGTGTACAACTGTCATCTATGGCCATAGCATGGATGCAGGCGCACATGCCCACAGGCAGTACCATTGATGTGGGTAGGGGGCAAATTGCTTGCGATGTACATGTGACAGTTGCTGTACCGCCACATGTCACCATAGCCGTCATGTAGGGGTAGCAGTGGTGTGACTGTTGGACATGCCTGTACATTTGACCATGTCCCACAGGACATGTGCGATGTGTACAACATGTGTTGTGCCGTCATCAAGCTGTGAAGTGTACGGCTGCCAGTGTACCTGTGTGACATGTTCTGTGATGGGTGCAAAGGCGCGCGGTACTGCATTGCATGCCCACATGCCCCACACGGGTGCATAGCCTGAACATACAATACAAAGAGGGTGTTGGATGATAGCAACCCACAAGAGGAGATGGAGTGCGGGTGGCAACCCACTACCACCCTGTTTAAAGATGCGGTGTGCATGTCTATGACACATTAGCACCGAGAAGCTAGCTGTACAGCAGTACAGGGTTGCATGCATATGTTCACCAATACCCTGTGTGTCCCACCACTGGCCCGTGGACAGACAGACAGCAACACAATGTGCAGATTTGATATGTGCACAGCACATCACTGATGGCTACTGTAGAACAGGCTTACTGTGTAGACATGTGCACAGTAGGTCTCGCCAGCCACACTCAAACACGTTATGTGCCGAACCACGCCAATAGTCCAGCCCATGCCACAGACAGATGTACTGCATCTGTGTATGCGATCTGGGAATGTCTCCGGCATAGCAGTATAGCTGTGTCAGTGTTGCGAACAACATATTGAATGGGTTGTATGTGTGAGGGGTCGTCATACGTGTATGGTCAGATCGATGATACCATCAGTGCCTGCTATGTGAACATCCCTGTCCCCATACGCGGATACCTATGCTGTGCCCAACACCCGCGTTCCCGTGGGAGGGATGGTGCTGTCGCGATTGCACCAGCAGACATGGGGTGGCAGCAGGCACTGGATGTAGACATATGTGGTACCCATGTCAGTCCAGGCGGCCATCCATGTGCGAGGGATATTATTAGCAGTGTGTGGGCACATACAGCACTGTGTTGAACAATATGCAGCACATAGCACCTGTCAGGGTTAATGTGTATGCATGGATGTCGCGATACCTGCATGCACCAGACACACCCCACCAAGCGGCGTGCAGCCTACCTTGCATAAGGCCAGTGTCCACACCATGATGATAGACATGTGTAATGTCCATATACACATAGCAATGACATATGGAATGGACAGCCACCCTGCCAATATCAGTACCCCCCAGGTGGGTCACATCCCAGTGCCATGTATGTGACATACCCTGCCATACCATGCGGCCCTGCCCAGCAAGGCTGCACGTGCTATCACAGTCCTACATGGTGCGATGGACAAAGGCACTTTCACTATCAACCCGTCCACAGCAGTAATGTGGCAGTGATGCACCCTGTGGTGTTACAGGTGCTGTGTGTTGCTGTGGACAGCGTCGTGCGCACATGCTATGCATGACCTTTCCTGCTAATGTCACATGGTTACACATTGTCCCATGTGTATCACATGTGCAACACAGGTGAGCCATGGCAGGTTGCCCAACACCCATACAGTGCTGTGTGGATGTACATGGCACAACTTTGTACATGCATGTACAGGTGTCCATGTGTATGTGTGCAGTGCCACCGCTGACGTTCATAATGGCCGTGTACGGGATGTCTAGTGACATATACACAGCATCCAGGTGAACAGTAGAACTGTTGTCACATGGGGACCTGTGCCAACTGATATGGACACAGGTGCAGGCAGGTACATGTCACAGCAGGCTAACATCAACATGGTGCGTGTACAGTGTGATGGTGACACACAGATATGATATGACGCCACTGCTCAATGGTGTGGCGGCAACCGTGGGCTGTGTCACTGCCATGATGCATCGCAGAGATTACTGTGCAGATGTTGTACATGTCATAGCAATGTATGTCCAGCAGTATGCCAGTACAGCAGTGTAAATGTGACCTGTCAACATCATTATGTCTTACAGATAATGCCACGTTCCCGGCTGCCTGCCTTCAGCCGACAGGAGGATGAAGTGATTATACCGTTGCTCCAGGACAACTACGACATACTGTTCAGCCATGTGCCACTACAGGCACAGCAGCGTGATGATGTTTGGCAGGATTTGCAGGAGGTGAACAACGTGGGTGGCCACAACCGCACATACCAGCAGATCCGCAGACACTGCACAGACCTAATTTGGCACGTGAAACAGCGTGCCGCCGCAATCGCCAGACAACAAGGTGGGACAGGTGGTGGGCCACCAACCCAGCCCCCACTCACACACACGGGAGCTCCTGGCCAGTCTGGGGACACCCAGGGAACAACATGCAGAAACCCTCGCTGCCATCGTGGAGGTGGGTGTCTCCCAACCAACGAGCCTGAAGCTGCCTGGTAAGTCAGTCTTGCATGTTTGTATGATAACCGACGTAGGTGTGGGTGTCATAGTACACCACATAATGTAGCAACACATGCCAGGTATATGGTTCCACAAGCTGCATACTACAGTATGCTACGTTGTGTTTGCAGACATGTGCATAGCACATGCTAACACACAGGTGCATGATGTGACATGCACAGTGCTTAGCGTGGCGATAGTAATGGATAATGTGTATACTGTTGTGTAAGCCCCTATACAGGTACCTCTGGCGTGTCGCACAGACATGGGTCTGTCGCCAGGTGAGACTGTTGCTAGTAATAGGCATGATAGGGAGAATAGATAGTCCCCATGTGTGCAGGTATGACATGCACACCTGGGTCTGCCCCGATCCGCGGTATACAGGTTGCACCACCGACACACCGCCACCCATGTACAGTAGATACAACCATTAGTATAGCCCGGCCTGACACCCACATAAGCCATGGGTGTGATGTCTGCAGTCAGCTATGCATACAATGGTGGAGGTGTTCCACAATGGCTGCATGTGTGGTATGCATCGGTATGCCTTTGCGGTAGGCACACAGTACCACATAGTGAGCTGTGATCTGGCCAGCACACAGGTGTTACCACTGTGACCTATGCCCTGCATTGGGTGCTGCGTTGTGACATGGCACATGACATGTCCCATGCGTGGTGGTCTGTCCATAACATTGTCACACCATGACATGACCTCATGCGACATAGCAGACATCCACAATGTCTGCATAGCCTTCGAGATGTGACACCTCAGACTAATGCAGTTGTATGTCACATGGGCCACCACAGGGGATGTGTACACGATGCCCATCACACACAATTGTCCATGAACCAGACAAACATGGCCATGGGTGATACCTACAGGCATGTTGCCACACAGTACATCCGCAGTGGGTAGTCACCGTTGCACCCTGTCCACACATAGTGCGGTCATCGCTGTAGTGGACCCCCTGGACATCCGATGTGGTACACCAGACAAATGGAATGCCTGTCTGCAGCCATTAGAGGTGCCACCAATGTCTACCATATACGTGCTGTGGAACAGCATGACTGAGTTTCAGACATGGCAATGCAATGAGTCCAGGTTACGCATCGCACAGAAACATACCTGTGTCCTGCTGCCGTGCAGTGGCACAGTGCCCGTACTCCCCACTGTACAGCTATGTACACAGCTCACACCAACCACACCTGCACAGACATCCTTGTTACACATGCATTCTATCTGTAGACTGTACACATAACACTGCACTGTGACATCCGTTATGATGTGGTGCATGTGGTGGAACACCATTATCACATGTCCACATGATGCCGCACATGTTTTGCGGTTTACATGACTTATAGTGGCGCCAGCCATGTGTACTGTTAACCGCCCGTGGCCACCGCGGTGTATCCGCAGTGATGCATGCAAACTACCATGAATGTGTGTACTGCAAGCCTACTAAAAGACACCTGCTTGATGTAGTGTGCACTCAGGGCGGTATGCATACTACCACTATTAATGTCTGGGCTGCATTCACTGGGCTGTGGTGTGGGAATGCTGCATGCCACCTGCAATATCACATGCATGATGTGTCTGCATGTGTGTGTGTCTGCGTGTGTATGTCAGCGTGTGTTTCCCCGCATGTGTGTGTGTGTGTCTGTGTGTGTGTGTGTGTGTGTGTGTGTGTGTCTGCGTGTGTGTCTGCGTGTGTGTAATGTAACTTATGGTATGTCTTTGTATTCACAGGTGCTGTAGGTGCGTTCCCCTCCTGCGGTCCATCTGATGCTAGTGTCCCCACAGATACTAGCGGTGATGACCATGTGCATGAGGCACAGGCAGGGTCGTCACTGGCAGAAGCTGTGCCATTGGATAACATCCCACCTATGTCCCCTTCATCCCTTATGGTTCAGATGCCGACACATACCACATCACCGTTGCCCATAGAGGAAGGACAGTCAGCGTCTGTTGGCACCGAGCAGGAATGTGTGGTGGCTGCAGAAGGTGCGGGTACACACCATGTTGCCAGTGTAATGACTGGTGAAGTGCCACACAGGCATGTGGCTGGTGCTGCTCGTAGGAGGAGGAGCACTGCTAGACATGCACCTGCCGTACAGGGTGCAGCAGCTGGGTATCACCAGACGCATGTTTCAGACTGTAATGGCGGCACAGGCACGTGCCGAATGGCAGAACCAAGAAGGGCAGAGGCTGCAGAGGGAGCAATCCGTTCCTTAAATGAGAACATCCAGTCATTGGCGAATGCTCAACAGCAGCTTGCGATGTTCTGGATAGGAGATTAGGTGAGATGGTTGGAATCCTCGACCGAGGCATGTCAATCCGTGGCGTGAGCTGTCTGTGCTGGAACACCTGGTAGGGGTGAGGCGTGGGACGCGTGGGCGTGGGCCAGCAACACCACCTAGTGCGGGTCGGCGTGTGCGTGCCACCTCTCATGCCCACTCACACAGTGCTGGTAGCAGCAGCAGTGCAGCTGGTGCTACACCAACCACACCAGGACACAGCAGGCCACATGGGCGTGGCCCTGGACGGTCCCAGCGTGGACACAGTTCCAGCGGACATGTGTCATCGGAAAGTGGCCACTCCATACCTACACCGGTAGTGCCCGTGCGACCCCAGGCAGGCACTGGTCGCGTGGCATGGCCGGACACAGTGAGCCATACAACCTGCACTGTACAGTCTGGGGCTGCCAAGTATACCCGTGTAGGCTTCACAGATGGCTGAACTGTGTACACACATACCCACACACAGCAGACACAGCTGTAGGGCTCCACCACATCCACATGCATTCTGCACAGTCATGCCCAGTAAATGCACAGGCCCTTACACACACACATGATGTCATCCATTGGTACAGCCTATGCCTTGGCACACATATCACCCTGGGCATATGATGAAGCCTCTGCCGCAGCACCGTGATCTACACCATCGGTGCGGTTATCACAAACATATTCTGATGCACAGGGTGGACAAGATAGTGAGAGGTGTATGTGATACCTGTGTCCGCATAGATGCGATGTGTATGTTGCGGTGGTTGTGTATGACAGGTGACAGGTCGCGTATGTGGCGTGGGTCGTGCACTGACATCATGCAGCAGACATACCATGTAGTGCAGGTGCAGCATTCATTGTTTTGTGTACCACGGTATGCGTGGCGGTTACATGTGTAGCACCATGTTGGTTCAGTTAACCGTATGCCAATTATGGTGTACTTGCATGTGCCTACTGGGAGCACTGTTATCAGTCCCCCACGTGTAGCTGTGGGGTACCCCAGGCACATCTGGCAATATCAGCATACCACAGGTACCCGCAACCTGCATGGACCCTACATAGGTACATAGGCACATGTACATACCAGGCTATGTGCCCTACGGCATGTGTAAGCCTAGCCAGAGTGTGTGTGGCTGTTAACACCCCTTAGGATGAGGATACCACATCCATCGGTCCGCTGTCCAGCAGTGACACAGAGATGATGCCTGGTGCATACCTACGATCACACATCCACCGTCATGATTACTCTTGGACAAAGTCAGTCAGGGGCTCTGCTTCACATGGGCTGGCAATCCTCTCCATGTTGTAGGGGTCTCTGGGCGTTGACCCTGTTCCCCAGCACGTCCTATTCATGTTAGGTGTTGAGGTTTCTGACAGTCGCTTCTGTGCCGTGTTTGCCTGGAGCCTAGGAGGTGGAACATGTCCATGTCACCCAGGTGGACATGGCCGTGTATGTCAGGCACAGATCACCACAGAGCAGGCGTGCTGGGAAGGTATACAGCGGAGTCCCTTGGTGGGGCAGCGTGTGACACATGTCTCAGCACCTTTATCCCTGTGTTGTGGAACGTTTGTGGTCCTTCCGAGTGCTGCAGGTGTCAGGTTAGGTACAGCCAGATGTGGCATTATGCGCAATCATTGGTCTGATGTGTGAAGTGTACAGGGGTACAATGAACTCCCCTGATGTGGATGTGATTCCTTCTGACCAGGTGGCCACAGTGGAATGTCTTCCCAACCACATTGGCATTGTGTGTGTTGACAGAGGTTACCGACAGGTGTGGTACCCATGTCCTGAACCGTCCACCATGTTGAATGGATTACCACCTACATGTTACGTCGGGGCGAACATGTCCTTCCCACTAGGTAGGTCTGCACCTTCCCTGGCATGTAGCAGCAGGCCATGGCTCTGGCACCAGTTATCCATGTCTATGAGGCCCCAGGTGGATGTCCGTGTCAGATGGGGTGTTGGGTATGGTGGCGGTGTGCAGTCATCTGCATACCTTGTCTGCCACAATCCCCTATGTTTGCATGCACATTGGAAGGTTGAATGCCGAACAGGAGGGCCCAGGACTGAGCCCTGTGGGCCTCCACTCGAGACCAGCTTGGAGTCTGACATGGCACCAGGAACACAAACCCTGTGTGGTGTGACCTCCATCCAGTTGGCAAACCATGGAGTGTGACATATGTCCCCACATGTGCACTGGCGAGCCTTTCCATGAGTCCCGTGGAGTGTGGTTTGAGCGGCTCCCGCCAGGTCATGGTAGTCTGTGCAAACCGGCGTACCCCATCAATGGCCTTAGTGACCCCTCCAGACAGGTCGAGCAGGTTTGGGAGGCAGGATCTGCCCTTGACTAAGTCGATGTGGGTATGTATTGGCTGTACACCACTGTCTGTATTCATGGGCCCAGTATGGACCTCCCGCAGCTTTGCAGACAAGGCTTGTCAAGCTGATAGGGCAGGAATGTCTACAGTCCATAAGAGCACTACCCTGGCGTAGTGGGACCACAGCTGCCGTATGCCATCCAGCGGGGACCTAGCCCGTAGTAAGGCTAAGATGACACAGCTGACCTTATGTGTGGGGCGAGGGCCTCAATGAGGTTGGGTAGCACACAGCCAGGGACACCATCTGGGCCCATTGGTGCTGTGTTCACCGCTTAACAGATATCAGATCACTCCTGGGCATACGAGATGTTTGGGAGGCTAGACTCTGGTGGGATGGATCACGTCCCCTCTTGGGGGTGGATGTATGCATGGAACATGTCCGCTGGTTTGTTGACAATGTCTGTGGGTTCAGTGACCATTGTACCATTCTGGAGTAATTCGGGCATGACTGTGCTCCCACCCATGTCCCTACCACAGCTAAGGAAGGCCCTATGGTTTGTCTCATGTGCCCTCTGCAGTACCACTCCCACAAGCGGCCTTGGATGATTGTATGTGTGACCGTATGTTAGCCGGTATTAATGAGTGATGCCTTCCCTGGTACTGATATTGCTCTGTCATGTATTAGCTCCAACTGTTGTTGTACAGTTTGTCAATGGCTGGGGTCCACCAGACCATGTGCCTGCCTTTGGTGGACAAGGTCCTGATGTTATCATGATAAACTGGTGCAGACATCCCTGGGGGTGCTCAGAGAAGGCATTTGTAAGGGTTTCAGCAGTGTGGCCTGTGTTTACCACTGGCATGGAGGCCTTGTAGGGTACCACACGGTCATTATGGCGTGTGTGGTTTGCTGTGGAAGGTCGTCACTTAGGTCTCCCATGCGGTGTTGGGTGCAGGATGTGGATTACCAGTGGATCCACTATACGGTCTGACATCACCATTGAGGGATGTACATCCTGTGTGGAGCATATCCTCCCCATGTGTGATGATCAGAACTGGTATACGTCCCCCCTAGTGGGTATGGTGCATGGCTGTTCCACAGCAGTCAGGTGTATGAACACCTGGGACCTGTGGCGTGGGGTGTTGTGTCTTGGGTAATGTTCTCGGTCTATGTATGGGTGGTTGATGTCACCCAATGTGGTGTTGTGAGAGCATGCACACTCACCAGTGTCCTCAGGACGGCTGTGCAGGTATCCTGGGTTTGGGAGGGTGGTCTGTAGCATGCAACAAACTGTAGGGCAGTCCTAACCATGGTTAATTGCACCTGGATATTCCCGCTGCTCGTGCATCTCTGCCAACATGGAGGTGTGTGTATCCGTCATAGAAATGGGGACTCCACCTCCTTCTGTGTTATGTCCGGGTTATGGTCCTGAGCAGCGTGATATAGGGTATGACCCTACAGTGCTGGGGTGCTCTCAGCAGCCCTGACCAATGTTTCAGTCACTGCACTGACATCGATGTCCTCCATACTGAGGAGGGCATTTGAGGGTGTGCAGCTTGGCTGTAGACCACTGGCAGTGAGCTGCATTATCCTGTGTGTTCTCCAGGCTTGTAGTGTGGGGTGGTAGGTTTATCATTCCAGCCGTGCCTGCGGTGAGCACTGTGGGGGTGGCAGGTGCCTTTGCCAAACCCTTGTAGACCAGGGCGACAGCTGCCAGCCATACCATCGCGAAGGCGTGGCGTGCCAAGCATGTCATCCCAGGTAAATGGAATCTGGATCCCCTCAGACTGACACTGGTAACCAGGACATTATCAAGGGTGACCACATTGAGCCAGTGTAGTGGCATCATACTTGATGAGGGTGGGATACTGCCCAGGGTCAGGGACATGCCGGCCTGGGCTACACAATCTGAGTGGCCCTCTATGTGTCCTGTAATGTATCCCAGGGTGGTATGTCACCAGGCGTGAACACCAGCATGGGCAATGACGCGTCATACCTGCACATGCTGTGGAGTTTCCTGAGTCGTGTGTTATGTGGCGTATTCCAGCGCCCGGCAGGCAGCCTACTGTGATCATTCCCTTGTTCAGTATGGTGGGTGGGGCGTCGGTGTGTCTGGCAGTGGCGTCACCCATTACAGGTGTGTCTGGCAGTGTGTGCGTCGCCTTTGGGTCTCTGCCGGGTTAGCACACTGACGTTGAGAACTATGTGTTGCATGTCCTATGTCTTGTGGAGGCAGTAGCTTGTGTGTCTGCTTCAGAGGGCTCGTTAGGTTTGCGACATGTCCTACAGTGCCCCAGGTATGTCGTAGTGTGTTCATGTGTTTGATTAGCATTTGCGATAGTCACATGTGACACTGGGTATGTGGTGTGCATTGTGTCCTTCCCCTCCCGCGTGGTCTTGCCGGTCATGGTTGGAGAGCACAGCCCCCTGTCTGGCTATATAGTTGCGTCTGTCACATGTATTATGGTCATTGGGGGAGGTGCGGCTTGTCCGTGTCCATGAGGCACCTGTAACAGTGGCCAGGACGCCCAGATTCACCATCTGAACAGGAGAGGTCGCTAGCAATTGACCCGTCGACATGCCAGAGGATGTGAATGCATCTGCTGTGTAGCGGGTCAGAAGGCACCTATAGGGAATTGGGCACACAAGGGGATTCTAGGACAGTGTAGTACTCCATTTAGTATACATGTACTTTATCTATGTGGGAATACTATGGGAGCAGGTGCAATGCTTTTGTGATGTAGAGAACAGACAGTCGGGATTGCAGGAAGAGAGGTCATACACATAGACCTGCGAACACGGGCGGATACAGTGTAGCGTTGCTTACCGCGGTACATGGCACATGTCCACACATATACTGCACCTGGCGCCTGTGGTCGGTGCCACAGGCTACGGTGGACAGAGACATCACATACATGACATGGCACAGTACAGGTGTGGTGACATTCTGCAAGTGTAAATGCGCGGTGTGCTGGCTACTGACGCAGGTGTCACATGTCAGCTGTGGTGCACAGTGTTCGACAGTCGGATGCTGTACCGGTATAGGAATATTCCGCGTGCAGGGCGTACACCTCTATGGCACACACCATTGTGTGCAGATGGGAACACCTGTCTGTGTGGTCGGCACCCTCACAAGACAATGCAGCGATCGCCATGTCACAGGGGTGGTCTTGCACAGGTGGCCAGTAAGGCTCACAGGTGTGGGAATGACAGGGCTGTACAATGCAGCACCACTACGGGATGGTCACCCTGTGTGGTCAGTGTCCAGTCACAACCACGATATCTGCATACACCCTCTCAACAGGCAGCAGACATACACACATGTCGACACACTGACATGGTGGTGGCCACACATGTCTACGGAGGGATGGCGTGTTGCATGTACCACACCATCCACATCGGTGCACCCCACACTGAGGTAGGTACAGAGCTCTACCATGGTGTACGGTGATGTGTGGCACGTGGCACATAGTTCCCCGATCTGTGGCATACATGGGCACACATTCCTGCACACATGTTGCAGCTAGGAATGCCACACACGCTACATGTGTTTGTGCAGGCGTGCAGCGGTATGTGGTGCATCCTGCGTACTACCACTGTATCCGGCAGCTGTGCCAATATCTGCACTTGGGTGGTGGTAGGGGTTACAGTGGCAATGTGACATATGGTCGAACCGCATGGCGATGGGTATGCATCATGGCGCTGTCATGTAAAGGCGACATAGCGGACTGTATGCACATGTCAGGGTAGGACGGTGTGTGACACACCTGTGACCAGCACCTGCACACATGCATGTGGACAGGTGTTTAAACAAATGGTGTACACACAGACTGCCATGCGTGCTGTTACTATGCCACCATATGATGGCCACCATGATGGGTATGCATATGGGAGGGTTGCAACTGTCTTCACGGACACCAGACACCGCCCTGCGGCTGCACTGTGCACAGTACACATGTCACATGTATCCCCTGTTGCCATGTGTGTATGCATTGCTACATTGTGACATGTGTGTCAACATGCATGGAACATGGACTGTGGTTTGGTATCACAGCTGTCACAGGCAAACTGTACAAGGGTATGTGTCCCTGTGAACACCGCCACACCCTGTAGGGGTGCATACCACAGACATGTGTCCGCCTTCCCTTCGTGTGTGTATTACCGCGTACGCCTGTGTCATGCATGTGGTCCATCACAGGCCTCGTATGTGTCCTGCGTGCAGTCCATGCACACAGCCTGGAAACCACATATGTGACATATCCGGACATTGTTTCACTGTGGTACAGCTGCAGTCATGTGTCATACCTGTGTCAGGCCCGTGGCATGTGTGGATCATGCCTGTCCGTGTATACGATGCGGGTGGACTACATCACACCTGTGGGATCATTGATAGTACATGTGTACTCCGCGCGATGGACGTACACTGCCACATAGTCTTCTGGACATATGTCACATGCAGTTTCTGGACCGTGAGGCATACTGCTGCACCGATAACAAGGTGCTGGCATAGCAGCTACAGTGTTCGCCGGTGTGTACATGTTCAGCCTGCACCCATGGCGCCTGTGCTGTCATCTGTGTGTGTCGTGTGACTGCATGTGTGTCCACCCTGGCGTGTGTATGGGTTTACCTGTCCGTGACTTGCGGTGTGTGCACTCCGTCTGCATGCGGACGTAGCTTTATACTACGTGTGTGAGCATGGCGGGTGGCTGTTGTGTGGCTGGACACACCGGCGGTCCACAGTCTGCCTCCCATGCCGTCGCCCCATGTGTATGCATGTCTGCTCTGTGCGATTCTAAGTGTCTGAGCATGCCCAGTAAGCAGCTGTGTAGATGGACACACAGTACAGTGCACACCGCCCGACTGCATTGATACCCGGGTGCATGCCTGTTTCCCTTTGCAACTGCCATGTCTGTGGCATGGCGGGTTGCTGTTGTGTGGCTGGACACACGGCGGTCCTGATCTGCCTCCCATGCCGTCGCCCATGTGTATGCATGTCTGCACTGTGCGATTCTAAGTGTCTGAGCATGCCCAGTAAGCAGCTGTGTAGATGGACACACAGTACAGTGCACACAGCGCCCGACTGCATTGATACCCGGGTGCATGCCTGTTTCCCCTTTACCAGCTGCCGTCTGTGGCATGGCGGTTGCTGTTGTGTGGCTGGACACACCACGGCGGTCCTGATCTGCCTCCCATGCCATCGCACCATGTGTATGCATGTCTGCTCTGTGCCGAGTCTAAGTGTCTGAGCATGCCCATTACGCAGCTGTGTAGATGGACACACAGTACAGTGCACACCGCCCGACTGCGTTGATACCCGTGAGCATGTCTGTCTCCCTTTGCAACCGCTAGGTGTGAGAGGCATGGCCAGTACACCTGTCGGGTACACCACGACAGTCGGCACCGATGTCTGCTACTAGGCATGTAGCCATGGCCAATGACATCCTGCATAGCCATGGTGACCATCCAGGTGACTCATATGTGGCTGTCATGCCACATTGGCTGCCTACATCCTGCACGCCGGATGCCCTCGCATAGGGTATACTGTCATGTGGTGCATCCCGTATTCATGTCGTGATGTACTGCTCCGTAGTCATTTGGTATTCCCGACTGCAGCACTACCGTGTTACTGTACGGCCACGTTGGGATGGTAACAGGCTGTGTGACTGCGCACTCTGTCTTCATTCCCTATCGGCAGCATTGCCTCTGCAGATGATACCACCCACCTAGGGGTATGCCTCCTGACAGTGCTGTGCTCAGTAATCTCGGTGGCGTGTTCTGTAAAGGCTTCATGCTGTAGTGAGTTCATGTAGGTAGGCGTAGGTTCGACTCTCGGCCCTTCCCTCTGTGTGTGTGTGTGTGTGTGTGTGTGTGTGTGTGTGTGTGTGTGTGTGTGTGTTTCCAGCTGCCTCTGCAGATGAACATGCTGGGCGTTTAGGCCATGACACATACCTTGGCTATTGCCAGCTATTCTCTTACGGGTGATGTCACCCGCCTAGAAATATGCCTCTGACAGCGTTGTGCTCAGTAATCTCGGTAGCACGTTCTGTAAATGCTTCATGCTGTAGTGAGTTCATGTAGGTAGGCGTGGGTTGACTCGGCCCTTCCCTGTGTGTGTGTGTGTGTGTGTGTGTGTGTGTGTGTGTGTGTGTGTTCCAGCTGCCTCTGCAGATGAACATGCTTTAGGCGGCCAACACATACCTTGGCTGTGCCAGCTATTCTCTTACGGGTGATGTCACCCGCCTAGAAATATGCCTCTGACAGCGTTGTGCTCAGTAATCTCGGTAGCGCGTTCTGTAAATGCTTCATGCTGTAGTGAGTTCATGTAGGTAGGCGTGGGTTTGACTCGGCCCTTCCCTGTGTGTGTGTGTGTGTGTGTGTGTGTGTGTGTGTGTGTGTGTGTGTGTGTGTGTGTGTTTCCAGCTGCCTCTGCAGATGAACATGCTTTAGGCGGCCAACACATACCTTGGCTATTGCCAGCTATTCTCTTACGGGTGATGTCACCCGCCTGAAGTATGCCTCTGACAGCGTTGTGCTCAGTAATCTCGGTACAGCGTTCTGTAAATGCTTCATGCTGTAGTGAGTTCATGTAGGTAGGCGTAGGTTCGACTCGGCCCTTCCTGTGTGTGTGTGTGTGTGTGTGTTTCCAGCTGCCTCTGCAGATGTACATGCTTTAGATGCTTGACACATACCTTGGCTATTGCCAGCTATTCTCTTCTGGTGATGTCACCCGCCTAGAAGTATGCCTCTGACAGCGTTGTGCTCAGTAATCTCAGTAGCGCGTTCTGTAAATGCTTCATGCTGTAGTGAGTTCATGTAGGTAGGCGTAGGTTCGACTCTCGGCCATTCTGTGTGTGTGTGTGTGTGTGTGTGTGTGTGTGTGTGTGTGTGTGTGTGTGTGTGTGTTTCCAGCTGCCTCTGCAGATGAACATGCTTTAGGCGCTTAGCAGCACATACCTTGGCTATTGCCAGCTATTCTCTTCTGGTGATGTCACCCACCTAAATATGCCTCTGTCAGCGCTGTGCTCAGTAGTCTCGGTGGCGCGTTCTGTAAATGCTTCATGCTGTAGTGAGTTCATGTAGGTAGGCGTAGGTTCGACTCCCGGCCCTTCCCTGTGTGTGTGTGTGCGTGTGTGTGTGTGTGTGTGTGTGTGTGTGTGTGTGTGTGTGTGTGTGTGTGTGTGTGTGTGTTTCCAGCTGCCTCTGCAGATGAACATGCTTTTAGGCGCCGCAACACATACCTTGGCTATTGCCAGCTATTCTCTTCGGGTGATGTCACCTGCCTAAGTATGCCTCTGACAGTGCTGTGCTCAGTAATCTCGGTAGCGCATTCTGTAAATGCTTCATGCTGTAGTGAGTTCATGTAGGTAGGCGTAGGTTCGACTCTTGGCCCTTCCCTGTGTGTGTGTGTGTGTGTGTGTGTGTGTTTCCAGCTGCCTCTGCAGATGAACATGCTTTTAGATGCTTCGCAACACATACCTTGGCTATCAGCGGCCATTCCTTTACGGATGTTGTCACCCACCTGTACATGTGCCACTGGCGGTGGTGTGTTGATTGGTCCGTAGCGCATTCCATACCTGTGTCATACTTTTGTGCGGTTGGGTATGGGGGGGTGTGGTCAATCACCATGCCTGCCACATGTGTGTGTGTGTCCATGCTCCCAGCTGCATGGGTTCATAGGGTATGGCTTTGAGGTTTCCAGAACACTCATATCCTGCCGCCATCCCTGTGTTTGTGGATGGTGAGGCAGCTCGTGTACTGCTTGTGTGCCTGCTGTGGTTGGCGACCTCCGTGGCGTGTTCTCCACGTGCACCCTGCTATGGTGTGGTGGGGTGGTGCTGTACATTACACTCCACGGGCCTGCCACATGTGTCCGTCTGTATCTCTGTCATTGTATATCTACGTACCTATGTTGTGCCCGTGGTGCTGCTCTTGCATGGACAGCTGTCTTTCCCATGTATCGCATATTTGCGGCTGACACATAGAACTGTGGTGCGTTGCATATCCACTCATTGTCCATGCACCGTCCGTATTCCAGAACACCTAAAGACATCTGCTGGATATGCGTGGCAGACAGCTATCCTTGCTGTCCTGACACTGTACCGATACCGCCATACACCTTGTGTACTTGCCTATTTATGGTGTGTGTATGTCTACCTGTGCTGTATGCATGGCCGTGTGTGTGTCCGCTATAGCCATCTGTGCAGGTGTAAGCCACTATGGGTAATCCTTGTGGACCGCTGTTTCATGTGCGTCTGCACATACCTGCGAACCGTACTACCCCTCCTACGGCAGCGGCCTTAGATCGACTGCGGCCCTGGGCTGGGGGGCTCCATGGTGCCCACCCCCGCAACACATGGTGCCCCCATCTGGGAATACCTACATGACACACCTACTAGACAGGTGGCCCTACTAGTCGCGGCCCTGGGCAGCCGCAGGATGGCGTATGCCTACGGCCCGACTATGAGCACATCACAAGGCATCACGTCTACATTCTGTGTTTCGATGTCTAGGTTATAATACCAGAGGGGGGACCTCATCAGCTATGCTATAGAATGCGGATTTAGATGGATTAGTAGGTGGAGGGTTGGCCACACACCAGGGCTGACCGACGGAACACTGATGAGGCCTCTTTTGAGAAGCAGGTGGATCAAACCCCCGTAACAGGAATGTGGTTTAGGTACAGATGTAGAGTTAACACACATTTGTCCACTCTTTCAGTTCTGTACTGCTGTATTACAGTGATATGCTATGCATATCTTCCATATACATTGTTAGATCTTTGATTGATGAGTATTCGGCATAGTACAATATCATATAATACATGTGTTAATAGGATGCTTTCTGAGATGTTAACATATGTGTGTGTGGTTAACATTCATCTGTGCTTTCTATGCTGTGGTTACATGTTCATTGTTTGCATAGAAAGTAACAAATGGAAGTGTAAGGGGATATTTAAAGCCTGGATGCTTCTATGTTATGTGTAAGTCTCACAGACCTCTGAAAGCTTACATGTCTATGAAGTAACCTTTGTATACCATATGTGACCTGTTGTGGACAAAATGTCTCGTTGACTGTTTCATCTACCTATGTGTGACTTGGTTTGTGTGCCATAAGGTGCCAGCAGGTCTTTGATGTTGATTAGGTGTATTCCATGGTCAATTGACATTAGTCCTATTAATTCACTGAAGGATGTTCTTCATTGGTGGGAGCATATAGTTTGACCAGCGTGTATGGCTTTCCTAGCTGGCGTTGATATTGTGCCATTGGTATGTGTTCCACAGGTCACCCATTTGTTCAGCGGTATGGAAGCGTGTGATCCCCATTTTGGTGCTGGCAGATTGAGTGCTGTGCGCCGGTATTGCACAGCGGTCTGGCTATGTATGGGGAGTGTCTACTGTAGTCCCTATCTGTATTTCCTGTGTTATGCCTCCTGCAGCTGTGTGGTTCCACCAGGTTTGCAGTTATGGGTGCCATCTTGGTCCTCGGCTTGTCCATCCCTAGCGATTGCCTACTGGACACTGGTATGGGGCAGTACACATTTCACACCTGCATTTAGCATTAGCCAGTGGATGCTTTGCACAATCAGTGGGGAGTAAGGCATGTGCTACTCCCACATCCCTCCACGGCGGGACAGCGTATTATCTGCCAAACAACACCGAGCCCATTTCTGCATACCCAGGATCCCATGGCTGCAACCCTCGATGGTACCCATTATACATTCTTCATGTGTGCGGGACTGAGATGTGGGCGCATCTATGGACTCGACCATATGGGTAATTCTGCTCATATGTCCTGCATTTCATGGACACCTGTCATCAACCTTAAACAGCTGGTGGTGCATATGTCTAACTGTGCGTAGTCATGGCTGTTCGCCTTCAGTAAGCTTCCTCCATCACGTTTATATTGCACTTGGGTTAAATTTTGGGTCCTACAATGGACACCAATGTGCATATGTAAAGTGTAGAACCTGTTGGACTGTGTCCATCTGGCCAGTGGGTTTGACTGCTGCTGTATGTTCCCCAATCGCGGGTGTGTGTTTGACTACACATATTATGTAGTGCTCACGACATCCAGGTCTTTCAAACCTGAAGCGAATGGTGTACATCCAAAGATGCAGGTTAGCAACTGCTTTAACATAATCCTCAGAAGTCCCATGTCTGAAATATCCGCCACTGTATTGTCAAAATAACACCACCATGACATGTGGATCCTATTAATTCATTGAAGGATGTTCTTTATATGTGGGTGCCATAGCTTGACCATCCTATAACCTTCCTAGTTGGCGTTGTTGGTGTGCCATTAGTATGTGTTCCGCCAGATCGCCCATTTGTTCCGCGGTATGGGCGAGTGAACCCCATTTCTTGCTGGCAGATTGAGTGCTGTCGCGGTATACGCCGTCGGTCTGGCTTTGTATGGGGGTGTGTACTGTGGTCCTATCTGTATTTTCTGTGTTATGCCTTACTGCAGCTGTGGAATTACACTGGGTTTGCAGTTATGGGTGACCATCTTGGTCGATGCGTTTGTCCGTCCATGGGAATTACTGGACACTGGTATAGGGCTGTACACATTTCACAGCTGCATTTAGCATTCTCCGGTGGATGATTTGCATTATTAGTGGGGAGTAGCATATGCTATACCCACATCCCTCACATGAGCGGGACAGCGGATTATCTGCCAATCAACACTGGACCCATTTCTGCATACCCATGATCCCATGGCTGCAACCTCGACGGTACCCATTGCACATCCTTCATGTGTCTTGGGAATGGGATGTGGGCGCCTTCTATGGACTTCGACAACCTGGGGATTTCTATTCATATGTCCTGCATTTCATGGACACTTGTCATCAACCTTGAACACGCTGGTGGTGCACATATCTAGCTGTGCGTAGTCCGCGGCTGTCAGTTCTTCTGGGTCTCGATGCAGCTGGTTGACATTGCATCTGGATAAATTTTGGGTCTACAATGGACACCAATGTGCATATGTAAAGTGTAGAACTTATTGGACTGTGTCCATCTGGCCAGTGGGTTTGATTGCTACTGTATGTTCAGCAATCACGGATGTCTGTTTGAGTACCCATATTATGTAGTGCTCACGTAAACGGGTTTTCGCCACTGAACCCAAATGGTGTAATTCCAATGATGCAGGCTAACAATTGCTTTAACTAATCCTCAGATATCCATTGGGACATTCCCCTCTGTATTGTCAAATTAACCACCAAAACATGTAGATCCTATTAATTCATTGAAGGATGTTCTTTATATGTGGGAAGCCATAGCTTAAACATCCTATAACCTTCCTAGTTGGCGTTGTTGGTGTGCCATTGGTATGTGTTCCACTGGTCGCCCATTTGTTCAGCGGTATGGCGAGTAATCCCCATGTTGGTGCTGGCAGATTAAAGTGCTGTGTGCGCCGGTATTACGGCAGTCTGACTTTCTATGGGGAGTGTCTACTGTAGTTCCTATCTGTATTTCCTGTGTTATGCCTTACTGCAGCTGTGTAATTCCACTGGGTTTGCAGTTATGGGTGCCATCTTGGCGTGCGTTTGTCCATCCATAGGGAATGCCTACTGGACACTGGTATAGGGCTGTACACATTTCACAGATGCATTTAGCATTCTCCGGTGGATGATTTGCATTATTAGTGGGGAGTAGGTCATGTGCTATACCCACATCCCTCCTGAGGCGGGACAGCGGATTATCTGCCAATCAACACGAGCCCCATTTCTGCATACCCGCGATCCCATGGCTGCAACCCTCGGCAGTACCCATTGCACATCCTTCATGTTAATGCGGGAATGGGATGTGGAGCGCACTTCTATGGACTCGACAATCTGGGGATTTCTGTTCATATGTCCTGCATTTCATGGACGCTGTCATCAACCTTAAACATGCTGGTGGTGCATATCTAACTGTGCGTAGTCCGGCTGTCACCTCTTCTGGGTCTCTCACGATCGCAGCCCGGTTGCCATTGCCTCACGGATAAATTTTTGGGGTCTACAATGGACACGATGTGCATATGTAAAGTGTAGAACTTGTTGGACTGTGTCCATCTGGCCAGTGGGTTTGGACTGCTGCTGTATGTTCCCCAATCGCGGATGTCTGTTTGACTACCCATATTATGTAGTGCTACGTAAACCAGGTTTGTCCACCACATGAACCCAAATGGTGTAGATTCCAATGATGCAGGTTAGCAACTGCTTTAACTAATCCTCAGATATCCCAATGAGGAATATCCGCCACTGTATTGTCATATTAACACGACCAAAACATGTAGATCCTAATGAATTCATTGAAGGATGTTCTTTATATGTGGGTATGCCATAGTTTAACCATCCTATGGCCTTCTAGTTGATGTTGTTGGTGTGCCATTAGTATGTGTTCCACAGGTGAATTAGCCCATTTGTTCCGCGGTATGTGGCGGTGATCCCCCATATTCTTGTTGCTGGCAGATTGGGTGCTGTGTGCGCCGGGATTAAGCGGCGGTATGGACTTCTATGGGGAGTATCTACTGTAGTCCCTATCTGTATTTCCTGTGTTATGCCTTACTGCAGCTGTGTGATTCCACCAGGTTTGCAGTTATGGAATGCCATCTTAGCCATGCGTTTGTCCATCCATGGGAATTGCCTACTGGACACTGGTATAGGGCTGGCTACACATTTCACACCTGCAGTTAGCATTCTCCGATTGGATGCTTTACATTATTAGTGATGGAGTAGCATATGTGCTATACCCACATCCCTCACCGCGGCGGGACAGCGGATCATCTGCCAATCAACACCTGAGCCCCATTTCTGCATACCCAGGATCCATGGCCGGCACTGCAGCCAATTTTCGACGGTACCCATTGCATCCTCCATGTGTGCGGGGAATGGGATGTGGGCCTGCACATCCATGGACCTACGACAATCTGGGGATTTCTGTGCATATGTCCTGCATTTCATGGACAGCCTTGTCATCAACCTTGAACAGCTGGTGGTGCATATATCTAGCTGTGCCGTAGTCCGCGGCTGTGCTTCATCTGGGTCTACTCTTGATGCGCGCTGGTTGACATTCTGCCTGGGATACAATTTTTGGGTCTACAATGGACACCAATGTGCATATGTAAAGTGTTGAGAACTTGTTGGACTGTGTCCATCTGGCCAGTGGTTTTGACTGCTGCTGTATGTTCAGCAATCGCGGATGTCTGTTTGCCTACCCATATTATGTAGTGCTTTCTGAACCCAGTGTTTAGTAGATCTACGATTAACCCAAATGGTGTTAATCGTAATGCTGCAGGTTAGCAACTGCCTTTAACTAATCCCTCAGAAGGCATTCCAGTAGGACATATACCGCCACTGTATTGTCACATGATAACACAACCAGAACATGTAGATCCCCTATTAATTCATTGAAGGATGTTCTTTATAAATTAGTGGGAGCATGCATAGTTTAAAGATCTATGACCTTCCTAGTTGGCGTTGTTGGTGTGCCATTAGTATATGTGTTCCACAGGTCGCCCATTTGTTCACTTGGTATGGCAGCAGGCTGATCCCATATTGTTGCTGGCAGATTGAGTGCTGTGTACGCTGGCGGTGATTAAGCCGCGGCCGGTCTGGATTTCTATGGGGGGTGTCTACCTGTAGATTTGCCCTCTGTATTTCCTGTGTTATGCCTTACTGCAGCTGTGTAATTCCACCAGGTTTGCAGGTATGGGTGCCATCTTTGGTCGTGGAAGCATGTCCATCCATGGGAATTGCCTGCTGGACACTGGTATGGGCTGTACACATTTCACACCTGCATTTAGCATTATCCGGTGGATGCTTTGCATTATTAGTGGGGAGTGGGTCAGGTGCTACACTCACATCCCTCCCACGGGGCGGGACAACGGATTATCTGCCAAACAACACCGGAGCACCATTTCTGCATACCCAGGATCCCTTGGCTGCAACCCTCGACGGTACCCATTACACATCCTTCATGTGTGCTATCGAGGACTGGGATGTGGGCCTTAACATCTATGGTCTGCGTCTGAGCACTCTGGGGACTTCTGTCTGTTCATATGTCCTGCATTTCATGGACACTTGTCATCAACCTTAAACTTGCGCTGGTGGTGCATATGTCTCGCTGTACCGTACCCACGGCTGTCAGCGATCATCTGGTGGAGCCGGATAGCGGCTGGATGGAATTCTGTTAAGTATCAATTTTTGGGTCCTACAATGGACACCAATGTGCATATGTAAAAGTTAGATGTTGCTGGACTGTGTCCAACTGGCCAGTGGTTTCCTGACTGCTGCTGTATGTTCCCCAATGTCAGCGGATGTCTGTTTAACTACCCATATTACGTAGTGCTACATAAACCAGGTGTTTGAACTGAGAACAAATGGTGTACATCCAGAGATGCAGGTTAGCAACTGCTTTAGAATAAACCTCATTAGGCGTCCCAATAGGACATATCCGTCACTGTATGGTGTCAACATAACACCACCAGAACATGTAGATCCCCTATGTATTCATTGACAGGCATGTTTTCTTTATAAGTGGGAGCCATACTGGTTTACTATATCTAGTTGGCGTTGTTGGTGTGCCATTGAAGTATGTGTTCCACAGGTCACCCATTTGTTCAGCGGTATGGACGGCGAGTGATCCCATTCCCCTGCTGGCAGATTGAGTGCTGTAATGCCTGCGCCGGTATTAGCCGCGACAGTCCGACTTTGTATGGGCTGTATGTACTGTAGTCCCTATGTGTATTTCCTGTGTTATGCCTTACTGCAGCTGCGTACTTCCTGGGTTTGGGTATGGGTGCCAGCATCTTGCTGTGCAGCTTGTCCACCCATGAGGGTACCTACTGGACAGTGGTATTGGGCTGTACACATTTCACACCTGCATTTAGCGATATCGATTGGATGCTTTGCATTATTAGGTAGGGGGGTAGGGGCGTATGCTACACCACATCCTCCGAGGGCAGGACAGCAGTTCTCTGCCCATGCCTGAGCACCATTTCACCATACCCATGATCCCATGGCTGAAACCTCGACAGTACCCATTACACATCCTTCATGGCCAATGCGGGACAGCTGGGATAATGAACGGGCATCTATGAGTGAAGCAGTCCGTGGTTTTCTGTTCACGCCACCATTTCATGGACAATTGTCATCAACGGTAAACAGGTGGTGCATATCTAGCTGCGTGCTCCGGGCTGTAACTTCTTTCCTGGTTGGGCGGTGAAGGCTGGATGGTATTCATTAATAGGGGCCATTTTTGGGTCACCACAATGGACACCAATGTGCATATGTAAAGTATAGAACTTGTTGGACTGTGTCCATGTGGCCAGTGGTTCAAAGCTGCTGCTGTATGTTCCCCCATTCGCGGATGTCTGCTTGACTGCCCGCCAGTGTGGTGCTAAATGAAGACGCTGGTTCTCCCAAACCCGACACCAAATGGTGTACATCCAATGATGCCGGTTAACGGCTGCTTTAAATAATCCCTAGGGTCCTAGTAGGAAGTATTACCCACTTTCTTGTCAGACTGACACCACCACCTTAGGTAGATCACGAGCACTTTGGCCCGGTCTTGGCTGGGCATTTGCAAATATAATTATGAAAACATATCACTAATTGAATAATGATACATATTTCAACAATAAAAGTTGATCTTATGTTATTTGGACAATAGTATACTATTGACATACAATACTATTAATTGTTGCCGGTTAACATACACATAAGCGTTCTCAAAGCAGGATTGACAATTCTGAACACTACTGTGGTCTCCTTTAGGGACCTATAGCCAGTGGTCGACATACTCGAGCCACTCCGTGCTTACATATGCCTTCTACCGGCACCTACAGGACTGCATGGATCAGGCATTCCCTTGCAACTGTGGTTCTTTGGATGACACAAGCATCCGGTGTGGTGTACCCCTAGCCATACCCACTCTGTGACAGGAAGTGGCTGCTACACAGCAAACTGACTCCTTGAGTGTGACACCCTTGATCATTACCGGTGAAGAGCTACAAGCTGTCATGACAATCAGGGCAGGTTTACAGATATGTCTCCAAGGACTCGACAGACAATCATACGGCCTTCGTAGCTATGCCAGACACCTGGGGTAGCTTAGATATGGTCCTGACTGGGTTCACAATGATGTGAAGTGTACTGAACATACACACAGCTGCCAACATACTGGCTGACAGGTTGGTGAAAACATCTCCACCCCTCCACCCCACATAGAGATGTCTACCAGCAGTTGTGGCACCGAATGTTCTTCTTGGGTGGTACATGCTCTCAAGGTATTGAACACAGCATCCATGGGAACAGCTGGTGTCGGTGATTGTGTACTCACGCGTCTCGTGAGAATTAGACCCACAGTTAGGACAGCTGTCTGATCTTGGCTTCACCTCAGATAGCATTACCCAAGTTGTGGCGCGGCGACTGTAGTCCCACTTCACAGGGGTGGTGCCTCCACTGACCCTGGTTGTCCACCCCGTCCCACATTATTAGCCTGGGATTCCATATCCCAGGAAAGACATGGGGAAGGATCATACTGCAGGCCATGAATGACTGACTACAGGGACCTGCATACTTTGCATACAACCCATTTTCGGCTTGGTCAGGGGCAGATCATGCGTTTAGAACCTGGTTGGCGTTTTGGGGACTGTCATCGGGGCCATTGATGAGGGTCATGCAGTCCTTACAGCCTACCTACGACCTGTCAAAGGCCTTCAACACCATACCCCTCGGGTATCATTCATAAAGTCATCGGCTTGGATGTGAACATGTACATCGGCGGGATGGGTTTACCGACGGCTAGAGTGACTGTACGCCGTCATAGTTGCTGGCGGCATGTCAGACTTACTGCCTGTCACGAAGGCGGACCACCTGAGGGCTCTGCCTGGGTCCCTTTCTTTTTCTCATCTACATTTCCAAAGTCAAAAGCACACACAGGGGGTTGGGGCTGACATTGTTTTGTAGATGACTGCGAACCAGGAGGTGCCATATTGGGAGGACATCTGACACGGATATCCTTGTAAAGGGGCCTCACGAGATGTGAATATCTGCTGTCAGGGACAAGAGCCTACAGCTAAATGCCAGGTTATGCATAGTCATACCCATCGGGAAAAGAACAGGTCACCCCTGTCCGCCATGGCTGGTCCACTGATCGCAGGGGTTTACCGAGATCTATGAGCCCAGGTTGTCAGTCACCGTGCGTTCGACACACATGTTGCTATCGTGTTTGGTTGACGTTCTTACATTGCCCACCTGTTAGGTACGGTATTTCCTCAAATCGAGGTGAGTCTTCTCTCCTTATGCTGGCTCGTTGGACTATGATTGAGTATACTTGCCCAGTTCAGCGGTATCTGACCCGACACCTCTGACGCGGGAGGCCCCATAGGTTAATCGTCAGACAGATGCAGGGTGTCAGGGATTTGTGTTATGCTGCCCCACTGTTAGGACTCCTGCTCCATTCAGTCACATACCTCTTGTTCGGTGTTGACCTGTGCCTGACATACGAGGCCATGTCGACCCATATTTGATGACTATGCTTCACCTACTGGATCTACATCCCTCGGAACCACAAGGGCAGGTGGCGTGAACCTTGACACGGTCATTAATAGGATGTGTTGGAGTGACACATACGTCACCCAGACACTCACTATGCTGTGGATCTACATCACAGTACATGTGAGGCAGAGAACCTTGCTAGCCTTGTTAGGGGATCTTGTCCGTTGGATGGGGATTGCAGATATACCCCAGGGATTACATCATTGTCACTGCTTGACAGAGGTACAGCAATATAATAGGCATTTTATCTCCGGACGGAGGGTTGGCAAAGGAATCCTAGGCGATTGGGCGGTTTCGCAATCGTGCACCCTGCTATGGTGTGGCGGGGTGGTGCCGTGTACATTACACTCACGGGCCTGCCATGTGTCCGTCTGTATCTCTGTCATTGTATATCTACGTACCTATGTTGTGCCCGTAGTGCTGCTCTTGCATGGACAGCTGTCTTTCCCATGTATCGCATATTTGCACGGCTGACACATAGAACTGTGGTACGTTGCATATCCACTCATTGTCCATGCACCGTCCATATTCCAGAACACCCTAAAGACATCTGCCGGATATCGTGGCAGACAGCTATCCTTGCTGTCCTGACACTGTACCCGTACACGCCATACACCGTGTGTGTACTTGCCTATTTATGGTGTGTGTATGTCTACCTGTGCTGTATGCATGGCCGTGTGTGTGTCCCGCTATAGTCATCTGTGCAGGTGTCGCCACTATGGGTAATTCTTGTGGACCGCTGTTTCATGTGCACGTCTGCACATACCTGCAGACCGTACTACCCCTCCTACGGCAGCGGCCTTAGATCGACTGCTGCCCTAGGCTGTAGGGCTCCATGGCACCCACCACCGCAACACATGGTGCCCCCATCTTGGTATACCTACATGACACACCTACTAGACAGGTGGCCCTACTAGTGCGCCCTGGGCAGCCGCAGGATTGGCGTATGCCTACGGCCGGCTATGAGCACATCACAAGGCATACGTCTACATTCTGTGTTTTACGATGTCTAGGTTATAATACCAGAGGGGGGACCTCATCAGCTATGCTATAGAATGCGGATTTAGATGGATTAGTAGGTGGAGGGTTGGCCACACACCAGGGCTGACCGACGGAACACTGATGAGGCCTCTTTTGAGAAGCAGGTGGATCAAACCCCCCGTAACAGGAATGCAGTTTAGGTACAGATGTACAGTTAACACACATTTGTCCACTCTTTCAGTTCTGTACTGCTGTATTACAGTGATATGCTATGCATATCTTCCATATACATTGTTAGATCTTTGATTGATGAGTATTCGGCATAGTACAATATCATATAATACATGTGTTAATAGGATGCTTTCTGAGATGTTAACATATGTGTGTGTGGTTAACATTGCGTCTGTGCTTTCTATGCTGTGGTTACATGTTCATTGTTTGCATAGAAAGTAGCAAATGGAAGTGTAAGGGGGGATATTTAAAGCCTGGATGCTTCTATGTTATGTGTAAGTCTCACGGAGCCTACGGGTGAAAGCGCTTACATGTCTATGAAGTAACCTTTGTATACCATATGTGATCTGTTGTGGACAAAATGTCTACGTTGACTGTTTCATCTACCTATGTGTGACTTGGTTTGTGTGCCATAAGGTGCCAGCGGGTCTTTGATGTTGATTAGGTGTATTCCATGGTCAATTGACATTAATCCTATTAATTCACTGAAGGATGTTCTTCATTGGTGGGAACGCCATAGTTTGACCAGCGTATGGCTTTCCTAGCTGACGTTGATATTGTGCCATTGGTATGTGTTCCACAGGTCACCCATTTGTTCCGCGGTATGGAAGCGTGTGATCCCCATTTTGGTGCTGGCAGATTGAGTGCTGTGTACGCCGGTATTCGCACAGCGGTCTGGCTATGTATGGGGAGTGTCTACTGTAGTCCCTATCTGTATTTCCTGTGTTATGCCTCACTGCAGCTGTATGGTTCTGCCAGGTTTGCAGTTATGGGTGCCATCTTGGTCCTACGCTTGTCCATCCCTAGCGATTGCCTACTGGATACTGGTATGGAACAGTACACATTTCACACCTGCATTTAGCATTAGCCGGTGGATGCTTTGCACAATCAGTGGGGAGTAAGGCACGTGCTACTCCCACATCCCTCCCACGGTGCGGGACAACGTATTATCTGCCAAACAACACCGAGCCCCATTTCTGCATACCCACGATCCCATGGCTGCAGCCCTTGACGGTACCCATTATACATTCTTCATGTGTGCGGGACTGAGATGTGGACGCACATCTATGGACACGGCCATATGGGTATTTCTGCTCATATGTTCTGCATTTCATGGACACCTGTCATCAACCTTAAACACGCTGGTGGTGCATATGTCTAATTGTGCCGTAGTCATGGCTGTTACGCCTTCAGCGTCGCTTCCTCCATCACATTTATATTGCATAGGGTTAAATTTTTGGGTCCTACAATGGACACCAATGTGCATATATAAAGTTTAGAACCTGTTGGACTGTGTCCATCTGGCCAGTGGGTTTGACTGCTGCTGTATGTTCCCCTTTCGCGGGTGTGTGTTTGACTACACATATTATGTAGTGCTACGACATCCAGGTCTTTCAAACCTGAAACCGAATGGTGTACATCCAAAGATGCAGGTTAGCAACTGCTTTACATAATCCTCAGAAGTCACCATTGAGATATCCGCCACTGTATTGTCAAAATAACACCACCATGACATGTGGATCCTATTAATTCATTGAAGGATGTTCTTTATATGTGGGTACGCCATAGCTTGACCATCCTATAACCTTCCTAGTTGACTTTGTTGGTGTGCCATTAGTATGTGTTCCGCAGATCGACCATTTGTTCCGCAGTATGGAAGCGAGTGAACCCCATTTTTTTGCTGGCAGATTGAGTGCTGTCTACGCTGTTATTCGCACGCCGGTCTGGCTTTGTATGGGGGGTGTGTACTGTGGTCCCTATCTGTATTTTCTGTGTTATGCCTTACTGCAGCTGTGGAATTACACCGGGTTTGCAGTTATGGGTGACCATCTTAGTGCGGAGTAACGCATATGCCATGCCCACATCCCTCACACGGGGCGGGACAACGGATCATCTGCCAATCCACACCGAGACCCATTTCTGCATACCCACGATCCCATGGCTGCAACCCTCGACAGTACCCGTTGCACATCCTCCATGTGTGCGGGAATGGGATGTGGACGCACTTCTATGGACTCGACAATCTGGGGATTTCTGTGCATATGACCTGCATTTCATGGACAGTTGTCATCAACCTTGAACACGCTGGTGGTGCATATATGTAGCTGTGCCGTAGTCACGGCTGTCACTTCATCTGGGTCTCCCGATCGCAGCAGGTTGACAGTGCATGCGGATAAATTTTTGGGTCCTACAATGGACACCAATGTGCATATGTAAAGTGTAGAACTTATTGGACTGTGTCCATCTGGCCAGTGGGTTTGATTGCTGCTGTATGTTCAGCAATCACGGATGTCTGTTTGAGTACCCATATTATGTAGTGCTACGTAAACCGGGTTTTCCGCCACTGATCCCAAATGGTGTAATTCCAATGATGCAGGCTAACAATTGCTTTAACTAATCCGCAGATATCCCATTGGGACATTCCCGCCTCTGTATTGTCAAATTAACACGACCGAAACATGTAGATCCTATTAATTCATTGAAGGATGTTCTTTATATGTGGGTACGCCATAGCTTAACCATCCTATAACCTTCCTAGTTGACATTGTTGGTGTGCCATTAGTATGTGTTCCGCAGGTCGCCCATTTGTTCCGCGGTATGGAAGCGAGTGATCCCCATTCTCTTGCTGGCAGATTGAGTGCTGTGTACGCCGGTATTCGCACAGCGGTCTGACTTTGTATGTGGAGTCTCTACTGTAGTTCCTATCTGTATTCCCTGTGTTTTGCCTTACTACAGCTGTGTGATTCCACCAGGTTTGCAGTTATGGGTGCCATCTTGGCCGTACGTTTGTCCATCCTTGGGAAATGCCTACTGGACACTGGTATAGGGCTGTACACATTTCACAGCTGCATTTAGCATTCTCCGGTGGATGATTTGCATTATTAGTGGGGAGTAACGCATGTGCTATACCCACATCCCTCCCACGGGGCGGGACAACGGATTATCTGCCAATCAACACCGAGCCCCATTTCTGCATACCCACGATCCCATGTCTGCAACCCTCGACGGTACCCATTGCACATCCTTCATGTGTGCGGGAATGGGATGTGGATGCACGTCTATGGACTCAGCAACCTGGGGAGTCCTATTCATATGTCCTGCATTTCATGGACACTTGTCATCAACCTTGAACATGCTGGTGGTGCACATATCTAGCTGTGCCGTAGTCACAGCTGTCAGTTCTTCTGGGTCTCTCAATCACAGCCGGTTCACATTGCATACGGATAAATTTTTGGGTCCTACAATGGACACCAATGTGCATATGTAAAGTGTAGAACTTATTGGACTGTGTCCATCTGGCCAGTGGGTTTGACTGCTGCTGTATGTTCAGCAATCACGGATGTCTGTTTGAGTACCCATATTATGTAGTGCTACGTAAACCGGGTTTTCCACCACTGAACCCAAATGGTGTAATTCCAATGATGCAGGCTAACAATTGCTTTAACTAATCTGCAGATATCCCATTGGGACATTCCCGCCTCTGTATTGTCATATTAACACGACCAAAACATGTAGGTCCTATTAATTCATTGAAGGATGTTCTTTATATGTGGGTAAGCCATAGCTTAACCATCCTATAACCTTCCTAGTTGACGTTGTTGGTGTGCCATTAGTATGTGTTCCGCAGGTCGCCCATTTGTTCCACGGTATGGAAGCGAGTGATCCCCATTCTCTTGCTGGCAGATTGAGTGCTGTGTACGCCGGGATTACCGGCGGTATGACTTTGTATGTGGAGTCTCTACTGTAGTCCCTATCTGTATTCCCTGTGTTTTGCCTTACTACAGCTGTGTGATTCCACCAGGTTTGCAGTTATGTGTGCCATCTTGGCCGTACGTTTATCCATCCATGGGAACTGCCTAATGGACACTGGTATAGGGCTATACACATTTCACAGCTGCATTTAGCATTCTCCGGTGGATGATTTGCATTATTAGTGCGGAGTAACGCATATGCCATACCCACATCCCTCACACGGGGCGGGACAACGGATCATCTGCCAATCAACTCCGAGACCCATTTCTGCATACCCACGATCCCATGGCTGCAACCCTCAACAGTACCCATTGCACATCCTCCATGTGTGCGGGAATGGGATGTGGACGCACATCTATGGACTCGACAATCTGGGGATTTCTGTGCATATGTCCTGCATTTCATGGACAGTTGTCATCAACCTTGAACACGCTGGTGGTGCATATATGTAGCTGTGCCGTAGTCGCAGCTGTCACTTCATCTGGGTCTCTTGATCGCAGCCGGTTGACATTGCGTACGGATACATTTTTGGGTCCTACAATGGACACCAATGTGCATATGTAAAGTGTAGAACTTATTGGACTGTGTCCATCTGGCCAGTGGGTTTGACTGCTGCTGTATGTTCAGCAATCACGGATGTGTGTTTGCCTACCCATATTATGTTGTGCTACGAAACCCATGTTTTACTACGATTAACCCAAATGGTGTTAATGTAATGCTGCAGGTTGGCAACTGCTTTAAATAATCCTCAGAAGGCCCAGTAGGACATATACGCCACTGTATTGTCAATATAACACAGCCAGAACATGTAGACCCTATTAATTCATTGAAGGATGTTCTTTATAAGTGGGAACGCCAGTGTTTAAATATCCTATGACCTTCCTAGTTGACGTTGTTGGTGTGCCATTGGTATGTGTTCCACTGGTCGCCCATTTGTTCCGCAGTATGGCAGCGAGTAATCCCCATGTTGTTGCTGGCAGATTGAGTGCTGTGTACGCCAGTATTCGCACGGCGGTCTGGATTTCTATGGGAAGTGTCTACTGTAGTTGCCCTCTGCATTTCCTGTGTTATGCCTTACTGCAGCTGTGTAATTCCACTGGGCTTGCAGGTATGGGTGCCATCCTGGTCGTAGGCTTGTCCATCCATGGGGATTGCCTACTGGACACTGTTATGGCCTGTACACATTCCACACCTGCATTTAGCATTATCCGGTGGATGCTTTGCATTATTAGTGGGGAGTAGGTCATGTGCTACACCCACATCACTCCCACGGGGTGGGACAATGGATTATCTGCCAAACAACACCGAGCCCCATTTCTGCATACCCAAGATCCCATGGCTGCAACCCTCAACAGTACCCATTACACATCCTTCATGTGTGCGGGACTGGGATGTGGAAGCACATGTATGGACACGTCGATCTGGGGATTTCTGTTCATATGTCCTGCATTTCATGGACACCTGTCATCAACCTTAAACACGCTGGTGGTGCATATGTCTAACTGTGCCATAGTCACGGCTATCGCATCATCTGGTGGACGGAAACGGCTGGATGGAATTCTGTTAGGAGAAATTTTTGCGTCCTACAATGGACACCAATGTGCATATGTAAAGTTAGATGTTGCTGGACTGTGTCCAACTGGCCAGTGGTTTTGACTGCTGCTGTATGTTCCCCAATCGCGGATGTCTGTTTAACTACCCATTCTACGTGGTGCTACATAAACCAGGTGTTTTAGAACTGTGAACAAATGGTGTACATCCAAAGATGCAGGTTAGCAACTGCTTTAGATAAACCTCAGACGTCCCAATAGGGAATATCCGTCACTGTCTTTTCAACATAACACCACCAGAACATGTTGATCCCCTATGTATTCATTGAAGCATGTTTTCTTTATAGGTGGGAACGCCATAGTTTACATATCCTAGTTGACGTTGTTGGTGTGCCATTTGTATGTTTTCCACAGGTCGCCCATCTGTTCCGCAGTATGGTAGCGAGTGCTCCCCATTTTGTTGCTGGCAGATTGAGTGCTGTGTACGCCGGTGTTATCGGCGGTCCAACTTTGTATGGGGAATGTCAACTGTAGTCCCTATGTGTATTTCCTGTGTTATGCCTTACTGCGGCTGTGTAATTCCACCGGGTTTGCAGTTATGGGTGCCATCTTAGTCGTACGCTTGTCCATCCATGTGAATTGCCTACTGGACACTGGTATAGGGCTGTACACATTTCACACCTGCATTTAGCATTCTCCGGTGGATGCTTTGCATTATTAGTGGGGAGTAAGGCAGGTGCTACGCCCACATCCCTCCCACGGGGCGGGACAATGGATTATCTGCCAAACGACACCGAGCTCTGTTTCTACATACCCAGGATCCCTTGGCTGCAACACTCGACAGTACCCATTACACATCCTTCATGTGTGTGGGACTGGGATGTGGACGCACTTCTATGGACTCGGAACTCTGGGGATTTCTGTGCATATGTGCTGCATTTCATGGACAGTTGTCATCAACATTGAACACACTGGTGGTGCATATGTGTAGCTGTGCCGTGGTCACAACTGTCGCTTCTCCTGGTTGGACGATGAAGGCTGGCAGGTATTCCGTACGGGACAATTTTTGGGTCCTACAATGGACACCAATGTGCATATGTAAAGTGTAGAGCTTGTCGGACTGTGTCCATGTGGCCAGTGGTTTTGACTGCTGCTGTGTGTTCACCAATCGCGGATGTCTGCTTGACTACCCATAGTGTGTAGTGCTACGGAAACCATGTTTTCCAAAACCGGAACCAAATGGTGTACATCCAATGATGCAGGTTAACAATCGCTTTAATTAATCCCCAGAGGTCCCAGTAGGGAAGTATCACCACTTTATTGTCGGAATGACACCACCATACCAGGTAAATCACGAGCACTTTGGCCCGGCCTTACCGGCCATTTGCAAGTGTAATTAGCAGACACGTGTCAATACATGTATAATAATACATATTGTAATACCGACGTTAATCTATGTTATTTGGACAATGGCTTCTGCTATTGACATACGTTGCTGTGGGTGTTGCCGGTTACCATACACATGGCTTTCTCAAAGGCTGAATTCACAATTCTGAACACTACTGTGGTCTCCTTTAAGGACCCTGAGCCAGTGGTCAACAGTACTCAAGCCACTGCATCACTTACATATGCCTTTTACCGGTACCTACAGGACTGCATGGATCAGACATTCCCTTACCCAACTGTGGTTCATTGTACCAATGCCAAGCATCCAGTGTGGTGTACCCCAGCCATACACAAGCTGTACAATGAGAGGAGGTGGCTACTACAAGGCAGAGCAGACATCTTGTGAGGTATGACACCCTTGCTCATTATATGTGAAGAGCTACAGGCTGTCATGACATAGTCCGGGGCAGGTTCCACAGCTATATCTCCAAGGACTCGGCAGACAATCATACAGCCTTCATTTGCTATGCTGGACACCTGGGAGGTAACATATGCTCTGACTGGGTTCACAATGGTGTGGAGTTTACTGAACATACACACATTGCCAACATACGGGCTGGCAGGTTCGGTGAAGACATCTCCACCCCCCCCCCACATGGAGAGATGTCTGTACCAGCGGTTTGTGGTCCCCGAATGTTCCGTAACGCACGGGTGGGACATGCTCTCTCCAGGGTAGTGAACACAGCATCCATGGGACCAGCTGGTGTCCCGACTGTGTACTCCGTGATCACATTGAGGAATTAGACCCACAGTTTGGACAGCTGTTAATTCTTAGCCTCACCTCGGGTAACGTACCCAAGTTGTGTCGCACGGCGACTGTAGTCCCACTTCACAGGGCCAGAGCCTCCACTGACCCTGGTTATTACTGTCCCATTACCATGAGAAGACTTATCTGCAAAGACATGGGGAGGGATCATACTGCGGCCCGTAGATGACGACATAAGGGACCTGCATACTTTGCATCCAACCCAGTTTGGCTTGGCCAGGGACAGTTCATGCGTTTAAATCCTGGTTGACATTTTAGGGACAGTCACCGAGGCCATTGATGGGTGTCTTGCAGTCCATACAGCCTACCTCGACCTGGCAAAGGCCTTCAACACAATACCCCCCTCGGGTATCATTGATAAACCCATCGGCTTGGATGTGAACACGTACATCGCAGGATGGGTTGCAAACTGGCTAGGTGACACGACCCACGTGGTCATAGTTGCTGGCAACATGTCGGACTTACTGCCTGTCACAGGCAGTGTCCCACGGGGCTCTGCCCTGGGTCCACTCTTTTTCTACATCAACATTTCCACAGTACAAGCACACACAGGGGTGTTATGGCTGACATTGTTTGTAGATGACTGCGAACCGGGTGCCATAGTGGGACGGACATCTGACACAGATATCCTTCAAAGGGGCCTCCCAGATATGGATATCTGCTGTCAGGGACATGGCCTACAGCTAAATGCCAGGTAATGCATAGTCATACCCGTCGTGAAGAACGAGGTCACCCCTGTTCGGCATATGGGTGGCAGTCCACTGAGCACGGGGGTAATTACCAGGGATCTGGGGACACAGGTTGTCAGTCACCATTCGTTCGACACACACGTTGCTATCGTGGTTCGGTAGAACTTCTACATTGCCCACATGATCGTGCAGGGATTCACATCTACATCAGGGTAGGTCATCGTCTCCTTGTACTCATTACATGTTACACCTATGATTGAGTACATTGCCCCATTCGGAGGTTATCTGACCCGACACCTACAGCAGCTGGGAAGGCCCCATAGGTTAATCGTCAGACAGATGCAGGGTGTCAGGGATTTGTATTATGCTGCCCCACTGTTAGGACTCCTGCTCCATTCAGTCACATACCTCTTGTTCGGTGTTGACCTGTGCCTGACATACGAGGCCAGGTCGACCCATATTTGATGACTATGCTTCACCTACTGGATCTACTTCCCTCGGAACCACAAGGGCAGGTGAGGTGAACCTTGACACGGTCATTAATAGGATGTGTTGGAGTGACACATAAGTCACCCAGACACTCACTATGCTGTGGATCTACATCACAGTACATGTGGGGCAGAGAACCTTGCTAGCTTTGTTCGAGGGGGATCTTGTCCGTTGGATGGGGGATTGCAGATATACCCCAGGGATTATATCATTGTCACTGCTTGACAGAGGTACAGCAATATAATAGGCATTTTATCTCCGGACCGGAGGGTTGGCAAAGGAATCCTAGCTATGGCCTAGGGTTATGGCTGCCCTTGGGTAGATAGCCTACTCTGTACCTATGGACCTATGAACCTATTTTCATAGTTTGTCCCATTCACACTTGTCTATCCCCTATCCTCTTTCTCATGTGTATATTTCTGTGGCATGTGATTGACCTCTGTATTACCTGCAGGTATGCTGTCTACAGTGCACATACGTCACGGTTGATTACAGTGTATCTGTGTCCCTACCTCTGTGATACTGAGGACTACCACACATCCTTCACAGCATTACATGCATATGTCCATTCTATTATTCTTTGGCCTATGGGGGGGTGTTAAGGCAACGGTTACACGTGTCCCTGTTTGTGCGCGCGTCATGGTGGTCTTTGACCAGCCTCCGTTGCGGTCGTGGGATAGATGGTAGTGTTGGTGTGTGTTTGGCATGTGTTTTCACTGCCGGTACATCTGTGGGAGGTGGGGTTGGCACATGTTCCTCTTTGCAGGGGACCCCATCCTGGACTTTTGTGTCATGCATCCACACTTGGCACGTGCCATATGTCCTGTGCTATTCCCACAGTCATGTATGCCTTCATGCATTACTACTGTGTGTTACTGGCTGTTTGTATGTGGTACACATGGCTATTATGGTGGTTGGCTTGGCCTATTCCCATGCTATGACATACACATCCATCCGGTCATATGCATGTTATTCCGTCCTTTGCGTTGGCCGTGGGTGTTTGGCCGTCCGGCAATGCTACTCTCAACATGTGATGTCCCACCTTCCCCTTCTGTGCCTGTGGCACCCTGTTAGGGTGTCCTGTTTGGTAGGCAGATGTTCCGCTATATGTGTTGTGTTTGACATGTCTGCATAGCTAATCATCGGTACGGTGGTTGAACATACCGCCTTGTCCAGATGTGTACGGTTATGTGCACCATGGCGTGTGCATGCCTATGGGGTTTCGACAGGTCCATACCACATGCGGGATGTACACATTCTGCCGACACATTCACATGCAGCCATTTGGATATCTGTACCTGAGGTGGGTTGTTAACATGTGGGGTACATATTTGCCCGCGTGGCACTGCCTGAGACAATACTTCTTACCACATTTCAGGTATGCCCATTGTGTGTAGGTGTGTAGCTGCGCAAGGCTGCTAGCTGGGTTGGGTGCACGGTCATACATGGGTGCGGGATACATGCTATGCTGGGGCTATTGTGTATTACATTTGCATGCATGAGTTCTGCTTCTGGATATTATGCTTAGACATACGCCGTCCTATGTGTATGCGACGAGCACGTTGCTGGGTGTGGTACATGTTGCTATGCACATGTTTGCCTGTGTTTAGGGTATCTTGTTTCCTTCTTGTTGTTATATCGACACGGCTACCCGGCTTTGTACTCTCACTACTGCTGGTGACCATGCCCATGTCGCTACTTCTATGTCGCTGACATGCTGCGGTACACCTTCACTGGGTATGCCCACTGACAGTGCATTGCGGGACGGACATGGTATTACGCATATCCTTTGTTCCTTGGACGGGTACACTTAGGGCTTCGTGGGTTGATGTTTGGTTCTCCGTTTTGTTGGAACGGGTACTATGTTGCATAGTCTGCATACGTTTTATTCTCCACGGGCCCTGGCTGGTGCGGTTACTATTACGGGCGGCCTGTGGAAGTCAGCACTTTAGGTTGCTCATCACCTGCCGGCTTGGCCACGCCTCCGGACGCATCCTACTTGGGCTCGCTCACGTGCCCTACGCACGTGTCTGTGTTTGCGGCGCGCACTCATTACTATGCATATGGCACTGCTATGCCGACTATTCACTGCACCGCCGGCGCAAGCCTTACACCGGCCTTGCGCCGAGCTTCATGAATCCCGGGGATTTACTTTTCTTAAATAATGGCATTGTATAATGCTGCCTTGCTGCCCTTCCCCAGCTGTCTGGTATTCTGCGGCAGTTCTGATGTACTGCGCATGCGTATGCCTAAGCAGTACATCAGAGCTGTGGGCAAAAGCAACGTAGAAAGTAAGATCTCTGTTGCTTTTTACAAACTGTCTTGCTATGTTAAAGGACAGCTTTAAAAAAAGCAATGGAGAATCTCCGTTGCTTTTTTAAAGCTGTCTCGCTATGTTAAACTCGTTTAACATAGCGAGACAGTGTGAAGCAATGGAGATCTTGCGTTCTCCGTTGCTGTAAAAAAAGAGTTATATTAATGGAAAAAGTCCGGGCGACTGGGCCTTTTTTCCATTACTATAACTCTGATTTACAACGTGCACGCTGACCAATCAGCATGCATGTTTTTGAATATTAATGGGGGGGGGTCATTGTATAAAATACCTTTATTAAGAAGCATCATTGAAGACATATCAGTAACAGCAACAGCAAATGTTTTAACAGCTTTGTTAGGAGACATGAATTAGGAAATATCCACAATATCAACATCACATAGTAGATACAGATAGTGTGAAAAATCTGTAGGTTTCTGCAGTTACACCACAGAGTGCAAGGAATTACCAGTAAGAATTGCACATGATCCATAAATTAGCCTATACTGTTAAAATTTGCAACAGAAGTTTGTCTATATACATATGGGATGGAAGCAATTATTTGAAATAACAACACTTGTATGCATAAAAGTGCACCTACCTTTTAGTACCATTTGGACCATACATAATTAATAAGGTTCATTAAAATTCAAGTTTTTAGAATCACATTTATCCACATACATGTAAATTGGTTTCAGGAGCTGTAACATATTGATTGTGATTCATTTAGTCATCAGACCTTTGCTGTTAACTGAGTGGTACCTCAGTGAGTCTTTCTCTGTGTTTGTATTTCCCAGACTTCTTCAACTTAAGATCATGATGGCTACTTCAAGCCGGCTGAGATGTGTCTGTGCACCCAACTGGAATGATGAGGAGATGACCCAAATGTTGACTGTATACACCAGACTGGAGCAGAGGATGACAGTCAGACCTAGGAACTTTAACTTGATCGACGTATGGCACCAAATCATGAGGTATCATTGACAGAGGAGGAATCTACTGCACTGGAGTGCAGGTTCATCACTGCTATGATGACCTGCATTGGAGTGACACAGAGGAGCTTTGAGGGAGGGTCGCCAAGGAGTGGAGGCAGCCTGTATATCTCTACAGTAAGTGTCAATACTTCATGCATACCTGAGCATTGATATGGATATTAAAGACATTTTCCTTTCCCATATATAGCAGATATATGTTTTTATAACCATGCAGTAGCTGCTCTGACAGTTAGGTCATGGGTATAATTAAGTGTGCTTGTTAAATATTGTCCTACCAACTGTGGATTCGCTTCCCATGTTGTTAATTTATTTAGTAATGAGTATAATATCCATAATTATGTCCATTGTAGATGTGCACATGTTTTACAATACCTAACTACATAATTTCACATAGCTACTTTCCTTGTACATCAGAAACGCCTATAGTGCCTGAACTGCAGATAACTGAGCACTTCATAATTTTCCATTACAGTACCACAGTATCACCTACTGCACCATTATATGCTGGAATAAAAACTCATACACACATACACACACACACACACACACACACACACACACACACACACACACACACATATATATAGATATAGATATAGATTGATATAGATATAGGTGTATATATATATATATATATATATATATATATATATATATAGATATAGATATAGATATAGATATATAAATATATATATAAAACTTTATTACAACAAGAGCCTAAGTAAGCCTAGCCAACAAAGTTCCCTGGCTTACGCCAACCCAAGAAAGTTAATTTCCTGTGCCCCTGTTGAGCACAGCCACAGAAGTGATCCCCGGGGTGTATTTCCTATTTCCCATCCACTCATCAAGATTTTTCTTGAAGAGTGTTAATGAGGATAGGTTCATATGAATGAGGATAGGTTCATAGGTTCATTTATTTAAGCTAAAAAGTAATGCCTGTCTGACTGCTTACACATATATTTTCATTTATATGTCTATAGCTGTTATTTCTTTACAATAAAATGTCCAATAATTGTTGGCAGTTTTTGTATGCATCCTTTCTCCACAACACTTCTAGAAAACACCTGCAGTACCCCTTTCTAAAATGAATCCTTTGGTGAGTGCTAACTCGGCCTGTAAAGCAACCAGCGAGCATGTTTACATTTTGGCATCCTGTGGGTTCCAGTTCATATAGGGGAAACAGATATTGTACCTGCCATCTTGGTTAAATTCACACATAGTATTTTTTGCAGGAACTATATTCCAATACCTGATATTAATGTTTATGTTGAGCATGGTTATAACTTATTGAGTTAGTCTTCAAATTCCTACAAATATGGCTGTAATCCATAACACTGATAACATCTGCTTTCTAATAACAGGGTTTGTAGAGCAGTACTTGTTTGTTTAGGTGTAATGTGTTGATTGTTAGCTCAGATTGTAAGGAAAGTAGCCAGCATATGCACATTTTGCCATGGTTTGTGCTCAAACCCAGAGGCGGGGCACATATATCTGAAACTGTTCTTTTGATTTAATATGCTCATGCCATTTATTTAGTGCAGAATATTACACTTAATGATATTAATTTATATTTTGAGCATGGTTGTGAATAAGTTAGTTATTGATCAAATTCCTACTATCATATCCATAATCTGTAATGTTTCATTAACACATGCTATTTAACAGTGGGGCAGTAAAGCTTGATATATATTGTTATTTGTCTGAGCAATTATTTGTTTAATATTGGGGTCTATATTATATCACCGAATGCTTAAAAAAGGGAACGATGAATAATCGACCCCATGTCAGCGAAAGCTTACAATCTCCATAGCTTAGAACAGCGATTCTCGCTGTTCCAAAAAAAAAAAAAAAAAAAAAAAAAAAAAATTAAAAAAATACATAAAATGGGGGGCTTTGTCCCCCACAACCCCCCTACTTAAATATACCAACTCTGAAATCGCAATACAGTGCAGAAAATGGCAAAGTAATGGAAGTGGCCAAGCAAATTCTTTCCTTGGGAAAGAATTTGCTTAAAAGCCGCTTCACTATTTTGCCTTTTTGTTGTTTTAAGTTTGACAAAGACGCATTCGATAGAATGCATCTTCGGTCATCTAATAAGAACCCTAATATTGCATACTTTGTAGTATTAAGGTCTGTTTTCTCAGGAAATATTAAAGTCAGTTTAAGAGCAACATCATCCTCAGGTTTTGAGGGAGTGGGATGGGCAGACTAACAGCTAAAATCCAGTACAGGGAAGGTGTACGTATTTTCTTAGTGATGCTCACTTTTGCAAGGAATTTTGTGGTCCACACAAATATCTTACTGTGTCCATTATGTACAGTAACATATATGGTTCTGCTTACAGAAGCAATATGCTACAATTCACTGTCACACTGTCTGAGGAATACTTCTGAATACAGTGTTGACTTGAATATCGTTTTCAAACTGTTTAGCTACATGAGCAGCACATTTTCATACTTTACAAGCCTAAACCAAGATCCATATTAGTAGACCATCACTCAGCCAGGTGATGTCAAAGAAAGAAGCCTCTTCACTGCACACAGATCATACTTTTTCACTTAAGATGTGTTATTGTGGCAAGTATCTATCAAGGTTAGAGTTTAACTATAGATTATGGTTGTAGGTTTGAATCTCGCATCCTACAATATATACTGAAAAATGTTAATACCTAAATGTTAGATGTGTTTTCTGATAAGTCCTCCAATCTATGTTGAAATTTGTAAATACCTAAATGTCAAATGTGTATTCGAATTATCTAAAGTTTTTAAAAAATAAATGTATAGAAACTATGATGAAACGTGTATCACTGTTTTTTGAGAAATACATTATTAATGCATTCGATTTTCTGATTTCTGGTGAAGAGGAGAGACGTGCATCGAGCCAATGCACAGGCTTAAGGAGCAGCAGAGGGAGACTGGTATGTTGATTATTTTCCCTGTTTTATGAAATGAAATGCATCTTTCCATATTTACAGGCCTTTATTTTGCACAATTAAGTATATAGGTTCATAGGTTCTTAGGCTATTACTAGGCTATCAGCCCTAGGGCCTATACAGGTCTAGCTATAACAATTCCCTGGATATTTCTTCCCACAATATTTACTTTCCTGGACCCCTGTCTAGCAGGGCAACTGATGCAATCCCTGAGGCGCTATGCTTGACATGCATGGGCAGTCTATTCCAGAGTATGGGGAGTCTCTGGGTCAGTAATCTCTCCCTCCAGCATGTTTTGTTCATTGTGATGACAAGGTTTAGATCCCTGGAGCATGTGGCTCTGAGGGATTGGGATTTCTTTAAATGGAGCATGTCCAATAGCTCAGGGTTTGACATGGCCTTGTATGTTAAGCAGAGATCACCTCTGAGTAGACAATATGCCACAGAGTATAGATGGAGTTTTTTTAGACAGTCAGCATTGGGCATCTGCTTTAGGCCTTTGATTGTTTTAGTGAGGTATTTCTGCGGCCTTTCCAGCTGTTGCAGATGTCTTGTGAGGTACATACCAAATGGGCCATTGTATTCTATAATGGGTCTAATGAGGGATGAGTACAGTGGGACAATGACCTCCTTTTTGCTGGATGAAAAGCCCTTAATGATGAGGTGTGCCACATAGAAGGATTTCCTGACTGTTGTGACAATGTGGTTATCGAAGGTGAGACCACTGTTGACCTGTGTCCCCAAGTCTCTTATCACACTTTCAGTGTTTAGTGTACTGCCACCTATGTGGTAATTCATGGGTACATGTTTTTTCCCAAAGTGGATAACTATACACTTCTTGGCATTAAGCTTGAGCCCATGGCTCTGGCACCAAGCATCTGCTTCTGTAAGGCCCTTTTGTAGAATATCCACATCATTTGGGGATTCAATAATGGCTCCCAGTTTGCAGTTGTCTGCAAACTTTGTTAGCCAGAGTCCCTTTTTGTTGGCTTGTACTTCAGAGAAGTAGATTCCAAACAAGAGCGGTCCCAGGACTGAACCCTGAGGTACTCCACTTGTCACTTGTCTGGAGATGGATTTGGAGTCAGCTACCTTTACAGTCTGGGTTCTGTCAGTAAGCCAGTTGGAAACCCATCGAGCAATGTAGGGATTTATGCCCAGCTTAGTAAGTTTATCTATGATCCCAGAGTGGGGAATGATGTTGAAGGCCTTGGCGAGGTCCAGATAGGCTGTGTGGACCATCTTACCCTCATCCACAGCTCTGGAGACTGATTTGAAGAAGTCAATCAGGTTCAGGAGAGAAGATCAGCCCTTCGTAAACCCAAACTGTGTGGGGTCCAGTGTTTGAAGTTTGTCAATGTCTTTGTTTATAAGTTCCATGATAATGCGTTCCATGCCCTCGCAGATCAGGCTCGCCAGATGATGGCACGCTAGTTCTCAGGATCCAAGACGGATCCCCCCTTGTGGAGTGGGATAACTGTAGCTGTGCACCACTCAGTGGGCATGAAGCCTGAGGTAAGGCTATGATTAAACATGACACTTAGTTGAAGTGCCAGTTCATTTTGTAGTTCATGTAGTACACAGCCCAGTATGTCATCTGGTCCCATGGATGTAGTATTCTTAGCTTTGGAGAGTGCAGTTTCTACCTGTGTGGCCATGATTACTGGAATTTGACAATCTTTTGGTATTGAGATGGGCCCTTTAGGGGGTGAGAGGGAGTGAAGTTGGCACTAAATCGATCTGCCAGGATATTGGCAATATCCTTGGGATCAGTATATTTAATGCCATTCTGTTATAGCTCAGAGCAGATCTGAGCATTGCCATTTAGATTCTTGACATAACTATAGAATGCCTTGTGGCTGTCTTTGGAATCTTTATTTTCGTAACTAGCTTTGGAGGATTTTATGAGGGATCTCAGCTTCTTACTGAGGCTGGTAAGGGAGTTTTTTGCATCCTGGGATTTTCCTCTTTTCTGCAACAGTTTCTTCCTTCTGTTGTATACTTTGTTTATGGCAAGGGACTACCAGATTGGCTTCCTTTTTTTAGAGGAGAGCATCTTGGTTCTATTTGGGATGGCACGATTCATGCATGAGTGGATGTGCTCATACAGTGCCTTAGTGTAGGATTCAGCACTTGAACTTTCAGCTCCCGTCTGCATTGGTGTCATAAAGTCTGTCACTTCTGACTTGAGAAGCATGAAGTTGGCTTTTCAGAAGTCTTTTATGGAGGTTTCCTTATTGGGGCATGGGGGTGGGATGTGGATGTCAGGGGTGATTAGCTTATGGTCAGACCTGACCAATGAGGGGGTGACCACTGGTGTGGAGCATCTATCTCCCATGTTGGTAATGACCAGGTCTAGGATATTGGAGCCCCTGGTGGGACAATGGATTAGTTGATCCAGGGCATTGAAATTTATGAATTCCAAGAACCATTGGGAAAAGTTGTTGGTACCCGAGTAATTTTCCCAGTTTATGGCAGGGTAGTTGAAATCACCCAGTATTAGGGTGCTTGGTTGTATTTTAATATTTTCCAGTATGTTTAGAAAGGTGGACTGAGAATCCTGGGGTATGGTGGGGGATCTGTAGCAAGCTACAATTTGGATTGCAGTCTTACCTAGGGTTAGTTGCACCTGGAGAATTTCAGATGCATTGTGTTGAGCACCTAGCCTGGAGGTGTGAATATCCTTGGTGAATATTCATTCAAATGCAGGAATAGGTAAATGAAATCATCTAACTGTAGCAGTGCTTACAACTGTGATTATAATCTACAAATGTTGTTTTTTATGTAGTATTTGAACATTGATTCAGCACACAGTTTTTCAATTGTACTCCACAACCTAAATAACATTTGGGTTGGTGTATCTGTCATCCATTCCTTTTATAGTGTTGTTTTATACGTAAGTCTAAGAGCTGTAATTGGTGGATGGTTTAGTATACTTTGTATGTATATTTGTCTTTTATTGAAATCTATTTTGTTGCGTGTTGACTGCCAATTATAGATGAAAGGTATCAGCTGTGTCATTGTTTGCAGAGTATGTGGCATGCCTTCAGTTCAGTAGTGCTATTGCGTTGGCTTTTGTAGAAACATAGTTCTAGCTTAAATTTGCTGACACATGAGCAGATCTGCACTGGATTACAGCAGTTCATATTCTGCCCACACTGCAGGTCAACATTGGTATTGCATCTGTCTCCAACTCCTTGGGTGTTTTGTAACAACACATTTATAACCTAGATATACTGATGTTTGAGCAGATGCACATTGAGCTGCAGCAGTTCATATTCAGCACACCCTGCAGGTCATCACTGGTATTGCATCTGTCTCCAAAACCTTGGGTGTTTTTCTAGCAACATAGTTATAACCTAGGTTTACTGACACTTGAACAGTTATATATTTGATTGCAACAGTTCATTATCAGCAAGCATATTCACAATGTTTGATTTTTCAGGCTATTGATTGCTATGTGTTTTAGTAGATAATGCATACAGTTATGCACATACAATAGATTAGATTGTCATATGTCACCAAATGTATTGACTGAGCATATCACATTGTTTCATATTGTACTCATTATATTGAAGTGTGTTCAGATAATTATTATGCTGGCTGTCTCAGATGTTTGTCATATGGCTTTGCTATTGTTCACAGTATTGTCATATTACTTTTTCCTCATTGCAACAATGAAATTTTGTGGATGTTCATATAAATCATTGAATGCAGACAGTACAATCTGTTGATATGAGCATTCATACATTCTTACAAAGCTAATGAATCTTTACCAGTGTTTTATATTATTATAATAATTATTTAAACTGCAGATGATTTGTTTTATGTCTGAAGATTGTAAAATTATTGTTCTTAAAATGTTTTGTAATAATTTGGAGTTTTTTCTCCCCAGGACTCCAGTGAAAAAAGACTTCTACCCAGTAGGGTAATCAAATGTCAATAAATAAATAAATATGTCTGTATAACTGTCAGGATGATTGAATTGTGATCATGTTTCCATAACGTCTCTACTGTGCATTTCTATAGTGCACAACTGATACTGCTATACTCCATGAGCTATTCCAAGTTTCTTGTTGTACATTACATATTACATTGTTATCCACTAGTTTTCTGTTGATATTAGTGTAACATGATGGATTCAGTGAGCTTTATGGAATCAGCACCCAGCTTTATATTAACGTATTGTTCCAACGCATATACAATCGAGACAATGATACAGAAATATTGGAGTAATGTGAACATTTTTGAGGAAAAGGAATGGAAGATCATTGAGACAACAATTTTCTGGTTTTAAGCTTATGAGCAAACAATGCCAGGTTAAATAGGGTTATGGTGTTGTGTACCACGTGCCAGTTGTGTTTACTGCTCAGGTTTGCTTAAGACCAGCATATTTATGCTACTTGTAGTTTTGAAATAACGGGTTTGATTATTTGCACTATGTCTTGGATTGTGTATATATAAATATATATATATATATATATATATATATAGGTTTACCTTTAGAAAGGCGAACAGCAATTATCTGAAAGGCTGTTTGCAAAGTTTGCAAATACCGAACAAAAAAAGGTTCGAATGTACAATGAGCAAAATGCACAGTGACATTCGCTCATTGCACATTTGACATTGTGGGGTGGATTGCACTATAGTGGGGTTCAGAAAATGGCCCCTTTCCCCACTGTAGTGTGATCTCAGAGTTAGAATATTAAAGTAGGGGGTTAGGGGGTCACAGCCCCCCACATGGGGGGTGCAGGGTGGCTTGCTCCCCTGCTTTACACTTTTTTTTTTGTTCGACATTAATGTTCAAAAAACAGCGAATCTGCTTTTCGATTTGCTGTTTTTTGAACATTAAGGACTATTGCCGTTTTCACTTTCATGGTTATGAATCACTCATATGAGCATTCATACCACTGTGATTCGGCTTCATAAAGGTAAACCATATATATATATATATATATATATATATATATATATATACATATATATATATATATATATATATATGGTTCTACCTGACTTCGTCGACAGCTGAGAAGACCGACATCGAACTGAGCTCCAGAAGATCGAAAGCGAAGAAGACCGACGCGAATCGCGGGTTGCAGAACATCGACAATGCAGAAGACCGACACGACGGATGACAACACCAACGCCGAGGATGCCGACATGGGGAAAGGCTGTGTGAGTATGCGGTAGTGACGGACGTTAGGGTGCGAGCAGGTAAGTGTGGAGATTGACGGTCTGTGGGGATAGGGGTGGGTTAAGTGAGTTAGGGTTAGGGAGCGATAGGGGTGGGTTAAGTGAGTTAGGGTTAGGGAGCGATAGGGTGGGTTAAGTGAGTTAGGGTTAGGGCGATAGGGCGGGTTAAGTGAGTTAGGGTTAGGGAGGGCGGGTTAAGTGAGTTAGGTTAGGGAGCGGGTAGGTAAGTGTGCGATAGTGACGGACCTTAGGGTTAGGGTAAGGTTTAGTGTGGGCTTGTAAGGATTTTGGTGTGCTTGTGTTGTGTGTGTGGTTTGTGGAATGGGGATGTGTTTTGTTTTGTATGGGGTTTCGTGTTTGTGTACCGTCGGTTATTTCGTTGTCGGTTATGTGTGGTTTCGTGTTTATGGACTGTCGAATATGTGGTGTCGGTGATGTGGTTGTCGGTGTTGTGTGGTTTCGATTATGTCAGGTAGAACCATATATATATATATATATATATATATATACATATACACTGTATATGGTAAACTAACTGTCTCGGTCGACTGGCACATGGTCGAAAGGCAGTTTTCCAGGTGGGCAGAACATCGACCCAAAATCCAATGACTTACACTACAGCAAATGGGTAGTGTAGGTCGATTATTTTTATTCTACATTGTGCAGAGAGGTTGCGCTTCAGTGAAGAACAGGGAATTAGCCCATTTCCTCACTGCAGTGTGATCTCGGAGTTGATATTTTTAATGTGCAGGAGGTGTGGGGGGTGCAGAGGGCATAGCTCTCCTTCAAAATAGTAGAAGTAACATACCATTGACTGTAGAGTTCAACAGTACATTAATGTTCATAGCAGGAAGTAAGTAACATCACCTCCTGCTATGTCGAATACATAGAAATATTGTGGTTGATGTATTCAGTTTCACTTTGGGTTATAATTCAAATTTTTGTATTCAGCATTTTGGATTGACCTTTGCTATTGGACGACCGAAGATGATTCGATATTTTAATAGTCAATATATATATATATATATATATATATATATATATATATATATATATATATATATATATATATATATATATATATATATATATATATATATATGTATATATATATATATATATATATATATATATTTATATACATACATATATGTATGTATATAAATATATATATATATATATATATATATATATATATATATATGGCTATATGACAATGTGGAAGTTTTTATGTTGGGCAAACGTCTATGCAATAGAATTTCTGTTTAGCTATAAAGTTAAGTGATACAAAATGTAAGAGAGAATGTAGTCCTTTGTATAAACCAGTTATGACATACTACTGCAAGTTATCTTTCACATGCATAGATTTTTGTGTTGGGCAACATTATGAAAGCTTCTAAACATGTCATCTTGAACCTTTTGGAAAGAAAATGGATTGCTAATTTAATAGCCTTTTTAAAACTGAGTGTAAATGAAGAATTTTGATATTTATAGGTATATATTTAATAGATTTTTATTACTGCTTAAGTAAATATATTTATATATGTTCATCAATAATTGCATAAAAAGTTGTTCGCAATTTTAATAATCATATTCATTCAGTAGATGGCAATCAAAGAGTTTTACACAGAAGCTTAATATGTTCAAGCTATTCAGGCTTTGCATGAAAGAAATAATGTCTGTAATTAAATGTTTTATGTGGGATTTCCTTACAACATTGAGAAAGCCTACTTGGCAAAATCCTGTGTCTGTTAAAAGTTTATTGTGAGTTTTTGATGCTTCTTAAACAAGTTATTTTTATTCACAATTTGAGTACTGGAATTGGTTTGGTGAATATTGCTGGAGTGTTGCAGGCACTCATTTGCTCCTTTTGTGCATTTGGATGAGCTATGTGCATAGATATCTATATCTATAACTATATAAATAAATATATATATATATATATATATATATATATATATATATATATATATATATATCGTTCCACTTCATATCATCGAATTATCATTTCATCGAATTTCAAATGATCGAGACCAAATCGTCAAAAACCCAAATCGTCAAAATCTCATAACATCGAATCTGAAATCGCTGAACACTGTAAAGCAGCTAGAAATAATATCCCACAGAGTTTTTACTACGTTTATGCAGGTGGGCAAGCCTCCCCTGCACCCCCCATGAGGGGGGCTCCACCCCCCCACCCCCTGTACATTAAATATACCAACTCCAAGGTCACACTACAGTGGGGGAAAAAGGTAATTTCCTACCCCACTGTAGTGCGACCTTGGAGTTGGTATATTTAATTTACAGGGGGTGTGGGGGGTGCAGATGGCTTGCCCCCCTGCATAAATGTAGTAAACAGTGTATGGGGTGTTATTTCTAGCTGCTTTATAGTTTTCAATGATTTGAGATTTGATGTTATGAGTTTTCAATGATTTTGGTTTTCGATGATTTGGTCTCGATGATTTGAAATTTGATGAAATGATAATTCAATGATATGAAGTGGAACCAAATAGATAGATAGATAGATAGATAGATAGATAGATAGATAGATAGATAGACAGATACACATATATAGAGAACAAGACAGATAGATTTAGATTATATATGTGCATATTAGCCTGTTTCCTACAGATTCCTAGGCAAACTTTTTCATATGTTGCTTAAAGCATTGCAACTCCAATAAAGGAAGGTGGACTATTTTAGCAGCAAGTAAAAGAACAACTTTTATGTTGTACTATGTACCAGCACACTTATATCTCATCATTAAAAAAATGCTAGTCTCCATGCTCAGTATTTTAATCTTTGTTTCAAGTCAGTCACATGAGCATATCTTGATTTTTCAACTCCTTGTTTTCTATTGAGAAATGAACACTTCACATATCAAAAAGTCGTATTTGTACTAGGCCTTGCCAAGCTGTCTAACTGAAAGGAACAACTGGTGAAAGGTCTGTGACTAAAAATTTTTCTCTGACAGAAAATATAATCAAAAATTAAAAGTTAGGTATATCTGTTAGCTAATTTTATTCATTAATAGTCAGAGAAAATATTTATATTGTGAAGTTCATCAAAAGTTTTAATTTTCTTGTCAAAATTTTTACTGCTTCATTAAGATTCAAGAGATTTCAACATAAACCACTCAAGAAATTGAAGTCTAGTATTAAAAAATACGTCCAATTAATAATATGTAGTATACAGGATTTATTACTTAAAATAGAAAAACTGGATACCAAAACAGAATGTTTCAAAGAAGAGACCAGAAAGAAAATGGAACATTTGGAAATTCTTATGAAACAACAAAGTGCACAAATCAGCAGTATGTGAGAAGCTTTAAATGATTATGAAGGGAGAAAAACAGAGGGGGAGTTTCAAACTGTATTTCTTTTAAAGCAAAATAACTGGTGAATAAATAAAGTTGATGAGTTAGAGAATATGCTGATATGAAATAACATTATAATTTATGGTATACCATAAAAGTATTAGGGAAACAATGTAATACACTTCTTAACAACCTGGCAACATAAAATGTTAAATCTACCTGAAACTTTATATTTTGGAATTGAAAGGACACATACATCCCTGACAGCACCCTCAATAAAGTAAAACTTGCCAGCAAGTTCAATTATCATTAAGATTATGTCTAGCTTAGAAAAAAAGTTCAAATATTAAAAGCAGCATGGCCCAGCCCACATAATAAATAGGTAAACATGTAATCAGGTTTAACAATGATTATTCTGGTAAAGTACTGAGTAAAAGAAAATCTTGTTTACCTCTGATAAAGGAACTAAAAAAGAACAATATTAAAGCCACTTTGGTATTTCCTGAAACAATTAAATTATTTCTTTCTCAAAGACCTAAAATATTTGCCATGCTGGGGAAGCATCCACTTTTGTTAACAACAATAAAATCTGTAGTAATACAGAAGAAATGGAATGGAAGAGTATATCCCTCCAAGACAGAGTGACCTGAATTCCTAGTAAACTACTTCTAAAATTTTAAAAAAAAGCTTAAAACAAGTACATTTTATTATCTTATTGCAGGACTTTTTGTTTTCCTGAAACAAAAGATTTGCCCTTTAAGTAAAAGTTTTGTATTGGATTTTAAACATCAAAACATATATTAGTATGTATATATATATATATATATATATATATATATATATATATATATATATATATATATATATATATGTCAATCTAAAACATTTTCATGATGAGGAGTATAAATGGTTAATTGCACTGTTTTGCTATATTTACAGTGAAAAACTTAATATGTTTTGTTTAACTAAAATTATAAGTATATGTCTAAATGTTAAATACTTCCTGTAAGAGACTGTCATTAAATTATAAGGACTGTAATTTGTAACTTTAAGATTATATAAGTTAAGAATTGTATTTTATTTGTTTAACTTTACTTACTATGTGTAGTCCTGGGTTAACTGAATGTCACATCTAAGTAATATGCTAAATGCTGATGATTTTGTTTTTTTCTTTCTGTGTAACACATTCATTTCATAGGTTATTTATGAAGCAAGTAACACTTAAAGAAAGTCTTTGAATAAAATAATATTCCAGTTATGTGAGAATGCTGGATTCTTGCTGTCCTGGCTTCCCACCTTCAAACGTTCTAAAGAAAATGTAGGTTAAAGTTCATCACTGATGTCTGTGAAAACAGAAAGGAATATTCTTTTTCTTTCTTTTTTTTCAATGTGAGAAATCTATTCAAATGACATCTTTTTTTCTTAGAAGTGAAGTATTGGTAAATCAAACGCTATAGTAATGTTTTATATTAAGCTGTTTCTTACATATAATTTGTTTGTATTTTGTGAATACTAGCTTATGCTGTATAGTAATTAACTCTGTACATATTAGTGGGAATAAGTAAAGTTAAATGTCTGTTACTGATTAGAACAGTTTAAAATAATTAAAAGGAATGAGAAACCTACAGAGGAATTTAGCAGTTGCAGTGTGCTATGAGTTGTCATGTTCATATTGTGTAATTGGATTCTAATGTCAGGATGCGCAGCTTAGATCAGAATAGCAGTTCACAATGGCTAAAACACACATTCAAATTAAACAAGCAGGAATTATTTGATATATAGTCAAGATTGCTTGTAATACTAGAATTAATAAGAAAAGTAAAGAACTTATGAATAATATGCTAATGTACAAGAAATAAAATATCTAATATGTAAGACTGATAAAAGAACAGTATCAGTAAGTTAAGCAATATACTGCATGCTCTAATAAAGAGCTGATTAAATAGTTCTTTGATGGGAGATTTTAAAAATAGAAGTTATACAGAATAAGGTAGAATATTAGTGGGGAAAATAAGGCAGAAAAATATATTTAAACAACAAACTGATTATAAGAAATGTATTTATTACATATACCTGTAAATGGTAGCGATGCGACTGTATAACATCTCATATAATTTACAATGAAAGTCATATAAAATATTTGAAAATAATTTGAATGATGAAAATTGAAGCTTGGTCATCTTAACTTTGAACAATTTTTCATATTGTATGTTATCAGATTCACTAAGACTACCTGAAATAACTCATTTTATAAGTCAGAGCTGAAATTTTGAGTATTATATTGCTGAGTCAGTACATCCATTTTGATAAAAAGTAAAGTAGATCTTTCAATATATTCAAACCTGGCAAAATAGAATGGGATCTGAATTAAGCACATTGTAACTTTTGAATGCAATATAGACTGCAATCGTTTTTCTTTTTTTAGTCTGACTCCATAGAAATAGCAACACATTCTCTTTGATCTCAGTAGTGTAGATATTTTTATGATGTAGTTTAATAAGCTAAATAATTTTTAAATATTTTGATATTTGTCATGTTAAAGGTGTTACACAATTTTGAGATATAGACAATTGTATTTTAAAAATTAATTCAAAGCTTTTGTTAAATCTATAAAATATGTGTATATCATTTAACATGATAAATATATATATATATATATATATATATATATATATATATATATATATATATATATATATATGCAGTGACTTCCCCTTTATGTAACAGGTCAGTATAAGATTACCTGCCACCTGTAAGTTTACAGATATCTTTATCTCTTTAGGTCCCACTCTGTTCTACTTATTTATTTAGAGATTTAATTATAATAATATTGAATGAGTGAATAGTTTAGAAATATTTTATGGATAATTATATTACTAATAAATAGGTATATAGTACAATATTTGGTTATTAAATATTTGTGATTAATAAAAGAGGATTATTAAATGTTTATGCAGTAATGATGGAATAGTTATAAATAGCAAAATATATAACTAAATTAATAGTCTAATATTTTGACTTATAAACAGTATAATAGTATTTTAATTAATTGCAAATCACAGTAGCTTTGGCTAATTTTTGATTAATTGTTGGGTATTGGTAGATAAAGAGATAGTATAGTAGCTTATCTATAAGTTAGGCAAACTAAGAACTTTTGTATCTATGGTAGGTTGTGTTTTATTAGTAATATAAACACTTAGAGTTGTAAACTTGCTTTTGTTATTTACAAATTTAAGTAGTGAAGTTTATAGAAAGGCAGAATTAAAAAAATATGGAATGTTAAGGTAACATTGAAGGGATGCATTACAGTCTTATGTATAATTCAATTAATATGGTGGATAAATGTGTTATATAATCTTTTAAAAAAATCTTTTTAAATTCACAGTATTGGTAGTCTTAATCTATTATCTATTAACATAAATTGAATAAATTATGGCAACAAAAGGAAATCATTGAGATATACAAATTAAATAGAGGAGACATATTCTTGGAAGATACTCACTTGATAGATAAAGATATACAATATTTAAATAACTTAGGTTACAAAATATTATCATCTGCTTCTTTTAAGAAAGAGAGGAGATTAGCTTCTATACTTTAGAGGAAGTCTACTCTAATGTCTAAGGACATGGAATCCATTAGTTATCCCAAAGGAGTGTATACATTTGTAATAATTCAATATAATGGCATATTCTTCACACTAGACAATTTTTACTGGATACATGAAATAGTTGCAAAGTGGTTAAATATCACTTAAACTTACTACAGAGTGATTGGATCGATAGTTTAATTTTATCAGGGGATTTAACTGCATAATAGTATAGAAGATACAAGTGAACACAAGAAAGATAACATAATGACAACAGTTAAAGAACGGATGAATTACTAATAGTAATTTAATTGATTTCATAGTAAAGGTAAAAAATAAGTCATTGTTCTTCACTCATTATTCTTATGTGCATGAGAAGGAAACTAGAATTGATAGGATTTATGTCTCTGCAGATTTGCTTAATAAAGTAAATTATTTTAAAACGATGTTTGTTCTTTATCTGACAATAGTGCGCTATGTATTAATATATTATTGGATATTAAGAAATTTCAGATTATTAATAGATGCCCAGTATGGATGATGAAATTAAAATAATTTAAGAGATACCTTAAGGACCAAATTAAGAACTTTTTATCTTTGCATGATAATGGTCAGGGTAATAAAGTCATACTAATGGACTCCTTAAAATGCATATTAAAGATAGACTGGGAAGAATGGCTAGTAATAAAATGAAAGCGTGTGTTAAAGATTTGATAGAAATACAAAATGAAAAATGCAAAGTGAGGTTTGAACACAAAGAACTTAGATAATACTGAAGATATTAAAAAATTAACAACAAAGTATCAAACAGTTTTAACTCATGAAGTGGAGATAGTCTCAGAAAAATAAAATTGCACAGCAATGAGATGACTTAAAAAAATCTACATAGTTTAGTTAATAGAAGTAAGATTTTAAGCAAACAAGTGCAAATCAATAATACCCTAAATCTTCACACTAATAAACTTACTTCATACATAAAGGACATTCTTAATATTTAAAGAAATCCATGAATATCTCAATAAAGATAAAAAAAAATAATAATGCTAGTATTTAAAGAAAAATTTTACTAATCAACTTAATGACCAACAAACATCTCCGTTCAATAAGCCTATTACCCTAATAGAATTTAGCGAAGGTTAAAAAGAGAAAAATAGTAAAGCTCCAGGGTTAGTTGGTTTAAGTATGGAATTACATAGTCTGTTTCCATTAAGTGTTTAAGAATAGCTGAGTGATGTTTTCGGGAGAAGTCAGAGAGACAAATAATTCTTCCCTCATTGAAATTTTCTATAATCTCACCTATACATAAACAAGGAAAGAATAATAAGTTAGTTTCCTCATACAGAACTATTTCATTATTAAATGTAGACTATAACACATTTACTTCCATCTCTTCTAAACATTAAGAGATATACTAAATAAATTAATCAATAAAGATCAAGCAAGATTTATAGTCAATAGATTAGTGTATGTTGTTGTTTGTCTTTCGGCTTTTTCCCAATAAGGGGTCACCACAGTAGAACTCCAGTCCGCTAATGATTGGCAGTAGATTTTTATGAAACACCAAGGTGCCAGCTCGACGCCCAACCTTCAACGAAGGCATGCTCAGTTACGCACACATGTCTTTCAAATGCTACCCAACCATGGGGAGGACATGCAGACTCCACACAGAAGGCACTCCCAAGCCACGCCGAAAATCGAACGGGAGAACCTCTTGCTGTGAGGTAACAATGCTACCTCCATACCACCGCAGCAATAGATTAGTGTATAATAATATAAAAATGTAGCACCTATCCTAGATTTAACAAAAGGGATGAACATGAAATTGGCCCTAATTAGCTTAGATATCAAGAGAACTTTTTATTCTATAGACTGGAACTAATTGTTGAAAACTTTAGAAGCATTTGCATTTCCAGAACAATTTATTGGAATATTAAACAAACCTGTATAGACACACCAAGGCATACATTAAAATTGAATCTTACATTTCTGAAGGCTTCACTTTAAAGAAAGACACAAAGCAAATGTGTGCCTTGTCCCCAGTAATATTTGCATTAATTGTCGAGCTTAATAGCATAAGAAGCAATGACAAAATTGATGGAGTCTCAATTAACACGGCTTATCAGTATAAAACATAGCCTTTTGCAGATGATATTTTACTAACTATTGGAGATTTAAATTATTCAGTTAAATAAATAGATGAGGAAATTGAAAGATTCAGGAAGTATCGCTCCAGAAATTTAATAATAAAACTGAAAGTTTAGTGTTAAATCAATTACTTGACAATAAGTTTAAAGATAAATATAAATATAATTGGCAATGAAACAACTATATTATTTAGGAATAAAAATCTGTCCAGATGTAAATAAGATTATTAATAATAATTTAAAAAAAATAATTGAAGTTTTACTTTTTATTACAAATGAAATTGTTTTTTTGTTTACTTTTGAGGATCGGTTTATACTTATTTTTCATTTATTAAAATTAATATATTACCTAAGATTATATATCTGTATCTATCTATATCTATCAATATATATACATATATATATATATATATATATATATATATATATATATATATAGATATATATATATATCTATATCTCTCTCTATATATATATATATATATATATATATATATATATATATATATATATATAGATATACAGAGAGAGAGAGAGAGATTGTGTTCAGTAACTTTAATACCTGACAAAAACTTTTAAAGAAACTGGAAAATGTTAACTTCATTCTTATGATATCCTAAAAAGCAAAACATTGTCTATAGAAATCATATAAGAATATAGGATTGTGGTGGTATTAGTTTCACAGATGTAGAATCTTATTCTATTGCTGCTATTTTTAACTCTGTTATACTCTGGATAGACTCAAACTACATTAATCAATGGAAAAACATTCAGAAGAGATTATACTATATTCTATACTCAGTCACACACATCTGTAAGGGTTCCCATCAACAGCTTAGGCTGTCATGTCAACATTCTCCTGAAATAGCTCTATGCATCCTGGTATGTGTCTATGCTACAAAGGCAGCTGTGTCAGCGAAGCATTGAATGACTGTGAGAAACATCATCCTTTCTCACCCAGAAAGGCCATGTTTATTTTTATTTATTTTATTTTATTTATTTAACATTTGTTAACCGGGAAAGTTCGACTTGGAACGAAGCCAATTTTCAGCGAAGGCCCAGGGAGAAAGGCTCCAGATGCATGTCTTTATAACATGGGAGGAAACCAGAGCACCCGGAGGAAACCCACACGAATGCAGGGAGGACATGCAGACTCCACACAGAAGGCACCCCAGCCGAGAATTGAACCAGAGAACTTCTTGCTGTGAGGCGACAATGCTACCGCTGCACCACTGCGCTGTCCATGTCTATTTTTCCTCCTTGAACCAACTAGTGCCCAAGTCACTGACTGAACCTGGGTCATCTGAACCACAAGCAGGGCTTTATCCATGTATGCTACCGGTGAAGAAGAAACACATACGTTAGAGTGAGACTTAGCATTTAAAAATTATTTTATATATGAGAATAGTGTAACACTGCTCATTTTAATGGCAATAATGTAAAAATACGAATAACAAAACCTTTTTTTTATATTGAGAAAAAGGAAAAAAATTAGATGTATTGTTGCACATGTCCAAGATACTACAGTAACATCTTTGCACAGAAAAAACTTGCAAATTGAAGAAAACAACTTCACAATTTCCAAAAATTAAGTGTGGCATGTCAAAGCAACATTTGTATAATAGGGATTAAAATTGACACTACATGTTACACATTACAGTTAAATACTTAAGATGAACAAATGAGAAGGAGCCAGAGGTAGGTATGATATGCATTCAAAAACAACTTTACTGAACTGCATTCTGAGAGAAAAATCATATAACATATTCACTTACTGCAAGCTGTCATTTAAGGATACTGCTTTAGTATCATCATTATATTTACATATGGTCACATATGCTGCAATGCCATGTGTCATCTGCATTGCAGTCTATTTTTCCATTTACACTAGTGTAGTGTTTCCTTGCATTTCATCATCAGGGATCACAAGTCACTGTTTTGATCTTTGTGTGGTATTATGGGTGATGTTGCCTTGAAGATGAGAACACAGTTCCATTCATTTTAGATTAGGCACATAATACATTTGAGAAAAAACTTGCTGATTTGTATACAACCAGGAGCTATGCACTGGTTTCTGAAATCTTATAGGTTCATAGGTTGGTACTAGGCTATCGGCCCTAGGGCCTATACAAGCTTAGCCAAACAATTCCCCAGATATTTCTTCCCACAATATTTACTTCCCTGGACCCCTGTCTAGCAGGGCAACTGACGTGATCCCTGGGGTGAATTTCCTATCTCCCATCCAGTCATCAAGGTCCGTTTGAAGAGGGCCATGGAGGCACTTTGCTTGACATGTATGGGCAGTCTATTCCAGATATCAAGTAGTTTCGTTATTTGACATTCCTGTACTTGTTCTATGCATAATGCTAGCTATAGTCTTCAGAAAATATGCATACTTATGGTCATATAATAGTAAAAATTGTGTTAACTTCACAAGTTATCATCATCATCATCATCATCCTCATCCTCATCAGTGCTGCAGTTTGTTATTTGGAAGTTTCTTATTCAGCTATTTCACCTGCTTAATGTTACCCATGATTCAGTCTTATTACGGGCAATGATGGCACAGTTATGTGAGGAGCTTCCTGTTTTATTAAATAAAAAAATGTGACTTTCTTAGGTAGGAGAATATTTGACAAATGGTCACCATAATACTGGTAATGATGGCACAGTTATGTGAGGAGTTTCCTGTTTTGTTAAATAAAGAAGATGTGACTTTCTTAGGTAGGAGAGTATTTGACAAATGGTTACCATTGTTTATACAGTGTTTTAGTCTGTCTACGGTTATATCTGAATCTTTATTTTTGCAGACTTTTATCTTACATTACGGTGGATGACTAAGGACTGTTGATTTACAGCTTTTCTGACTGACTGAATTTGTTTCCTGGTTTAAAAGCTGAACTTTTGGTGAACTATTGGCTTTCGTCTTTCTTCTGCATTCCTTCATATCTTGAAATTCTCTGAAGCATGGAATATAGTAATACAATCAGTATAGCATATTATTGTGGCATTTTTCATTGACTCCTGTGTGAAGCCGAAAACAAAAGTTATTTTTTTTCTTGGTCTACTGACTCAGTCCTCTTAGTGACTGATGGTCTATAACTAATAAATTATGCTATAGTTGGCTACACAATTATGCAGACAGGGATTACATTTACAGTTAATTGTTAGTTCCATTACAGATCTTAGACTTTTGTGCTTCCTCAACCTTTTAATTGCTTTTTTTGACTCTGAACTTGGGACATTGGGCTCTTCAGGCCTTTTTATTTCTGTGGCCTGTGACATGCATGACAGTGCATTTCTGTGTTGACCGCTACATTGAATAATGCTTACTGCTAGAGGTTGACTGCCTCTAAAGTAAATGTGCAAAGCTCTCTTTCTGTTTTGGAATATTATTATTACTCTCACTGTTTATTTGTTTTTTTTTTTTCATTTTAGAAAATGTAAAGGTTTCAAACACCAAAGTATCAAACTGTAGTTGTCTGAATTTTTAATTAAAACACCTGTTGAGCAACAAAACTACCTTTATATTAAAATGAGCTATCTGATTTAAACTTACATTATGTCTCTTGCTGCCATTTTTCTGAACAGATGTGGAATAGTGAAGGTAGGTAAATATATAATGGGTGGGTGGTTATTCAACCCTGCAAAATATTTTTTTGTGATACTATCCTGAATTCTGTTTGCATTTTAAATCATTCCAAGACATCATTTTTCATTTTTGATTGCACTTCCTGCTTGAAATGCCACAAGATTAGATTCAAAGGTTTTTGTTTGGCTTTAATGGCAATGTTCAATGCATGGTCATGAATCGTTTCACTACAGGTTGCTTTAGGCCATCTGAGCAGCTACTTTCAATGGTTTGTCAGGTATTTTTATAAGTAGAGCTTCATTTTTAACATAATATTTTATTCTGTGTTCACATCTTTAGCCATGGCTGTATTCCTTTTTTAGTCTATTTTATTTACAGTATTTTAATATGGATGCACATCAATGCACTGAGTGAATAGCAAAGCTGTGTGAACTTTATCCTTTTTCTTCTGCCTTAGCCCATTAGCTGTTT